>NC_057731.1:19090251-19144082 GCF_004010195.1 Chiloscyllium plagiosum
CCCATTTATTCCTCAGCCCCCTTGAGCCACAAGTCTCATTCCTGATGAAGGGTATTTGCTCAAAACATAGGTTCTCCTGCTTCTCAGATGCTGCCTGACCTGCTGTGCTTTTCCAGCACCACACTCTTGACTCTGATCTCCAGCATCTGCAATTCTCACTTTTGCCCATTTTAAGTATCTTCTATATTATCAGCCAAGAGTGTTACTACACATAATACACAGGGCAAATAAATAAAAGGTTATGATTAAGTAGTTGCTTAGCAGACATTCAAGTTGTAATATCTTGGAAGCAACGTTATTTCCAAATATGAAGCAAATAGACACCATCAGATTAACATACCCAGCAGAGCTTCCCAGAGTACTGTGCTCGACAAATGGTGATTTGCAAAGGCAACTTCTCCAATTCCTTTGCTGCTCTTGGACTTAAAACATTTGATGCAGGACAGGAAAAGAAAATAAATTCAGCTCCCCAGCATACAACAGATCACAAGATTACAGTCAGCAAGGTCAACACAGGCACTTGTTCCTCAGTAGGGGGTGACTCCACACACAAACCAGTTCAGTCTTAACGCATCCTAGATTCAAGTATTACAATATGGTCATTGGCAATTAGGTCCCATCCATAGAAAATCAAGCCCACAAAACACAGCATTCTTGCAGTAGTCTTATCAATTGGGTAGGGAAAGCCAGCCCCTCTTACACTCTCATATATCCTCAAGTATAATAAAGTTACTCGGCAAATGAATAAGATGTGTAAAATGTACACACAGTACATAACAGCTCTATGGAAATGATTCTGGAAACAGCAACTCATTGATGCCTTGTTTTGACTTCTCAGATACCCCAGGGAACGCTGATTCACAAATGCACTCGGGTGTTTCGACATACGATTTCAATCTTCAAAATAAGTACATGAGCACAGAATTCTGCAATTATTATATCACATTGTTCAAAAATATAAATTCTGAAAGAAAGTTTTAAATTTGATAGGTCTTTGAAATACCTTAATGCGCACAGCGACTGAACACTGCATTATGTTCTGCTTAGCTCCTGTTTTATGCTTAAATCCTAATTATTTCGCCCCACTGAATTAATCCATTGTAATGAAATTCAATAAAACATTGTGATTTTTGTCAAGTTGAAACCAAAAGTTTTACTATTTTATTAAATTGCTGAAACAACATATTTACTTTCAGTGGACCAGATAATCACAAACCATTTAGTTTCATAATAAGACAAAAAATCGTACTCTGGCACACATCAGTGTTCAGGTGGGATGTGTATAAAGGGAAATGACAGTGAGAATGTAAGCAGCTAATATTTGTTCACCCATTATGTCTTCAGCATCATTTTTCTGTTAGTGCTACTCAGAAGCAGGAATTAGAATCTGCAGTACTGCTCCCATGACAACCAGCTGCCTCCAGTATACAGTATCAATTTGAATTTGTGCAGGGCATTTCCAATACACTATTCAACCAGAAAAAAAATGCATCTTGAGGTAAGAGTATAATTCTCTTTATTACGTACAAGGGCCTTATAAAAAGAGATGCAAGATAAATGGTTTAATATGTACAATCTAAAATTAATAGATTTGTAGAAAATGGTAGCTTATTTTCTTTTGCTTTCAATTCTTTACATGCTTAGTAAGTTTTTATTATAGCTAAACCAAAAAATATACAAAGTATACAAAGGAACAGAAACATAAATGTCAATTCCTATTCCATGGTTTGTTAACTGTTAATTCCTATTACATGTTTTAACAATATTGTCTACTTCTATTACAGACCATTTATCATATAACATGTCAACGGTTGCACCACGTTCGACCTCACAACCCATTGTAATAAAATATTAAGCATTTTCCAGTTTTAAGCAAACACAGCAACTGATCGAGGTGAGAGTAAGTTCAAAGTAATCAGCTCATAACAAGAGAGTTATTAAATCGACAAGGGGATCCGTTGAAGGTTTGTTAAAATAATTACAATTATCAGAAGTTAAATATATCTCCATGCATAATCTTATTAATCAAATCAAGGATCGACTGGAAACTGCCATTCGTTGGGTTTTTGGAACTCGATATTAAATGAAAAATCATAATTAGAATGAAGGTAGAATCTTTTCGAGTAAACAGAGTGCCCTCATGTGTAACTTCAAGCAGAGGAGTTGGTGAATTTTTCTCTTAGAATCTGTGGCTTGCCTTACAACATTTGCTGGCATAAAACCTTTTTGTATCGATCTGCATCAGCCACTGGGTGATACTGTCCCCTGTCAAAAAGATTAGCTTGGTAGTATGGATGATTTTTGTTTTCCATGGAGAAGTTTCAGACTTATTTCCACATAGCTCTACCAGTGTCAGCCTCACTGGGGATATAGAAACATCAGCATTTTTAGAAATGTACAATGCCATTTTTATATATCGGATTACTGTCAATATTTAGAAAACATTGTACTATATCCTTTGTCTCAGTTCCATTCTTCCCTGAAAAACTAACTTGCTCTCTTTTTAACTTGTTGCCAGTGTCTATTTTGAGTGTGTTTTTGAGTGTCCTATTTTGAGTCTCCCTGTCTATATTGTTAGATCAACTTCTCGTACAATTCTGAGGCTTAATCCAAAACTGGATTACAGAGTTCAGTTCATTTAAATTCACTAGAGTTTTGAAAAATGG
The DNA here is from genome assembly GCF_004010195.1 of Chiloscyllium plagiosum. NCBI lineage: Eukaryota > Metazoa > Chordata > Chondrichthyes > Orectolobiformes > Hemiscylliidae > Chiloscyllium > Chiloscyllium plagiosum. The sequence goes on from NC_057731.1 coordinate 19,092,918, forward strand.
AATATGCTTCTTTGTGTACCACTTTCTTCTCTCTGTCATAAACAGAAACTGCCAACATGCAGAGTTGAAGTGCATAGGTTCACAAAGCTGAACAGAAAAGCAAAATCAGTAATATATTGTTAATTTATTACTACCTGGAAAAAAAATTGAAAACAGCATTTTATGTTTTCTCTGCTTTACTTGATGAGGTCCCTCTCTCTACCATACACCATAGAAAAGCAGACAAGAGATTGTCTCTAGCTTTTGTTACCATGAGTTGGTAGATGACGCAGGGCAGAGCCGATTTTGTGATTTCTAAGTTTCCTGCTACCTTTGTGGTAGTCTATGTTTGATTCCTCACCTGATGCTGACATTTGACATTCACTTTATGCAGATTCAGTAACCAAAAATCAGATCCTACCACCATCTGGTACAACTGAAGTTTCATATTAACATGACACTCTGCTTTCCATGTTCATTCAAAACTAAGCTTTTTCAAAATAATTTACTTTTGAACAAATGGGTCTTAGAATAAAAGTTAGGAATTGGTTGGCTCAATGATAAATCAGCAGTAGGTGTGAAAAAAATGTATCCAAACCTCTTATTTCATAGATCAAAAATTACTTCTTAAGCATTAACATTTATATAATGTCTTTATCATACCACATTACAGTATCCAGAAATTTCAGTGTGGAACACGGTAAACTGAATGGAAATCCTAACTTTGTGTGAAACACCAGACATCAATCATCACCTTCTTCATTAAATGGAATTTCCTTTAAGAAGACAGTTCAATTCTACTGTGTTAATGTACTTTTTCAATTGTACAACGCTGTGGCAGCAGCTTATGCTGCTAAAATATCCAATGACAGGTCGAATGAAAGCCAAACTATATCGAACAAACACTGTCATCTGGTTTTGGCTGCAACTGAGCAAACAAGAATGACTTTGATTTCAATGACCAAGACGAGAACTGGCTTCTACCATGAAAGAATTTTAATGCCTTCATTTAAAAATGTGATTCATATAAATGTCACATGTATTTTCCATAACTGTGAAATTTAAAATGAATTGAAAGCATATATTTTTCATTTCTTGTTTTAAAACGTAACTGTGTCTTGCAAAATGTGCCCATGTTGCTTTCATTTCCCTCACATGTCCTTGCTGTAAATTGGCCATTTGTAGCTGAATTTAAAAGCATCAACTGCCTTGATGCAAATGTTCATTGTAATTTGGCAAACATTTAAGTATGCTGTTAAACCAAAGAACAAAATGCCGTGTAATAAAAATAATAAAATAATCATTTAGAGAAACAGATCCCTTTCATCTAACATGGCTTAAACCTTTTCCTATTTACTTACTGCTTTCTTATCAAATTTACCTCTTTTATAAACAGTGATCAAAAGAGGTGACAAAATGCACCAGTGATACCTTGGGCTCTTCAAAACTGTTGCCCTGTATTTGCTGCCTCTTTAGCTTCATCAATAAAATGGAAGCTGAAACAATGAAGATGGCTTCAAGTAAACAAAGGCCAGTTCAGGATCAGCTGATTTAAAGCACGAACCAAGATGAAACTTGTCACTGACTGAGGCACAAGAGGCAACAACAGCAAAATATTGGAAAAAGGAAATTGGGTGAAGTGCGAAACAAGCTGCTGATTTGCGATCACCTGGTTTCTGTTACCACGCAGCCAAAATGTTTCTACATGATTCTCAAGTGAACATGGCAGATGTTATTGTGATTTCATCCTTTACTCCTAGATGAAGCTAACAACTTACGGGTGCAGCACTTAAGCAAATATTAATGATTTTAAGTTCAAAGTGGAACTTATCATTGGAAAATATACCTATCTACAAATTTCAAAATTTGGGATTACTCAGACTCATATGGATTTGTCTTGAATAACTATAGCTTTCAAGCATGTCAAGTGACTGCCAACTTCCGTATTCACAATATAAACCATCAATAAAAATCAACATTCATCCAGTTTTATTGAAATTTAAGATACAGTCATACAATTTGAAAACAGTCAGCAACATTGGTTTGGCAGCATCTCAGTAAATATGCCAACAGTTTTCAGCTATTTATTTTCTTTGTTAGAGTGCACTCAGATATGGAGCTGCACATTTTGTGACATAATTCAAAGTGACTGACATCTATCCATCCTTTCCTTTTAAATCAGATCAAAGGTTGCCACTGTAGGATTGCTGCTATGACAGCAATACCCAATCTGCCAGATCAGTTTAATTACAATAAAGTCGATCTTCATGTGATCATTTTCTTCAGTGGGTGAAGTGACCCCAACGAGAAGAGTCTAACCCCCATTTTCCTGGTCAGTCTATGTTGACATTCTGTTGGTGATCCAGATTGGGGTAGGAGAATCAAGGTCAGTGAGTCATTGGATGGGTGCAAGGTAGATTTTCTGGGGTTATCAGAAACATGAATTCATGCTTCTGTCAACTCCACAAAACATAATTTATTTAGAAAACATTCCTGCATTGGGTTACTTTTGATACCAAAGGACATCATCCTTGATTTGAAATCTGCTAATGGCCCTCCTGTGATTTTCCATATTGGTGATTGGACTACCCATTTTAGGGGCCTGAAGAAATCAGTGGAGATGCAGGCACTGTTGGAATGATGGTATGCAGTGGAGGGAGGTGATGGTATGTGCTGTATAGCTGTATTATGGTGCTACAGAGCTGCTCATACACAATCATGCAGATGAAGAGAAGCTTCAATTTCTTCATGAATCATTCACAAATTAAGAAATTTCCTATGCAAGAGATATCAAAAGCAACACACCAACTACTTACAATTAGATTGGGAAAAGCGGGGTGGTTAGGAGCAAAAAGGGTCCTTGAAGATTGATAATGCTGATATCATTTTTTTTCTGACCCCATTTTGAGGCCTGAAACTTGTCATGACCCCTTGGTGAGAACTGGAGAGCAGGGAGTGGAGGACCAATGAGAACCACGAGGTTGCCCTTTGCTGTTGTTGTCTCACTTGGGATTCTGAACTCAACTTTGACAATGTTGCTCTGGATTCCCAATGAAATAAAAAAAATGCACAAACATAAGCAACATACACAATGCAAAATCAGTATCACGTGACTATGTTGAGGGTACTGGAAGGGAACAAATATTCTGCCAGGATCTACACAGTTTGCATGTTTAGATTAAGCTGTAAATAAGAAATTTGCCCAATGTTACATGGACCTCAATGGAAATACTTTCGGAAGACAAATACTCCTCGTGGATGCAGCAATCCATTGTGTTTAAAATAGAGGAAAAGGTCAATATTAAGATCCAGCTGAAGTTACTCTTGGACAAGTCATATGTCAGAATAAAATCTAATTCAATAGATCATGTTTTGTTTTCTTTTAACTTTAAGTGACAGTCTTTCACTGAAACATATGTACATCAGGCTGCAGATTTGATTTAACCATAGAATAGAAGTTTATTATATAAAATAAGCAAAAATAAAACAAGACAAACCAAGCTATCTGAACTCTATACAGTTTGAAAGATTATTAAAGACATGGTAAACAAAATCAAAGTGAGGCCTTCATCCTGGAATATTCTCACAACTGAGATTGTGGACTTTATCAGTCTTGTGATAATTGGCAGTCCTGGTCTGGCAGCTTTCACAAACTAAGCAGTTTCATTGGAATACTCTCCCCAATGGGTCAACCTACAACACACAGATTACAACAGTACCACCACCTTCTCAAGGGCAGATAGGGACAGGCAATAAATGCTGGCCCAGCCAACAATACCACATCCCACAAGTGATTAAAAACAAAAGTAAATTTAATCTCTAATTGCTCTGAAGCATCTCATTTCACCTGGTCACTGTGGACTCTCAAGAGATTGCAGACTCAGACCCATTTCAAGTTTGGTAAATGTAGCCTGATATGAAAAAAATGCCAGATAGGGCTAAACTAAAACAATGCAATAATTCTGTGGAGAGAAAGCAGAGCTAACATTTTGAATCCAGTGACCCACTTCAGAACTTGGTCACTGCACTTGAAATGTTAACTCTGCTTTCTCTCCACAGATGCTGCCAGATCTGCTGAGTTTCTCCAACAATTTCTGTTTTTGTTTCAGATTTCGAGCATTCAGTTTATTGTTTCATGATACAATAATTCTCGCTTATAAGCCATAAAAGCACCAAATCAAAAGTAATGAGATTTGTTGTGATGCTAAAAAGATGTTGTGACTCTATTTTCAAAACTACATTTGTTTTAGCTCCCAGGAGATAGGTTCAAACTTCAGTGGTAACTTGCTGCACCACTGCACCAGCAAAATTCAGAAGGCAACTGAATGTACAAATATACAAACAAGAAGAGTCATCCATTCAAACATTTGAAACGGTTTCCCCTTTAAACAAGATCATGACTGATCAGATTATAACCTCAAATCTACATTCTCACCTGCACCGAATAATCTTTCATCCCCTTACTTAACATGAATCTATCTACCTCTGCCTTAAAATTATTAAAGTACATATCATTTTTTCAGCAAGAGATTTCCAATGACTCACAACATCCAACAGATGTTGTCGCACCAGTGCTCTCTATACCTGAAGCATAACCTCCTACTAATGTGCGAATTTCCCTTCACAATCAATGGTAACATTCTATTAGCCTAATTACATGCTGTAGCTGCAAACTAACCTTTTGGGATTCATGCACGAGGACACCCACATCACTTTACATCTCAGCAAACTCGTACTGCTCAGATACTGCACTTTTCATTTTTCCTGTCAAAATTAACAATTTTACATTTTCCCACATTATGCTCCATTTGCCAGATCTTTGCAAGTTCATTTAAACTATCTATATGTTTTTGTAGCCTCTTCACTTACTTACTTTCTTATCTAGCTCTGTGTCATTAGCAAATTTAGCAACCATAGATTCTGATGAAGGAAGGAATGTTGGCAGCTGCTCCAAGCTTCAGTTGTCCCACAGCACACAGTACTGGACCTTGGAATGTGCCAGTCTACAACACTCGGTCAAGGAATGATGAAGTGAAAGCAACTGAGATTATATCTTGCCAACATGAAAAAGACTTAGTCTCTGCTTCCTGTTGGCCAATCAATCTTCTATTCCTACCAATATGTGACTCCAAGACCACGTGCTTTTATTTTCCACAATAACTTTTGATGTAACACTTCATCAAGTACCTTCTGAAATCCTCAATACGATACATAGACTGGGTCTGCATTAACTAGGTCAAAGTTTGCCAATAGATTGTCAAAGTTTGCCAATAGATTGTCAAAGTTTGCCAATAGATTGATTACCTTGAACTTATCAAAGTACTTCTTTAATAATGATTTATAAAGTTTTCCTGAAGATAGACATTGAGCCAACTGTCCTATAGCTTCCTGTGTTCAATCTCCATCATTTTTTGAATAAAGGAGTTATATTTGCTATTTTTCAATCTAACATGATCTTCCCTAAATGAGAGGAGTTTTGGAAAATTAAAATTAATGCATTAACTATATCATTAGCATTTTTTATTCATAAAAATCCTTATGTATAATAGTCACTGAAGTAGTTTGATTCTGTATGGACTTTATATATGGAGAACAAATCCAAGGCATCTCTTACTTATACAAGACTATATTTACATACATTTGAGGCACCAGAAGGATCCGATAACTCAGTGGACCCCCATGGTACTTGGGCCAAAAGACTTTATGCAGCAGTCTTTCTCCGCTGCACCTTGTCGGCAGCTGCTCCAAGCTTCAGTTGTCCCACAGCACACAATACTGGACCTTGGAATGTGCCAGTCTACAACACTCGGTCAAAGTCAACTCCTTATTCTAGAAGACTAACAGGTTTTGGGCACCCTTTCACTGAGTTGATCGTCCTCCAGGTGCAGTTAATATTTGTCTTGGTGTGCCTGTCAGGGAACTGAGTTTCTCAGGCCGAACCTCGATAAGAACCACTGCATCTCTCTCCAGATTTCCACTGTATAGGCACATTCCAGAAGGAGATGTGTGAATGTTTCATCCCCCTGCAGCCACTTCGAGGGCACCATGCAGTGGCACAGAGAGTCCAGGTGTATGTGAAGGATCTCCCAGGTAGTGCTCATCTCACCACCAACCAAGCAAAGTCTTGGCGGTTGTTGAAAAGTTCTGGTGAGGAGGCATTCTGCCAAATTACTTTGACAGTTTGCTCAGGGAATAACCCAACAGGATCCACCCTCTCCATTTCCCACAGAGTTTTGAGGACACTACGCGCTGACCACCTCCTCATGACTTCTGGTCAAGGTGCTTTCCTTTGCAAACGTCTCCATGAAGGACAGGTGAGAAGGTATGGTCCAACTATTTGGTGTGTTCCGCTGTACTGAGGCCAGTCTCATTCTTCACAACACCGAGGACAGGTCGAACCTCAATACGTAGTGACACTTGGTGTTTGCTTAGCGAGGATGTATGCACAGCTTGACGCAGCCGCACACAAGAAGTTGCATCAAGACACTATTCAAAAGGGCCACAACACACTGCAGTACACCAGAACTGCAAAAAGAGGAAGAAGAACACCTATACAATGTATTCGCCAAAAACGGATACCCACACAATTTCATCAACAGATGCCTAAGGGAAAGACAACGGAATGAGGACATGCCGCAACCCAAAGGACTAGCCACACTACCATACATCAAGAGCATTTCCGAACTGACAGCCAGACTACTGCGACCACTAGAACTCATAACAGCACACAAACCAACAGCCACTCTCAGACAACAACTCACCAGAACGAAGGACCCGATACCCAGCATGAGCAAAACCAATGTAGTCTACAAATTCCCATGCAAGGACTGCACAAAACACTACATAGGACAAACAGGAAAACAGCTAACGATCCGCATCCATGAACACCAACTAGCCACAAATTGACACGACCAGTTATCCTTAGTAGCCACACACGCAGATGACAAGCAACATGAATTCGACAGGGACAACACTACTATTATAGGACAAGCCAAACAGAGAACAGCCAGGGAAATCCTAGAGGCATGGCACTCATCTACAGATTCAATCAATAGGCACATCGATCTGGACCCAATATACCAGCCACTGCAACGGACAGCTGGAACTGACAACAGGAAGCGACAGATTCAAACCACTATAAATGCCTGAGGAAAGATCACAGAAGCACTTCACAGGAGGCTCCCAAGCACTGAGGATGTCACCTAGACAGGGGACGAAACGCCTGCAACACAAATTCCTAGCTCGGCGAACAGAACCACAACAACAGAATTTCTTTCATTTTTAATAATTTTATTGCAAATGAAATAATTTTTGGCAAGGCACTAGCAATTAGGATTTAGCACCATCTCTGTCTCTGTGCAGTTCCAATAGTCTCGACAAGTGTAAAAAGTGCTATGATGAAAAGAAAGCAGCCTATCTTCAGATTGTGTTGCTCTTTGCTTCACAGGGTAAAAATGCTGCTAATTCAAGTAAAAAACAGTTCACATAAATAATCAAACAACAACCTGATGTGGCAAAAAAGATGTTGCTTGCATAGCAGGCGATTATTAAATCACATTATAATACAGTAAATAGCAAGAATCATACAACAGAAGACTAGAGAGCGAGCTATAGAAACAATGCAAACTTCAATGCAAACAACAGATTGTTTAATTTGTGAAAATTTTGTGAATTTAATCTTTCCTCGTTATTTGGGACTGTTGCTGAACAAAGAGACCTTGGAGTGCAGGTTCATAGCTTCTTGAGAGTGGAGTCACAGGTAGATAGGATAGTGAAGAAGGCGTTTGGTATGCTTTCCTTTATTGGTTAGAGTATTGAGCACAGGAGTTGGGAGGTCATGTTGCGGCTGTACAGGACATTGGTCAGGCCACTGTTGGAATATTGCGTGCAATTCTGGTCTCCTTCCTATCAGAAAGATGTTGTGAAACTTGAAAGGGTTCAGAAAAGATTTACAAGGATGTTGCCAGGGTGGAGGTTCTGAGCTACAGGGAGAGGCTGAACAGGCTGGGGCTGTTTTCCCTGGAGCGTCAGAGGCTGAGGGTGACCTTATAGAGGTTTACAAAATTATGAGGGGCATGGATAGAATAAATAGACAAAGTCTTTTCCCTGGGGTGGTGGAGTCCAGAACTAGAGGGCATAAGTTTGGGGTGGGAGGGGAAAGATATAAAAGAGACCTAAGGGGCAACGTTTCCACGCAGAAGAAGGTACGTGTATGGAATGAGCTGCCAGAGGATATGGTGGAGGCTGGTACAAGTGCAACATTTAAGAGGCATTTGGATGGGTATATGAATAGGAAGGGTTTGGAGGGATATGGGCCGGGTGCTGGCAGGTGGGACTAGATTGGGTTAGGATATCTGGTCAGTATGGACGGGTTGGACCGAAGGGTCTGTTTCCATGCTGTACATCTCTATGACTCTATGAAAATGGCATTGCATACTGAATTGTCACAATGGAAATGTTGAGAACTGAACCTACAGTATAGATTTTCCTGAATATCTGTATTGATTTACTTCAGTTCTTTTACTAGCTGATCCTCACATACTGCTTGCTGCGTGTTAAATGTGATGCGTTTCATTTTATTTACATTCTAAGGTGAGGATCAACAAGTTTAATTGGTTGCTCATGGCATTTGTGAATTGACAACTTCCACTGCATTTCACTGGAGCCTTAGCCTCCTTGAGAGGTCTTGCCGACTCTCCATGTCGTCATGGTCAGGAACTTCTGAAAACTCTGTTTTGCATCCAGTTAAGATATAATCATTAGGCAGGGCATCAGAGGAGAGCCAAAAGGGAGCTCTGACAAACTAAATCTTAGGAACAGCATCTAGTAAGCTTTTCAAAAATTGATAGCTTTTGATTTGAAATCAAATTATTAGATTCATAGAATCCCCACAGTGTGGAAACAGGCCCTTAGGTCCAACAAGTCCACACCAGCCATTGGAAGAGTAGCCCAACCAGACCCATTCCCTTTACTATTCTATATTGACTAATGCATCTAATCTACTCATCCCCGACCCTGTGAGGCAGCAGTGTTAAGCACTGAGCCACCCAACAATTATTTAATCAAATAATTGTGCTGCTATAGACTTTTCATTACCCGATAGGTAAGTTTTAGTCAGCAGCTTTGCAAATGGAATGCCTGTGGTAACACCACAGAGAGATGACTAATAAATCAATTAGTCTAGTCTATTGGGAAGAGAGACAAACATTCTACTTTCACCATGGACTGGTTACTTTTGTTGTTGATTAATCTGAAGATATCTGGGAGAAAGTTTGATAAAGGAGCTTGCTGGATGTTTATTGAAGATTGTTTTCCAGCTTGAAACGACATTCTAACTTTTAAAGCTCGAACCTTCTGATGTGCAAAATAAAAAAAAACATGGATTTTTTTTTCCGCATAGAAACATTATTAGGAATAGTAATTAAATATTTTCACCTGGCGTTATTCATCACTGTGATTTGAATGGGCATTATGTGCCAAAGAGAAAAGTGAAGCATTTGTTCGACATATATAGGAATTTCTATAACTTTCTTTGTCGCCTTGCCATTATTTTAGGGTAAATTAAGAAAGTTACGGTGAATTCAACTTAAATGACATTAGCTAATTTCTCCAGGATATGTACTTTGGTAACCAACACAGGTGTGAAAAATGTGTTGCTGGAAAATTGCAGCAGGTCAGGCAGCATCCAAGGAGTAGGGGAATCGACGTTTCGGGCATAAGCCCTTCCTCATTCCTGAAGAAGGGCTTTTGCTCGAAACATCGATTCCCCTACTCCTTGGATGCTGCCTGACCTGCTGCGCTTTTCCAGCAACACATTTTTCAGTTCTGATCTCCAGCATCTGCAGTCCTCACTTTCTCACAGTCCTCACAGATGTGGCTGCCATATTTGTTGCATAAGTTTGCAAATAGCCCTTCAAAAATATAATCACTTCTTCTGTTTGTGTTGGCAAAAAAATTAACACCAATTTCAGGTGTGGACCCGGGACACCTATTTTTTCTGCTTTTACCAGATCTGTATGTTTTTGTAATAAATTATTTCACTTTTCTCCAACTATAATTTATCTCCAATAGCTAGTTGCAACCAGTGCACATCAAGCTCTCTGGCCAAGTCTTCCTTTGTGACTGTAGTTTGTATATGGTTAGCTTACTGGACTAATGCAGAACCATTTTCACAAAAGTGGGCTTCCATGCCAGAAACGTAAAAGTATTCCATTCCTTTGTAGTGATATGCATCTCCTTCATGAGCACAAAACTCCCAGCAAAATTATAAATGCAAGATTGAGCTGATAGTTTTATCACTGGATGAGAATTCCAGAGCCACAGACTCTTGCTCTGCAGACATTGGATCAAATACAGGTCGGTCTGGTATAACACGTGTTTTGTTAATACAAATTGGCTATAATGTGATTGACTAATTGGGGATACCATTTGGATTATGTAAACTTTCTACTGAGCAGATACAGTGATTCTCTACAGCGTGATTTTGTATTGTGGTTTTCAATAATGTGTTTCTCTGTAGCGCGAAGTTTCAGAGGAACACAACAAACTTGTTACAGCAGAACGACTTGTACACCACAGCAGCTGATGGAATTTAATTCCAATTCATAAAAGCTGGAATGGAATGCAAGTACAGTAGCGCCTCAATTTATGAACTTAATCCGTTCCGGGATGTGGTTCGCGAACCAAAAAGTTCGCAAACTGAATCAATTTTCCTATTGTTCGGATATTCAAAGCGCGCGTAGCAAAGCAGAACAATGACAATGAAACCATGGGCTTTTTGCGTTCGTACCTTGAATTTCGTACGTACATTGAAGCAAAACTTTACGTACAATCCTGTTCGTAAACCGATTTGTTCGTGAACGGGGTCATTCGTATGTCGAGGCGCTACTGTATCAGGTATAGTGACCAGGACAATTACCATTAACCATTGCATAAGTCTAGCTAATTAAGTCTAACTAGTGCAGATTTGGTCTCTTTCATTAATAAGGATGTACTGGCACTGGAGGGGATGCAGAGGAAGTTCACTGGGTTGATTCTGGTGTTGAGGGGGTTGGCCTATGAGGAGAGGCTGGGTAGATTGGAATTATATTCATTGGAATTCAGAAGAATGGGGGGGGTGGGGGGCGGGGAGTCTTATCGAAACATACAATTATGAAGGGAATCTACAAAACACAAATAGATGGGATGTTTCTGCTGGTAGGTGAAACGAGGACAAGAGGGCACGTCCTCTAGATGAGAGGAAGCAGGTTTAGAACTGAACTGAGAAGGAACTTCTTCACCCAGAGGGTTGTTAATCAGTGGAATTCCTTGCCCAGGGAAATAGTTGACGCTACTTCAGTAAATCGCTTTTAAAGCTAAGGTAGATACTTTTTTGAAAAATAAAGGAATTATGAGATATGGTGAAAACATGGGTAAGTGGAGCTGAGTCCATGAAAAGATCAGCCATGATCTTATTGAGCGGCGGAGCAGGCTCAAAGGGCCAGACAGTCTACTCCTGCTCCTCGTTCTTATGTTCTTAACTACAGGTCATTCTACAACGACAGGAGTGTACGTTTGCGACCTCACACTATAGAATGTTGCGCTATAGAAGATCACTAAACCCAATCAGTAGAAACTTCACACTATCCAAACAGTGCTCCCAATTCATCAATCATGTTATAGTTAATATGTGTGATTTTTTGAGGAAGTAACAAAAAGGATTGATGAGGGCAGAGCGGTAGATGTGATCTGTATGGACTTTAGTAAGGTTCCCCATGGGAGACTGATTAGCCAGGTTAGATCTCATAGAATACAGGGAGAACTAGCCATTTGGATACAGAACTGGCTCAAAGGTAGAAGACAGAGGGTGGTGGTTGTTTTTCAGACTGGAGGCCTGTGACCAGTGGAGTGCCACAAGGATTGGAGCTGGGTCCACTACATTTTATTATTTACATAAATGATTTGGATGTGAACATAAGAGGTACAATTAGTAAGTTTGGAGCTGAAAATGTGTTGCTGGAAAAGCGCAGAAGGTCAGGCACAAAGAGACCTTGGAGTGCAGGTTCATAGCTCCTTGAAAGTGGAGTCGCAGGTAGATAGGATAGTGAAGAAGGCATTTGGTATGCTTTCCTTCATTGGTCAGGGTACTGAGTATTGGAGTTGGGAGGTCATGTTTGAGCTGTACAGGACATTGGTTATGCCACTGTTGGAATATTGGTCTCCCTCCTATCGGAAAGATTAGATTAGATTAGATTACTTAACAGTGCGGAAACAGGCCCTTCGGCCCAACAAGTCCTCACCGACCCGCCGAAGTGCAACCCACCCAAACTCATTCACCCCTTCACCTAACACTACGAGCAATTTAGCATGGCCAATTCACCTATCCTGCATATTTTTGTACTGTGGGAGGAAACCGGAGCACCCGGAGGAAACCCACGCAGACACGGGGAGAATGTGCAAACTCCACGCAGTCAGTCGCCTGAGGTGGGAACTGAACCTGGGTCTCTGGCGCTGTGAGGCAGCAGTGCTAACCACTGTGCCATTGTGCCGCCCAGATGCTGCGAAACTTGAAAGGGTTCAGAAAAGATTTACAAGGATGTTGCCAGGGTTGGAGGATTTGAGCTACAGGGAGAGGCTGAACAGGCTGGGGCTGTTTTCCCTGGAGCGTCGGAGGCTGAGAGGTGACCTTATAGAAGTTTACAAAATTGTGAGGGGCATGGATAGGGTAAATAGGCCTTGGGTCGGGGAGTCCAGAACTAGAGGGCATAGGTTTAGGGTGAGAGAGGAAAGATATAAAAGAGACCTAAGGGGCAACTTTTTCACGCAGAAGGTGGTACGTGCATGGAATGAGCTGCCAGAGGAAGTGGTGGAGGCTGGTACAACTGCAACATTTAAAAGGATGTGTATATGAATAGGAAGGGTTTGGAGGGATATGGGCCGGGTGCTGGCAGGTGGGACTAGATTGTGTTGGGATATCTGGTTGGCATGGATGGGTTGGACCGAAGGATCTGTCTCCATGCTGTACATCTCTATGACTGACTGGCATATATGTGGTTGCAATGTGGTTGTCTCTTAACTGTCCTACCAAACCACAGTTCATAGGCAATTAGAGTTGGATAATGACAGCAAAGTCCACATTCCATTAAATGAATAATTTTCATAAAGGCTATCCAATATTAGGAAGAATAGATAAATAATAAATAATCATAAGTTCTCTGATTATTAAAGTGCCACTGAGTAGAAAACTCAATATGTAAGAGCATAATGTTGCGTTTCATTATTTAGTTCAATACTGTAAATAAAATACCACCTCTTGCCAATTAAAGTGACTTCATAGTGGGAGACAGCCATCTGCCTCCAATACTGAGAAAAATGATAAATGACAAGAGATCTTTAAGAATATGCTGTATTTAATTATCTGTACAGGAGATGGTGATCCAAGTCTGTAACTTGTTCTGGAAATTCCATGATTCTTCACAAATCATAAAAGTAAAACTATCTTAACCTTCATCTGAAAGTAGAATTCATTACCTATGACTCTCACACATTTAAAATATTTTAAAAATCATTTACACTTCTGAAATATTTTATAATTGAATGGAAATTGTTGTGAAGCTTGAAGTCCCAGTTGCCTGATGAGTGTTTTGCACTTCTGATTGCCACTTTGAAAGCTCTGAAGTGAAAAATGAACTAACTTGCAGATCTAACTTGGTCCAAATTAAAAATCCATCAATGGACTAGCAAGATGATGTTGATCTGTGATTTGGCAAATACACAGAAATTTGTTCATTCTCATGATTGGAAGTAGTGCATTATAATGCCACACAATAGGTATGATTTATTACAAAGGGAATGTAGGAAATTTTGTTAAAACTATAGAAGGCACTCATCAGGTCACAGCTGGAATACGGTGAACAGACTTGGGCACCTTATACAAGGAAAGATATACTGCCATTGAAGGGCGGGCCAGAGGAGGACTACGTTGCTACTGTGGCAGTCTCAGAAATAGGACCCAGTTCCACCAAAGCTTCATCTGTTGGAGAAACCATGGAGGTGGATCATGATGTCGCCAACAGGGTCCCATGAGGGGTGGTCTCCTCACCATCTCATCCTTCCTCACCTTTGCATGGCACCCTCAAATGGTGGATTCGACCATCATCTGGACCACAGCTTAAGTGAAGCGAAAGTGAAGTGAAGCTGAAGCTAGCACTCACAACATGATACAATTAATACCTAGTTTTGGGCCCCATTCCATCACTACCATGAGCTTTCTTGCAATGTTACAGCTTCAAGTCAAGTGTGCATTGCAGCAGGTTGCTCTGTTCAGGCTGTTGGCGTGCAGGGATTTTCCCAAAGCTTTACACTCCCTTCAGGTTCCCCTCCCCTGACACTTCCAAGCCCTGAACTCCAACACCCTTGCTTGGGATCACCAGTTTTCTATCCTGTGAGACCCTCAACCCACTATAGGAAGAGTATGATTAAATTGGAGACGGTTCAGAAGGGATTTACAAGGATGTTGCTGGGACTGGAGGGCTTGGTTTATAAGGAGAGGCTGGACAGGCTGGGATTTATCTCACTTGAGTGTGTGAGCATGAGGTGTAACCTTAGAGGTTTATAAAATCATGAGGGGCATAAATAAGGTGAATAGTAAAGGTCTTTTCCATTGGGTTTGGGAGTCCAAAACTGGAGGGCATATTTTTAAGGTGAGTGGAGAAAGATTTAAAAAAGGGACCTGAGGGCAACATGTTCACACAGAGCGATGCTCTTGTGTGGAATGAACTGCCAGAGGAAGTGATTGATGAAGTAACAGTTACAAAATTTATAAGACATTTGGACATATACATGAATAAGATCGATCGAGAGGGATATGGGCCGGACATAGACAAGTGGGATTATTTTAGCTTGGTCAGCATGGACGAGTTGGGCTGAAGGGTCTGCTTCCATTTTATATAACTCTGTGACTCTATGTTGCAATAAAGTGCTCCCTGCCTCTTGATGCCTGAGTGGAGTGCCAGCAGTAGCATTTTCTCCTGGTTGTGCTGCTAGTACCAGAAAGCTCTGGTCTTGGATTTGACAGCAGCTCTCTGAGGTGGGACATGCTGACACTGAGAGGTAACACTCCTCCTTTCCTCCTGTGCATGTCAGTGCGCTCTTCCTCAATCCTCTCGAAGACATGCTTGTTTCTCCTCAAGAGGTTGACTACTCCCATGGTGTGGTTAACGTGTTCAATGCAAAAGTCAGATAGTCCAGATGTACTCCAGATAGTGCCACTGTTCCATAACCACAGGCATCTTCAACCTGCTGAGCATGGCCAGACTGTCCTCTTCAACCCCTTCATGTAAGGATTGGTCACAGCCAACCTGCCTGCTTCAAATCAGTCAGCTCTGAAAATGTGTGCCTTCACCTATGTTACCCTGTTCAGTAATGCAGCAGAATCCACCAGGCTGAGAGTTACTGCAGAATGAACAAGAAGGATGTGATGATCCATGTCTCACATGGATCTACGTGATCTTAAATCTATGTGATTGCTGATTGTAGCCCTTGCCCCTCTACAGCTTGCCCTCTGGGAGACATCAGGGAAGATGCTGATGAGAGATCAGCACAGTCAACAGATGCTCACACTGCTTCAAATGCTCAGATTAGACAGGCAAGAGACTGGAAAAACACAGCAAGCCAGGCAGCATCAGGAGGCATAGAAGTCAATGTTTCAGGTGTGACCCTATACTCAGATGGCACCTTACTCATTGACAGCTGTTTGCATGGAGTGTATTACCAAGCATTCTTGCTGCATTAAGTCAGGCATCCTTGCAAGAGGATTCTGATTGGTTAAAGTATTGCCATGGAGAAAGCATCAGAGGACTAGAAGCTCCACATGCTTCTGTGTAATTCAGAAACGGTCCATTGGTTCATCATACTCTTTTTGCTTGAAGTAAACAGATCCTTGTCACTGAATGCATGCTACTTCAAACAATTATAAATGACTCATAGCATAAGCTTGATTGATTATCTTAAATTGATTATTGATGTAGCTATTAGCACCCTCAGGGTTGTTCAGCAAGCACTACCCAATTACGGAATCACATCTAATAGCACTGTTTAGTTGAGTACATTTGTACTTTGTCTATTATGACCAACCAGAAGAAAATGTTGCCTGGTTTAATTGAGACACCAACATGTCTGCTCAGCAGTGAAATTAATCTCTGATGTTATTCAGCTGTGTGGTTGTCAGGACATCTTTCAGAATAATGTCAGCAACCAATTTGTGGAAAATACCACTGCATTTTAGCGATATGAAACAGCTTACTTCACCTGTTGTTGAAAGGTTGAGATGCCTGCCTTTCCAATGTAATTTGAGGTAGACTGAACTTAACCTTTTGAGATTTTGTACAATAGAGCAAATCATGATCTCATCACTATCGTCATTGTCTTGAAATCTAGCTTTGCTGTGTCTCGAGATTGCAAGGTCTGCAAGTGGCCTCATTTACAAGCTTGTTAATAAAGCTAATCTTATAATCAGTGGAGAGCCCTGAACAGGCTGATTAAAAAAAATCTATAATCAGTGGTATCCCTGCTTCCGGGCCTGGAGGTCCTGGTTCAAGTCCCACCTGCTCCAGATGTTTGTTATAACATGTTAGAACAGGTTAATTGGAAATATATATAATCTGTGGAGATAATCTATGTAAAATAAATGGGTTAATACCCAAGTCAAAACAGAAGCAGGAGAGATTTCATTTAATTATACTTGTATGCTGAAATTGCGTGGTACAATGTCACCCTATTCAATTCTTTTTACATTCCCTTGAAAGGGACAATATGTAAACTTGGAAAGATGACATTCATAGAACCTGTCAAGCAGACAGATGGTTGAGCTGAGCAATTGTGCAATTATATTAAAGAATCAGAAAGTTCCTAAGCCCAAGATTCATTTGAGGATCATATTCTAGCTAATTTAAAGAAAATGTGCCAATCTGCACTCTTTTGTCCTTTGTTTCTTTGAATTGATAATTAACTACCTGCAAAACACTGCTGAGTATTAAACTGCTACTGCAAAATACCTGAGGAAGAATAAATTGACTTCGAGATTAATATTACATTAAATAACGCATTTATCCAAATTGTTGATTTAAACCCATAAAACTCTCAGACCATGGCAAGTCCCTTCAATCAGCAGTAACTAATTTTGATAAGCACATATTTTGAGCTTGAGCAGTCTGTGCTGCATACTGACATTTCAGTTCCTGTTTTATCTGTGTACTACAGTAATATGGAAACAAATATTTATGTTGAACTTGGATTCCTAATGACCTGCAAGTACATTTGCACAGCAGAGTGATATTTATCACATAGGTGTGCAAATATTAAGATCTAACTTGCAGATGGTGAAAGTGGAACTGTATCATTTTATGTGATGGATTACAGACCTAGGCTGCCAGTTCTTCACAAAATTTTGCTAAATGCAATAAGCAAAACAATATAATGTACAATTTAATGCATCATGTACAAGTGGTTAAGAATGTAAGAACTGGAAAGGCAATTTAATCTTTCCAGTTGAATGAATTATTAAAAGATTTTTAAATCCCATTTGCTCAAATATGTTCACAAGGTTTTTTTTAATCATTTGATTCAGATAGAGGAGTCGTTTTGATGTCACTAAATTAGCTTTCAGAAGATGTCCCAAATAGAAATTTTACTTGGTATTAAAGAACAGAACAAAGATTCTATTCAGTTTATTTAATCTCCAGAATACACCAGTCATCTGACTTCATTGAAAACTTCAAAATATCTGTCTAATTTCACAGTCTGCATTTTTGACCAGCCTTGGGTGGCACATGATCATGTTCCCCACAGCTGAAGACCAATCATATCTGTATATCATTTGTCCAATCATGTTCTCTGGAAAAATTGGTAATAAGCAAATTCTATTGCTGCCCATTAAGAAAGCTTTCACAATGCTACTGAAATATATCCTAAAGAACCAAAAATGTTGATAATTCTTGTTTTTCTTTCCTTTTCTCGCTGCATCCTGAGGTCCACATATATTGCTACACTCTGCCATTTGCATGCTCTTGACCTCTCTGTTCATCAGCGCTGCCACATGCTGCTCAGAGCTGTCCTGCCCCCAAGTTCACCCTTAGACTTGTTCAATGTTCTAACAAGAATACCTTTCTCTCCCTTTCAGGCATTAAGGAATGCAGGTTGCAATAACTGAGAGGTACCCATGCCCCTCCGGAGCCTCCCTTCCCTTCCATCAGAAGCAATTCCTCCACAAAACCCCATCTCTTGTGAGTATTTACTATCCCTTCTGACCTTCTCCTCTCTGATGCTGAACATTCTGTACTCAGCAAAGATCTTAGTTTTAACCCTCTGTGCCACCACCTCCATGAACTCCGGGCTCGACATGACACTGAACTCTTCTTCCATTGCCTACATGCCCATTTCTTTGGACAATAGTCCTCTCTCCATCTACAGAATCCTTCACTTGCCTCCAACACTCTCCCTCCACCTGGACCCTTCCTCCTGGCCTTTTACCTACATTCAGCGAGAACTGACGACATGATATTTGGATTCCTTACTTTTTCTGTCCCCCTCATCCATTCAAACCGATCTCCTTCTGAACTGACTGCACTCAGATCCAACCCTGACTTTGTCATCAAGCCTGTTGACTATGGATGGTGCTGTTTTTGTCTGGTGTTCTGACGACTACATTGCAGAGGCTGAGTGCCAGCTCTCAGACACCTCCTCCTCTCTCTCTCCCTGGACCCCGACCCCACCATCGAGTAGCAGGCCATTGTGTCCACGACTGTCTCCAACCTCATCTCATCTGGCGATCTCTCTCAACAACCTCCTAGCTCATAGCCACCCAACTCTGTATGGCCTATTTCTATCTAATCCCAAAATCCCCAAACAGAATTGACCAGGCAGACCCTTGTTTCTGCCTGTTCCTGTCCCACAGAATTTATCTTTCCCCACCTCGCCTTGATTTTTTTCTCCCCTTTATTAGTCCCTCCCACTTACATTCGCAATTCTTCTGATGTTTTACATTAGTTTCAAAATTTTCAGTTCGAGCTCCAGTCGCCTCCTCTTCACCAAGGACATGCAATTCCTTTACGTGTGCTTCCCCCACCAGGATAGTCTCAGGCCTCCGTTCCTTCTTGGAAAAAAGGCCTGAACTGTCTCCATCCACCACCATCTCATCACAGTGAACAATAGTAAGGTCCTGGGGAGTGTTGCTGAACAAAGAGACCTTGAAGTGCAGGTTCATAGTTCCTTGAAAGTGGAATCTCAGGTAGATAGTATAATGAAGAAGGTATTTGGTATGTTTTTCTTTATTGGTCAGACATTGAGTATAGGAGTTGGGAGGTCATGTTGCGGACATGTGCAGGACACTTGTTAGGCCACTTTAGGAATATTGCATGCAATTCTGGTCTCCTTCCTATTGGAATGATGTTGTGAAACTTGAAAGGGTTCAGAAAAGATTTACAAGGGTGTTCAGGATTGGAGGATTTGAGCTACAGGGAGAGGCTGAACAGGCTGGGGCTGTTTTCCCTGGAGCGTTGGAGGCTGCGGGGTGACTTTATAGAGATTTACAAAATTATGAGAGGCATGGATAGGACAAACTGACAAGGAATTTTTCTTGGGGTGTGGGAGTCCAGAACTAGAGGTCATAGGTTTAGGGTGAGAGGGGAAAGATACAAAAGGGACCTAAGGGGCAACATTTTCACACAGAGGGAGGTGCACGTATGGAATGAGCTGCCAGAGAAAGTGGAGGGAGCTGGCATAATTACAGCATTTAAAAAGCATCTGGATGCATATATGAATAGGAAGGGTTTAGAGGGATATGGGCCAAGTGCTGGCAAATGTGACTAGGTAAGGTTAGGATATCTGACCGGCATGGACGAGTTGGACTGAAGGGTCTGTTTGCGTGCTGTACATGTCTATGGTTCTATGACACTTTCACTTCTCATTTAACTCTTCTTACTTCCTTCAGGTCAAAGAGGTGGCTGTAGGCACCCACATGGCCCCCCATTATGCCTGTCTCTTTATGGACTCCGTGAAGCATTCCTACACATCCTACTCTGGCTCCCACCCACAACTCTTTTTCTGGTACATCAATCACATCACGGGTGTTGCTTCCTTCTCTTATTCTGAACTAGAAAAACTGATCAATTTTGCTTCCAATCTCCACCCTGCTCACGCGTTCACCTGGTCCATTTCTGACTCCTCCCCTTCCTCAACATCTGTTTCCAATTCTGAGGATAAGCTGGTCACTGTCATCCATTACAAACCCACCAACACTCACAAATACCTGGATTGTACATCATCACACCCTCTTTCTTGTAAAGATTCCATCCCATCCTCCCATTTTCTCTGTATCCATCACATCTGCTGTGATGGTGCTACCTTCCATAAGGGGCCTCAGATATTTCCACCATTTTGCTCACCTGAGGAATCCTCAACATTGTACTTAATAGGACCCTCAGCTGTGTCCAACTCAATTCCCACACTTCTGCCCTCACTCCTCTTCCCTTGCGAAAACCAATAGCATTCTCCTGGTCCTTGCTTACCACTGACCGGCATCTACATCTGAAGCATTGTAAACCACCCTTTTTGCCACCATCAGCGGGATTCCCCCACCAGACATAGATTTCCCTGGTTGTTCATTTTTCCATCGGAACGTTCCCTCTGGGACACTCTGGTCGACTCCCCCTCCAATCCCTATCCCTCCCCATAACCCCACACACCTTCCTATGCATTTGTAGGAGGTGTGTCACCTGCCTCTTTACTTACTCTCTCCTCACTCTCCAAGTAACCAGACATAACTTCCAGGTGAAGCAGCACTTTATCTGCACTTCACTCAATGTAGTCTACTGTATTCGCTGCTTGCAGTGTGGTCTGCCCTACATTTACAAGTTTGCTGATGACACCACCATTGCAGGGCAGATCTAAAACAATGACAAAATAGAATACAGGAAAGAGTGCTTAGCGGCATGGTGTAAAGATAACAATCTCTCCATCAACGTCAGCAAAATAAAGGAGCTGATCATTGACTTCAAGAAGCGGAGTGCAGGGCTCACCCTGGTCTCCAATAATGGTGCTGAGTTGGAGATGGTCAAGGGTGTCAACTTCCTGGGAATGATGATCATCAACAATCTGTTCTGGTCCATCCACAGTGATGCAGTGGTCAAGAAAGCACAACAATGGTTCTATTTCCTCAGGAAATGTGACATGTCCAGAAGGACTTTTGCCAGGTTTTACCAATGCACCATCGAAAGCGTCCTATCTGGATGCATCACAGCGTGGTTGGCAACTGCTCTTCCCAAGAATGCAAGAGACTGCAAAGAGTTGTGAACACAACCCAATCCATCACACAAGCTAACCTTTCATCCATTGACTTTCTCTATACTTCCCACTGCCTTGAGAGTACAACCAATATAATCAGACCCTTTCCATCCCTGTTATTGTCTCTTCCACCCTCTTCTGTTGGTCAGAAGATACAGAGGTTTGACTGCATGTATGAATATATTAAAGAATAGCTTCTTCCCCACTGTTATTAGACTTCTGAATGGAATGCTCAAATGTTAAATTTAATGTTGATCTTGTTCTCTGCAGCTATAACATTGCATTCTTTGCTCTGTTCTATTAGCATAATGCACTTTTTATGGTATAATCTGCCCGTACTGCACACAAAACAAAAAACTTTTCACTGTACTTAGGTACATATGACAATAATTATTAATAAATCAAACATTGGAGAGATGAAACACAGACTCGGGGGTAGGAGAAAGTGAGGACTGAAGATGTTGGAGATCAGAGTCAAGAGTATGGTGCTGGAAAAGCACAGCAGGTCAGGCAGCATCCGAGAAGCAGGAGAATCAGCTTTTCGGGCATAAGCGCTTCATCAGGCATGAGGCTTGTGGGCTGGGGGGCTAAGAGATAAATGCGAGGGGGGTGGGGTTGGGTGGATGGTGCCTGAGAATGCGATAGGTAGATGTAGGTGGGGAGAAGGTGATAGGTCAGAGAGGAGAGTGGAGCAGATTGATAGGAAAAGGTGATGGACAGGTCAAGAGAGTGGTGCTGAATTGGAGACTTGAGACTGGGACAATGTGGGTGAGGGGAAATGGGGAAACTGGTGAAATCCACATTGATCCCGTATGGTTGCAGGATCCAAGGGTGATGAATGAGGTATCCTTCCTCCAGGCATTGGGTGGTAACGGTTTGGCGATGGAAGAGGCCCAGGACCTGCACGTCCATGGCGGAATGGGAGGGGGAGTTGAATTGTTCAGCCATGGGGCAATGGGTTTGCTTGGCGCAGGCGCCCCAGAGCATGTTCTTTGAAATGATCCACAAGTTGGCGTCCTGTCTCCCTGATGTAAAGGAGACCAATCAGGTGCAACAGATACAGTAGATGACATTGGTGGATGTACAGGTAAATTTCTGTCAGATTTGGAAGAATCCCTGGGGGCCTTGGACAGAGTTCCGGGGGGGGGGAGGCGTGGGCACAGGTTTGGCACTTTCTGCGGTGTCAGAGGAAGGTGTCAGGAGTGGGGTGTGGGCTGGTGAGGGCATGGTGTAGATTTGACAAAGGTGTCAGAGAGAATGGTCTCTCCGAACACTGAAAGGGGTCAGGGGAATATGTCTCTGGTTGTGGGGTCTGTTTGTAGGTGGTGGAGGTAGTTTTGCACTTCCTGCGGTGACAGGGACTGTGCCGGGAGTGGGTTTTGCACTTCCTGCGATGGCCGGGAAAGGTACCGGGAGTGGGAGTGTAACCACACACGATCAATATGGATTTCATCAGTTTCCTCATTTCTCCTCCACCACATTGTCTGTCTCAAGCCTCCAACTTGGCACCATCCCTAGACCTGTCCATCATCTTGCCCACTTTTCCTCTCCACCCTATCACCTTCTCTCCCACCTTTATCTACCTATCGCACTCTCAGCTACCTTCCCCCCAGCACCATCCCCATCCTATTTATCTCTCAAACACCCCCAGCCCACAAGCCTCATTCTTGATGAAGGGCTTATGCCTAAAATGTTGATTCTCCTACTCATCGGATGCTGCCTGACATGCTGTGTTTTTCCAGAACCCCACTCTCGACAGACTGGGGGCAGCTTTGTGGAACACCTACATCCTGCCCATAAAAGCGACCTCAAGCTTCCTGTTCTGAAAACAAAAAGTGCTGGAAATCACAATGGGTCAAGCAGCATCCATGGAGAGAGAGAGCAAGCCAACATTTTGGGTTTGGATGACTCTTCATTAGAGCTACATTGAGCTTCCTGTTGTCTGCCATTTCAATACACCATTGTGTTCCCTGGCCAACATCTGTCTCAGGCTTGCTGCAGTGCTGTGTCAGGCTCAGTACAAGTTGGAAGAACAGCACCTCATTTTCCTCTTGGTGACTCTGCAGCCTTTATGACTCAAAATCAAGTTTAATCACTTCATTGCCTGAGCACTTCCTTCTGTCTCTTTTACACACCTTATCATCACACAAACTGTTTTCATTACAGCCAACACATTTTCACCAACAGTTCCCATGATCAACTTTTCTCCTTCCCTGACATACATTCTTTTGTCTGCTGAATGGTCTCTCTCTCTCTCTTGGCTCTGTCTCCATCTGTCTTCTGATTCCTTAACAAACCCCCACCCTCACAACACCAGGGTTCAGCATGTGTACCACCTCTTCCTAGCTACTACAAGTTCCAGTGAAAGGTCACTGGACCCAAAACATTGAATCTGCTTTTTTGCTGCAGATCCTGCTCGACCTGCGAAGATCCTCCAACAATTTCTGCTTTTGTTTCAGATTTACGGCATCCACAGTTCTTGGTTGTATTGTATGAACAAACAATGCTTGACTTCTTGTTATCTCCTGCTTGTAGCAGTCATTGCTCACCATAGCCTATAACGTTACAGCATGCAGGGCGAAAACAGTTGAGCTTCATAGTCATGCCATGTTGTCGATTATTGCTTTAAGTCATGTCTGACCTGTGATTAGCTTTTAAAACATTATTGAAATTCACCCATTCTCCAACTGCCAATAGTCATATACATCACTTGGCAATTTTTTGTTACATCTTTCTTTTTCTCTAAAATTTAACCAACTTCACATCTTTGCCACATTATTGTTTTCATGGAAGAAGAAAGGTCTAAGGTCTTATTGTGCTCTGGGATGGTGCAAGGCCACACCCTGTAATGACCAATTCAAAGCTACTGGCGACAGCCTTTTGGTAATGCCCCGTGCTTAACCTCTGATGATTTTGGAGTGAGATTTTGAATAGATCTGTGATTACCTTTTCCAATAATCATGCATTCTAATTAGATTGACATCTGTACACAGCAACTCCAGAGCACTTACATCAAATGTTATTGCATGGTTTGAATGTGAATAATAAAGAGCAAGAGGGTGCTCATAACTTAAAAGAAAAATAATTAGAATCAGCAACCATTTCTGTGTGCATTAATGCACTGTGGAAAATGAGTAATTAATTTTCCTTTCAGAAACATGCACTACAATTTAAGTCTTTTGCAAAGTAAAGAATTAAAATCAGATTTGGAAAAGAAAAAGATTGTATATTTGAGGAGACCTATTGTATACTCAAGATGTTTCGAGAGAAAATTATTGAAATTAAATATTAATTAATAAACAAAAAAAGCCATACATTAATAAAGGAAAATGTTTGAAGATTTTGCTTTTCTGCAGTTGTGTTTAGCCCCCCACAGCATCTGCAATTAATGTGCCATTGACTGCTGTTTGTTTTGATTACTTCAGAATCAGAATTAGACCCAGGTCTACATCAGCAGAGGACTAATCAGAGGAAATGTTAGCAATGTTTCTAGCAGCACCACAGGATGGTTCAGGAATGTACAAAGGTGTGGAATTAGGGACTGCATTTATTTCCTGATTCCTAAGAGATGACATTTTCAGACTACTGAAAGGACAATAGTGAGGCAATAAGACCCTCAGAAAAAGAAACATAACTGTGTTAAAAATCAACACATTTTCTTTGCTAATTGCTCCCCCCACAACATTTTAGCCTTTCCATTTTCTTTTCTTTTTGTTTAGATTTTCTGTATTCTCATTTGGTATTGATTGCATTGCAACCCCTGGATTAGCCATAAGTCTTTTGCATTAAGTGCCGTTTTAGTTTTGTCACTGCATCTCAGTCACTTATATTGGGAATGTGCTGAATTTGCACTATAAACATCAAGCTTTTGATAAGTGTCCAGATAGTCACTAACTCTGCACCCCAACATCATCCCTTAAAATAGTGGAGCACTTGATTAGATGGACTTCCGCTTATTACACGGACTCACTGCCTACTCTTGAGACAACTATGTACGATGAAAAACAAAGCACCTATATAAACCTCACAGACAGCATGCCATTACGTTTATATAGAAAGATACACTCCTGCCATATCAATCTGTTATAGGATCTTTAAATCAAAGGAAACTTGCATAATACAAAGGTTCTGAAAGGTTAATGTTAGAGACTGAATTAAAAAGAAGCAATTCAGAAAATATTTCTCAGAACAATAAATTAAGGATATTATAAGAGCTGCTGTGTAGCCCAGTTTTGTTATAATAATCAGGTCGATCGATCTAACATGGTAGGAACTGCGGTCTTATGTTTAACTGCTATAGGTTAAACATCTTGCAATTATCTCTTCTCTTTGGTTACCAATGCTTGGGAACATTTCAGTTCTCCCTTGAAAGCAAGTGATATTGTTTAATTCATTTGTTCCATTAGGATGACTATAAACCACAGCCAAGAATTCTGTTACCTATTCGTTTATAGATTACCTGCTCCAAATTGTCAGTAGTATTTCAACTGATGTTATAATGCACTCTCACACACATCAACGACTAAGATGCTATCATGTGGCTTCGTGTCAGCTTGATGCAAGAAATGCGAGTAACGCGATAAAACAGAGTACTTTTCATACGATTAATGAGCAATATGTTAGAGCTGGCAAGAACTCAGGGACATCCCCTCTCTGGCATTTTACTGGTGTAGGGAGATACAGTCACTGGAAGGCACCTTTCCACCTCCTGATCACAGGGGCTTGCCTGCCTAGTCCTCATATTACTAAACAAATAAGCCTCCCTCATTTTGAGGTGTCTTGGAATTTAGGTGCCCTCTCATTCTTCCTGCCACCTCATCGTGAGGCCACCTATAATGACAATGTTGCTGAAATTGCTGTGAGGCCAGCCTCTAACTGTATGGCATCTTGACAGCATTCTACTTAGTCACCAGCAGTAAAAATGAATATATCTCATACAGTATTTTATATTCATTCATGGGATGTGGGCACCACTGACAAAGCCAGCATTTACTGCCTCAAATTGCCCAAATAAGAGTCAACCACATTGCTGTAGGTCTGGAGCCACATGTAGGCCAAACCAGGTAAGAATGGCAGTTGCATTACAATAAGGGCATCACTGAAACTGCTGGGTTTTTTTTGGACAGTCGACAATAGTTACATTAGACTCCTAATTCCAGATTTAAAAACAAATATTGAATTGAAATTCCACTATTGTCATAGTGGGGTTTGAACCTGGGCCACAGAAATATTATCTGGATTTCTAGGTTAATAATCTAGCAATAATGCCACTCGGCCATCCCTCCCCAGATCCTACTGTCTGCTGGCTTGGGCTTGGGTTCCAATTTTGGTGCTGACAATGGGAGAAAATTTCAACTATAATTTCTAGCAGTTGCAGGGTCCAGAATGGTAGATCATAAAGAGAATGTCTAAATTTCTTACATTTAACCGTGGAGTTTAGACAGAAATATAGACAAAAAAATCTTCATAAAGAGAGCTGTCAGTCTATGGAATTCACTTCTAGAGTTGGTAGTTGGGGTAGATTCACTTATAGCATGCAAACTTAGATTGGATCTTCCAGTGAGGTAAAGTTGGATAAAGTGTTAAGGAAATAGTTTAGGTTTATAAACATGAATAGAACAATTTGCATTTGTGGATGGTTGCTCTGAATGCCACTTTGGTAAGGAAGCTTTGAGAAATAGGTATTTGACATAGAATGAGTAGTCACAAGAAAAAAAAATTGAGTTGTTTAGGAAGAGCTAGCATGGTTTTCTGATGGAGACATTACATTTGACCACTGTTCTGAGTTTTCTGAAGTGATACCAAAAAGTTCAATGAGGTCAATGCTGTTGCTATGTGCACATGAACTTTCAAACAGTATTACATTCAGTGCCACACATCTGACCTGTGAGAAATGCTATTGCTCATGGAATAAAAGGGGCAGCAGCAACATTGATACAAAATGTGCTGAGTTTTAGGAAGCAAAGTTTTTTTTGCACTGGAGTAAGGTTTAGAGTGGAATTCTCTTTTGCTTCTTCATATATATTAATAATCCAGAGTTTGATGTGCAAGGGACAATTTCAAAGTTTGTACAGCAAATGTGAAAACATTGTTAACTGAGAGGAGGACAGTACAGAACTCCTAAAGGAGGTAGAGTTTTAGGCAGAAAGGTGACAGATCAAGTTCAATGTAGAGAACTGTGGCACAATGTATTTTGGTAGGAAGCACCATGGGTAGATAGGAAGTGAATGAGCAGAGGGAGCTGGATGCATGTGTGCATAGATCACTGAAGGTACCAGGACAGGTGTAGAGAGCATTTAATAAAACATTCACTAAATATTAATTTACAACCTGTCCTTAATTGCTACAGGCATAGAATACAACAGCAAAGAAATTATTTTTAAATTATACCAGACAATGTTTAGACCTCATAGGGAGTATTGCATAAATATTTAGGTGCCACACTATAGCAATGTTGTTAACATATTGGGGACATTGCGGAAGGGATTTACAAAAATGGTTCCAGGGATGAGAAACTTCAGTTATGAGGTCAATGTGAAAGAGCCGAGACTTTTATTCTTGGAAGCAGAATGATAAGAGGAGAATTTTCAAAATTGTAAGAGAGCTGGGTAGATAGGGAGAAACTATTCCTGGTTGTTGAAAGGTCAGAAACAAGAGGACACAGATTTAAAGTGACTTGCAAACGTTGCAAATGTTATGTGTGAAAGAACCTTTTCAAATAATCTGTGGTTTAGATCTAGATTGCACTGCCTGGAAGTGTGGTAGAGACAAAGTCAATTGAAGCATTCAAGAGGGCATGGATGATAATTTGAATAGAAATAATATGCAAGGATAATGTTAGAAAAGTGAATGGTGCTCTGTCACATTGTTCATTTGACAGCCAGTACGGATTCAATGGGCTGAATGGCTTCATTCTGATTCTGCAAAGTTTCTGCGTTGCACATTCTATGGGGCTGCTTTTTAATCAGGTCGATGAGTTTTAAAATCTCATTTTATGTATTTTTTTACTTGGAGTCACATTCTAATGGTCTCAAAATAGATTGATGCCCTGCAAAACAAAAAATTTCTGATGTATAAATGCCATTTTCATGAAACTTTACCACAATGAAACAGCAAGGAAAATGAAGCATAAATTCCTCCAGTTCACAAAATGCAATTTTCACAACCACTGGAGTTTGGGATGTTTATTTCTGAGCCAGCTTTCCTATTTGTTGCATCAACGACTTGATAGTTTCAGCTTAATTTCACACGGCGATTATACTGGGGGTGGGGAGGAGGGGGGATTAACACAAGCTTTCACCAAAAGTCTGACTTCATGAAAATGTGATCCTTTTATATTACACCAAACTAAATCCACTTTAGTTCCCTCCACCATCCTCACTTGTGTAAAATTACCCATGCTGCAAACTCCATGGTCAGAAATATTTGCTTCAGTCTATGCAAGTGGAAAGGACAAAGGTACACCAAAAAATTATGCATACTGATATCAATGGCAATATAAGTATTCATTATAATAAGCAATAACTAATTAGAAGCTCACTGTGACCTTCTCTGCTAGCAGAAGCTGTATATCACTGGATAGAAGGCTACTTCAACCTGCAGCTGTTAAGAGTCACACCTCATTTATCTGAGACTCCAGCTTTTGAGATAGTCTACACTGATCTTTTTTGCTTCTCCACAATTTCGCTTTCTTTTGCAGTAAAAGGTTCCAGATATTTCCTTAATCAGTTCTTTTGTAACATTGTTTGCTTTCTCCGTTTTCCTAATCCATAAAGCGTGCTGGCAAATAAACCTCTCTATACTCGTGGCATAACTCTGCCAGAGGGTTCTGGGAAATTTGCTATTCATGTGTGTAAACAGCCAGATGCAACCTTTCAGAGAATAGTATGTTCCATCTTCCTAGAGGTCCAGATATTATATGGTGCAATTAAGGGGAAAAAAATTAAGAAGCCCTTTCAGTACAATACCAATATTAGCCATCATTAAATGTAGACATTCCACAGTTCCCGAGTACAACCATCTTAAGGAAAGCTTCAACTGAGCAAGTTCAGGCTTTTTGTTTTTCCAGGATTTGGCTCTTTGACATGTCAACATTTTACAACAACCTCTCAATGTACGTTAAATTTAAAAATGTGGAGAGAATTACAAATATAGCTTTAAAAATATTAAGGGATAAAATTCTTGCCTTTAGTTAATTCACTTAAAATGGTGTAAGATTAGAGAAAGCAGTAATTTCACACGGCATGCGTAAATCCTGTTTTCTGGAGACTAAGTGTGAAGAGAAGTTAAAAATCTTCTTCTGCTCAGGAGTGGGTCTCACAGTATTGTGTTCTTCTCAGTTTATTACATATGCACTCATAGATAAAACCTGGCAGATGAAGTATAATGTGGGGAAGTGTAAGGTTAGACACGTTAGAAGGAAGAAGTGCTGAATATTATTTAAATGGAGAAAGATTGCAGAAAGTTATGGAAGAGAAGGATTTGGAACTCCTTATCCATGAATCACAAAAAGCTAGCATCCAAGTTCAGTAGATAATAGGGAAGACAAGTAGAAATTCGGGCTGTATTTCAGAAAGATAGAGTATAAAAGTACAGAAGTTTTGCTAAACTTATACAAGACACTCACCTGCTCACTCAACTGTGAGCAGTTTGGGCCCCATAAGGAAAAACATACTGACATTGGAAGCATTCCAGAGAAGGTTCACTCGGCCGATACCAGGTATGAAGGAAATGTCTTACGAGGAGAGGCTGATTAGATTGAGCTTTTATTGGAATATGAAAGAATGGGGGTGACATTATTAAAAAAAAACAAGGTGTTTAGGAGAATTGATAAGGTAGATGCTGAGCGGTTGTTTGCCCTTGTGAGAGAGTCTAGGATCTGAGAGCACAATCTCAGAATAAGAACTTACACATTTAAGACAGAGATGAGGAGGAATTTCTTCTCTCAGATGGGGTGAATCTGTCTAATTCTTTAATCCAGAGAGCCGTCGAAGTTGGATCATTAAGTATAGTCAGGGCTTAGATGTAGATAGTTTGAATCTGTAAGGGAATTGGGGTTTATGGGGAAAAGGCAGGAGAGTGGAGTTGAGCATTATTAGATCAACCATGATGTCTTTGAATGCCACAGAAGAGTTTATGCGTTGAATGGCTGACATCTACTCCCACATCTTTCCCTGAGCTTTCCAAACTTCAACCTTTCTCTTTATAGTGTTATGGAAATGTGGGTGTACTGTATCTTTAAGAGAGATAAAAGCTTGCAGTGACCGCATCAAGTATTCTCAAAAAGGTACAATGTAACATGAGGTCCAGCTACTGGGGTAGCTAGGGTAGCTAGTTGCCTGGAGATAAAAACAGATTCAAATTAGGCCAATCAGTTTAAATTATACTCCCCAAAATGACCCATCTCCAATCAAGTTTGAATTGAGTATATTGACAACCTTAAAAGCCAATGACACAATCTGATGCTTTAGGGGTATAAGACTGGGGGAAAATTGAGCAGTTGGGAGCCAGCATGTACAGACTGCCTGAAAAATAGCTCTCTAAAAGGTACCTTTATTGATCAGTAACCTGTGAAAGAGAATCCCCAACAAGAAAAAACAAGACCAGAATACAGAAAAGAATCAAATGTTGCCTGGTTTGAAAATAAAAAGTTTTGTTTTGTAAATCTTAATCGTAGGTTTTATTAGACAAGTATTGTATAAGGTAAAAGATAGGTTAGCAGAAGGAGTTGTAAGCAGTTGTTAGTTAATCATTCTCTGTTATACTTTAAGAAATAAAGTTGTTAATTTTTACCTTAAATAGTTCTTGGCCTCTCGAATTTTCACAGATGACTGCATGGGATAACTCTTTTTTTTGTATAGCTGTTTTAAATTGAGGAGAGTTTACCTTGTGTTCTAACAATAATGACCTGGGTCTGTGAACCTTTCTGCATAGCTGCTGGTCGGTTAACACCTACCCAATTCCCACCACCAGTCTCAGTCAATCTTAGGTGCTCCTGCTTCTCTGAATGAAATGAATGACAGGTCATAATTAGGACGTTAGTGTTAGGAGTTGATAGAGCTTATTTGCCTTGATTTTACTCTGAGTGCTTCTCTTCAGGCAATAGTATTTTACAGTTTCTGTTTCAATTCACTTCAATGCCTGTGCAAAAACACGTAATCAGATTTCAAACCCCTTCCATTGTAAAATTTAGGAGAGAGACACTGGTGTTAAATCTTTCTTTCGATTCATTCATCCTTTAACCTCCCCCGGTTACACTTCTAATTTTATATTCATTCATGAGATGTGGGTTCCATCTTGCAAAGGTGGTGGCAAGCTAACTACTTGAACCACTGCATTGCATATGGTGGAGACTTAAGAAATGAACAGTCTCATTTTCCATCTTTACCCTCAGATAAAAATGTGGTTTGGAGCTCATGATATCACTACTATTAAAATCTAAATAAAGTACTAGCTTTTATATAAAACACAGTTCATGTGCTCAGGGCATACCAAAGTGCTTCAAAGTTAATGACCTATGTTTGAAGTCTAGTGTCTGTTTACTGCAAGTTAAACAGCAACCAATTTGTGCAATAGTCTCATTAACAGCAATGAGGAAAATGATCAAGTTGTATTGATAGAGAGATGAACACTGTCAAAGATGCCAGGAGAAGCCCCCAATCTTCTTCACATAATATCATAGCATTCTTTATAAAACAGCCAAGAGGGAAGGCTTAGCTTCGATTGAAAGTGTTATTGAAAAGACAAGGGGCTGGACATGGTGGGACAGGTGACACACCCTCCTAACTGATAGGTCAATCAGAAACTTACTAAGACAGTACAACCAGCAAGCATAGCTTGTGACACACCACAAGGCAGCATGGTCGCTCAATGGTTAGCACTGCTGTCTTACAGCACTGGGGACCTGGGTACAATTCCACCCTTTGGCAACTTTCTGTGTTGAGTTTGAAAGTTCTCCCCATGTTTGTGTGGGTTTCTGCTGGGTGCTCCAGTTTTGTCCCACAGTCCAAAGATGTGCAGTTTAGGTAGATAGGCCATGCTAAATTGCCCATTGTGTGTAAGTTAGGTGAATTAGCCATGGTAAATGTGGGGTTATGAGGATAGGGTGGGGGCTGGGTCTGGGTTGTACCCCCTTTTGGAAGGTCAGTGAAGATTTCATGAGCTGAATAGCCTCTTTGTGCAGTATAAGAAATCTATGATTCTATGTTGTGGATAGCAACAGCAAGGGAAAACTGGGACTTCCGCAGTTCACAGGGGAGAAAGTTTTGCCCCAGGGAGCTGCCTGTCAAACTTTGGTTGGCAACCACAACACTGCCACAAGTTCAGTCACGTAACTCTTAATGAAACCAGGCTCATCATGAAACCTGCCATGGCCTCTGGAGTGAGGCAAATGTAGAGCACTGGGTGAGGAAGGTGTAGCATTCTTAGGGAAGATGGGGGTTGTGGTTTTGGAGAGTGCAAGGTAGGAAGGGAGGGAGCACAAAGGGCATCCCCTTTAAGACAAGATCCCACTTCCTTCCCTTGCTTTTTAAATGAATCTTTTTGCATAAAAAGATCAACATATGAACTTATGAAGAAGGAACAAGAGAACATCACTCAGCCATTTGACCCCATTGTCATTCTCCCACCAGCAATTTTGATTCTTGTCATTCATGACATCTGTCCAAATGGATTTGACCTCCTGATCTTTTGGCCAATATCCATTCATTTTACTATCCTTATGTCAACAGTAATAATCAGAATTACCCTTTGTTTCTGTTCTGCCTGAATTCTCAAACAGTTGTCAGCTCTGAAACCTTGGTCACTTTCCTAACCTTGGTCACTTTGCAACAATATCTCCATAACAGGAATTATACCTAACCTATCTATATCTGCTGACATCACTCGTTCATCTATCTTGTTATGAATGATTTGCGCAACCCAGATAAAGAACCTAAAATATTTTTTAACCATTATTGCTCACACCAACCTTATTATTGATATACTATTAGTTAAATTATCTTCCTGACCGATTCTGCTTTACTTACATCACTCTATTATTTTGAATTTTCTCGACAGGTTCCAAATCACTCATCCCCCCTCTTTTAATTTAAATTCAGTACCACAGTGTAAGAGGGACATAGACTTTAGCTGAGAAGTCCAATGTATTGAAACCATTTCTTCTAACAGTCACATGTCTAACTCACTAATCTTGAGATGACCATATACCAACTAACTCACAGCTAAGGTTAAAATCTATTCTTCTTTTTAATTTGTATCTTAACCTGTCAAATACTCTCAACAAAACCTCATTACTAGTTCCACCGCTGTCAAGAGCCAATGCTTCTCCATCTTTGCATTGTGGATTCCGCATACACAAACCACTGTGTCTGACCATTGACCAACTCTAAATATTAAATAATTAATGGGTGTGAAAGCCAGCAGGAATACCCCTATCTCATGGATACCCCATAGTATTTGCAGATCAGACTCCAACTCTGATTCGAAGTTGCTTGAGTTGCAGATATGGATGTCTGTGACTGCAATCCCCAAACCCTACAGGCTGTTGTTACTATGCATCACCCATCCTAAATTGATTTATTTAATTAGTTTAGTACAGTAATAGCAAAATATTACTGTACTAAATATTCCCGGCTTAAAGGTGAAAGAGAAACACTTCCTAACTATTGGAGAGGAAGAAAATAAGGAAAAGGAGCATCTTCTTCCCTCTGTTCAAAGTATTTGACTTTTGTTCACTATTTACTCATTTTCCAGTCACTCTGTACTCTCACAAAGATCCAACATGGACCTGGAAAAGACAGGTCATGCTTGCTCAATGTGATTAAATATTTGATGAGGTAGCTGAAGTGGTGGTAGTCAGTATGGGAGATCTATGCATGATATTTATATGAATTTCCAAACGGCATTTAAAGTGTCTCATATGAGACTGATAGCTAAAATTTGAAGGTCATGGAATTGAGAGCTGGCTTGGGATGAGGGAGGACAATGGGCAGCTACTCGACTTGACAAGATGTCACCAATGATTTTGGCGCCTCAACTATTCATTGTTTTTATGAATGACTTAGATGATCGACAGCCAAATATCCAAGTTTGGCAAATGACATTGATAGACAGTACTACAATTTATATTAAAATACAGGGATATCAATAGATGAAGAAAATAGATAAAACTGTGATAAGTGTATTTCAACATGGGCAAATGTCACTCAAACTGGATATAAAAAGGTTTGATCAATGTACTTTTCCAATGATGAAAAATTATGGACAAATATAGCCCAAACAGGCTGAAGGGTCCAATTAGATAGATTATTAATATGTAGTGGACAGAATGGCATTTTGACTCACAGCAATATATTACAAGTAGAGAGCACACAATTAGGTTGCATTCCTTAGAATTAAGAAGTTGAAGGGATAATTTCATTACTGTAAAATTTTCCAGATATTAAGCAGAACTGTGAGGGTAGGTAGAAAGAATCCAGGATTAGGGATTATAGTTTAAACATTAGAGTCAAGTTTTTCAGGTGTGTGTCACAAAGGACTTCTACAGAAAGGGTTGGTGGAGTTTACAATACTCCTATGATGCTAGATTAATTATTCAATTTGAATCTGAGCTTGATAGATTTCTATCAACTGAAAACAATAAGAGTTATTGGGCAAAGGTGAGAATGCAGAATTGGGTCATATATCAGTCGTGGTATCAATGAATGATAACTCAGGCTCAAGGGATCATATGATTGACTCCTTTTCCTAAATTCTTTATGGAAAGCTACAGATTTAATTTGTCGACATTTACAACTTCAAAAAAGGACTTTTGTAATATCTATCAAGTGATGGCTTAGAAAATAAACAAATTAAGTTGTTGGGCAGTTGTGTTTAGTGGAATACTAACTTTAATTACAAAATCAAATAAAGTCAAATCTAAATATCAATAAAATTAAAATTCTCATTAGGGCTTTACAAAATATCTGAAAAGGAGGTTACATTTCTACAGCAAGTGCAAAAAATATTTAAAGGTTTGGCATAATCAGACACCTTCATCTATAATGAATAAAATTGTGCACCTTTTAATATAAAATACAACACAAGAAACACAGCAGAAAACAAAAGTGTGTATCTAATGGTCAGAAGTTCTGGTAATTCAACTGTAGCTGATATATTTTGTCCAGTTCTACATAACATAAAAATAAATATTGTGAACAATCCTTACCACGTTATCAATAATTATATCCACTGAAGATTCCTCTACCCAGTAATTCTACATAACAAAGTCAAGCATAAACTCTGGCTTTGCCTATGGGAAAAATGTAAACTTGCTCCCTTTGTTCCTGACTGCCCGATCTGGTTAACCAAACCACTTGCCTCCATTCAGTTAATGGGAGGGCACTGCCCAGATTCCATGCCCTAACTCTAGCCACAAAATCACTGGTACTGATTTCTGTTCCCACTCCAACATCTTTACCTCTCATGGCCCTCAAAGATTTACTTTCCCCCATCACTTCTCATGTTTGTGTAGTCCTTGGGTATATCATTCCAAAAACACAGCCTAGGTTACCACAGTTACTCCAACCTTACCTTAACACCACCAAATCTTGAACCTTCCATGATCTTTTAAATTACCAGACAGCTATCTGATAATAAATCCAGGGTGAGCAGAAATTTCCTTCCATTAAATCTAGTGGAGACTGGAGCCATTGTTTATGATCCTCACAACAACTTCCATTTCTGAGCTATGGACTGCATTTCTTGCCCTGACAATGATTTAAGGTAGATTCAAAATACTGCAACCTTGATACTTTATTGACCACATAAATTTGCAAATTTCAATGAGGTTAGTCCACATTTTCTGAAAGTCTAGAGTATACAGTCTCCTAAATTTCTCCACATAAGACAATCCTGCCACCTGAGGGAAAAATCAGGTGAACCTTCTCCATGGCAAGTATACCCCTTATTAGATCAGGGAACCAAAGCTGTATGCCATGCTTGGTGAGTTTTCATCAACTCTCTAAAAGACAGCAAGACATCTTGATTCCTGCAATCAAATCCCCCTATAATAAAGACTATTAGACCATGTGCCTGCCTAACTGCTTGCCGCACCCACAAATTAACTTTGCGTCACTCAAGAATGATGACACCCAACTCCCATCAAATACCTGCGCTTCCCAATATCTCACCACTTCATAAATATTCTACCTTTCTGTTCTTTTTACAAAGTCGAATAACTTAATACTTTGCCACAAGTTAAATCGGAAGAATGTAATGTTCCTCTATTCCGCAAAGCACAAATGTATAAAATCCCAAATAGATCAGCAAAATAAGAAATTTGCTTTACTGACTGCCATTCAAGGCAAAAACAATTTACACCAGACTTTGTCATTCGCAGAAAATAATCCTGTTTATGGCAACACACTTCAACAGATAGCAGAGAAAATAAAGGATTCCACTACTATGTGACTTTGATTATGCTGCTTCCAACCCCCCAAATAAATACACACAATCACAATCGAGACAGACAAAAAAAAACAGATGATTTGTCATAGATATTGTAAGTAGAAAGGAAAATAAACAGGGAAAATAAAATTTTGTGGAGCAGAAGTCCAAATTGAAAGATTGACTTAAATTTTCTCACAATTTGTTTGGATTTCAGTGAAAACCTCACATTGTTGACTATAAAATAATGGACATTCTTCACTTTGCTGACTGTTTTAGTTGATCAAGGTCTTTTCATGTTAGAACAATTTCATTTAAGTTTCCTTGGTTTTTCTATTTTTTCACCACACAGAAGGCTAGGGAAAGAAGAGAGAGAGGTGTTCAATTCACAGTCTTTGGATGTTCTGCCCTGTACTTACAGTTTTGTAACAAATTGCAGATCGATCAATCTGAGAGCTACTCTTTCCTTAATCTAAAAGTCTCTTTGTGCCACTCAGTCTTAAAGTATCCCTCTCTCTGCTCCAAAAAGCAATACTCTCTTCATACCAAAAAATTGTCATTACTTGATTTAACCATCTGCCAATTCTTTTTAAAATGTCCAGTTTTTACTATGTTTTTAACATTCTCACAATTTCCCTAATGATGACATCAAGCTCACAAGGCTGTGGTCTTCCATTCTTCTTCTTCCTCGGTTAAACACTGGGGTTTGCTAATTTCGAGTCAGCTAAGAACCTTCCACAATCTATAGACTTTCCATACTGTAGGGAATCTAATCTAAATCAGATAACCAGCATTGCATCAATTATTTCTTTCACTGCCTACTTCAACACTTTGGATTGAAGCTGATTTGTCCAGCAGATACATCAACCTTAAATAGAGTTAATTTTTAAGTGCTCCCACTTTACTAATATTAATTTCTTTTATTTCTTTGGTTTCGTAAGTGCCTTTATTGCCAAGTAATCCTGGGATGTTTTCTGTTTGTAAAGCCAAATGCACAGTAACCTTTTCATTTCACCACCATTTCCCTACTCTCCACTTTAAATTCTCCTGTCCTCCACAGTAATGGACTCACAATTGTCTGAGCCAATCTTTTCCCTTTTATAGATCTTAAAGATGCTTTCATAGTTCACCTTTGTTTCTTCAGAGTTTTTTTTCATATTCCCTTTTCTTCATCAATCTATTGGTCCTCCTTTGCAGTGTTCTAAATTGCTCCAAAATTACAGATTTACTACTTTCTTGTTCTAGCACCTTTGTAAGTCACTTCCTTTTATCTAGTGCAGTTTTTAAATTATTTTGTTAATCATAGTTGGCTTCTTTTTCATGATGGATGTTTGTGTCTTTGAAGAGTATTGTAGACCATGAGGCACTTCTTTAAATACTAGCAACTGCCTGTCTCACCATCAAAATGTTTAATTTCGTTTCCCAATTTATCACAGCCAACATGCCCCTCAGACCATCAGAATTTCCTATCCAGAGTTTTAAGACCCTAGTTTCAGAATGAACCATGTGGCATTCAAATCTAATAGATAATTTTGCATTACCACTCCATATTATGGCCATGATGAATACCCTCCAATCTGTTGTGTGATACTGTCATCATTCAAAATAGGATAGATTTCCAATAGATGTGGAAGAACTCAGAACTGGACATCCATGATGCACTGTGGGCTATCAGCAGCCAAACTGTATTCAATTGAAATCTGTGGGCCAGTATATTATCCACTCTACCACTACCATTACCAATCCTGGTTCAATTAAGAGCAAGGATGGTGTTGCACAAGCATGACCAGGCATACCTAAAAATGAGGCAGCCACCTGGTGGAGCTGCAATACAGGACCACTTGTGACATCAAACAGAGAAGAAGCAAGTGAGAGCCAATGCTAAGTGATTCCACAATCAACCAATCAGATCTAAGCTCTGCAGTGTTGCCATATACAGCCAGGAATATGGATGGAGAAAGTGAGGACGGCAGATGCTGGAGATCAGAGTTAAAACATGTGGCACTGGAAAAGCCCAGCAGGTCAGGCAGCATCCGAGGAGCAGAAGAATTGACATTTCGGGCATAAGCCCTTCATCAGGAATGTACCTGATTCCTGATGAAGGGCTTATGCCCGAAACGTCAATTCTCCTGCTCCTCAGATGCTGCCTGACCTGCTGCGCTTTTCCAGCACCACACTTTTCAATCATGAATAGTGATGGTCAATTAAACAACTGACAGGAGAGGAGGTTCCACAAATATCTCCATCCTCAATGATGGGGAAACCCAATACATCAATGCAAAAGACAAGGCTGAAGCATTTGCAACAATCTTCAGCGAGAGAACCAATGGATGACTCATCAAGGCCTCCACTGAGGTCACCTGCATGACAGCTACTAAGTTCAATAAATACAATTCAATCTGTTATCAACAAACAGCTGAAGACATGAGAGACTGAAAGAGGGATGGGACCTGATAACCTTCTGAAAATAGCACTGTGATCTAAAACTATCTATGTCTTGAGACATGGTATTATTGCAGTAGATCCAGCAATGTTGAGAATTGCCCAGGTATGGCCTGAGCACAAAAACGCAGGACAAATCCAAGCCAGCCAATTCCACCACATAAGTCTACTCTGGATCACCACTAAAGTGATAGAAAATGGAATTAACAGAGCTATCAAGCAATACATGCTCACAAACAATGTACTTTGTGGGCGGCACGGTGGCACAGTGGTTAGCACTGTTGCCTCACAGCGCCAGAGACCCGGGTTCAATTCCCGCCTCAGGCGACTGACTGTGTGGAGTTTGCACGTTCTCCCCGTGTCTGCGTGAGTTTCCTCCGGGTGCTCCGGTTTCCTCCCACAGTCCAAAGATGTGCAGGTTAGGTGAATTGGCCATGTTAAATTGCCCGTAGTGTTAGGTAAGGGGTAAATATAGGGGTATGTGTGGGTTGCGCTTCAGCGGGTCGGTGTGGACTCGTTGGGCCGAAGGGCCTGTTTCCACATTGTAATGTAATGTAATCTAATCTAATCTAATCTAATCAGTGAGACTCTGTTTGCTTTCACCAGGCCCATTCAGGCAAACGTAGGCAAGAAAGCTGAAGACCAGAGGTGAGGTGAAAGCGACTGCCTTTGCCATCAAGGCAGCGTTTAACAAGAAAGACATCAAGGATTCCTCGCAAAATTGGAGTCAATGAGAAACAGGTGGATACATCTCTACTGTTTGGAGTCACATCAAGCAGAAAGGAAGACTGCTGTAGCTTTTGAATGTGAATTATCTCAGCCCAAGAAGATCACTGTGGACCTTCCACAGGGTAGTATCCCAGGCTTGACCATCTTCAGTTGTTTCATCCACGTGATCTGTTCACCACCGTTGGGTCAGAGGTAGGGATGTTCAATGATGTTCGCACAATATTTAGCACCATTCATAACTCCTCTGATCTTGAATCAGACTGTGCCCATTTGGATCAAGTCCTAGACAACATCCAGACCTGGGCTGATGACTGGCAAACAATATTCACACCACATAAATGTCAATGTCTATCACAATGGAGTGAATTTACCCATTTCCCTTTGGTGTTCAATAGCATCATCATTTTTGAATCCTCTACTGTTAGCATCCTGGTGGTTACCATTGACCAGAAACCAAACTGGATGAGCCACTCAAATACGTTTGCTGCAAAAATAGGTCAGTGGGTAGGAATCTTGCAGTGATTAACTCCCCTCCTGCCTCCCTAGTACCTGTTCACCATCAATATGAAATAAGTCAGGGGTGTGATGGAATACTCGCTACTTGCTTCAACAACACTTAAGTATCTCAAAGCCATTCAGGACAAAATAGCCCACTTGATTGGCAAACCATCCCACAACCTTCAGCATTCACTCCATTCGCCTTAGTGCAAAGTGAAAGCAGTGTGTATATATCTATAAGATCCACTGGAGCAGCTTACCAAGGCTTCTTGACAGCACTTTTATCACATACAGAGACTACAAATGCATGGGAACACCATCACCTCCAAGTGAAAGTCGAAGGCAAATATTATCCTGACTTGGAAGTATGTTGTCATTCTCCCACTGTTGCTAAGTCAAATATCCTGAAACTTTCTTCCAACAGCACTGCTGGCATACCTGCCCCCACAAGGAGTGCAGTGGTTCAAGAAGGCAGTTCACTGTCACCTGGCCTTGCCAGCAATATCCACAGCCCATGAACCATTGATAAAGAAACTTAATCAAGACTAATCACCTCCAGATCATGCCTGACACATGCCTTGCCTCACAATATGCGCTGCTTAAACCCTCATCCATGCCTTTATTAATTGATCTTGATTTGACTATTTAATGACAGGATGACCTTCCTCGTTTTACCCTTTCTAAACCGGAGGTCATCCAAAACCCTGCTGCCCATGACCCAAC
Organism: Chiloscyllium plagiosum; assembly: GCF_004010195.1. Lineage (NCBI taxonomy): Eukaryota > Metazoa > Chordata > Chondrichthyes > Orectolobiformes > Hemiscylliidae > Chiloscyllium > Chiloscyllium plagiosum. The sequence continues at coordinate 19,134,033 of NC_057731.1, forward strand.
TAGTACTAAGTCCAATTCACCCATGGCCCAAATGGCCACAGACCTAAATTAGTTTCTCATTAAGCAATGCATTAATTTTAAAACTGTCCTCCAAATTTCCATGTTCTTGCATCGCCTCATCATATTTGCTCTAAAGAAGGTACTCACCTATAGAATGAATGGGCACAGCGTATGTGTTATCACACTCAGACTTTAATATTCCCCAAAACAGATGACCTTTCCCAGGACTCTTCAGAAACTGGTGAGGTGGTAAATGATCTGATCACATCTGCAGGCGGTTAGCAATTTAGTCTTGTCGGGCAGATGCACTTATGAAGTAGCATCAGTATGTCAAAGCAATTAGAAAAGTTAATGAAATGCTGGCATATAAATTCTGAGGAATAAAATGCTAATATATGGAACAGATAAGGCTTCCCAATAATTAGTCATGGCATGCCATCAATACAATGTTAACTTTGTGCAACAGAGTGTGTGCAAAAAAAATTTTGCTTCCATATATACAGGAGGTGAGTTATGAAGAAAGGAATGGGAAGCTCAAGCTTAACATAAAGCCAGTGAGAGATTTCAAATCTGGTTGTAATTTATGGGTTAGCTTCTGTTCTGGCAATGACGGTTTGATAGAACAAACAAAAGAATTCCAAGCTTGGGTGTCAATTTCTGTAGATGTTGCCAAGCTCAAGAATGAATTTTACAACTGAAAGATAATTAGGTTATAACATCAAATAAGATATTGAGAAATGACATGCATGTCAAAGTTGTAAACTTATGAACTAAAATGTTCCTAAATAAAATTTTGATTGGTTTATTTATTGACTGATGTCTGTTATAATAGGGTGGATATTGTAGTCCACTATTCACATTTTAAAAATAAATTTGAGAAAGAACAGCATTTCTTGCAGATAAAAACAGCAGCCATGCCTTTAGGATTACACGCGAATAGGATGTGTCTGCCCAACAGATCTGAAATATAAAATGCCTGATCCAAATCTTTAAGATTCTTGCAAAATGGTTCTTCTTTGGAGAAGTTGCTGCTGAAAGAAATGGTGACAAATGCAGGAGATTCACATCAACACCCATCATCAAAATGCTTCCATGCCTGGATTCCTCATGCGTTGTAAATTATGACTGAATCAAGTATTAAGAATTGTGTCAAGAAAATTGCCCTCAATGTCATCAGTGATGACCAACCTGTTCATATGTCTGGAAGAGATAGATGAATGTAGGTTCAGATGATACACAACATGCCAGTTGACAATGACAGTTACAGCAATCATGATTACATTGTTCAGCATGCAGAAATGCCTTGCTCTAGAGACCAAAATGAACAGAAAGTAGTGCAGTTTCACAACAAGAAAGCACTAAGGAACAGACATAAAGATGTCAGTGCAAAAAAGACAAGAACATGCTCAAGTCATCTGAAAACTGTACAATCTGAAAGAGCAGCAAGACCCATAGAATGCCACATTTTCACCATGCAGACCAATATTCCCATCAGCAATAACAGAAATAATGCCTTTCAGAATGAAGGTTCACAGTATTCATTGTTAATGTGCAATAATTGACTTCCATGTTTCTTTTACGACAACAGTGACTACACTTTAAAAATTACTTAATTGGTTTTAAAACACTTTTCAATGTCTTAGGTCGTAAAGTATAAAAACATGTATTTTCTTCAAAGACAATACAGCATTGTAATATGTACAATAAATAATATTGTTATAGAAGGCAGGAGGGCATCTCATTCATTCCTGTTTCAAGTTCCAGAAGGAACATTGTGATGGCTGATATTAAAAGAATACTATCAGCCTTCAGCTTTAACACATGGAGCCATAGTGCACATCATTGATTGAAAAGCAAATTTATTATGCCACAAAAACTTTACTTGACTGTAATGAAGAAGGAACTGAAACAATGAATCGAGATGCCAAAGAATATAATTTGCTTTGAACTGGAAAGGATTTGATTCAGTGCCTCCTGTAGAATTTTATAAAAATTAGAATCAGTAGAATTACCTGCAAATTAGCCAGCTGGATAGAAAATTAACTATTTAAAGCAAATGGCAATGATAAATACATAGATTTCAAGCCAGATACAGCTACAGTTTTTATTAAACTCTAACACGACAGAGTTTTTTTTAATGTTTAAAAGGCTAAGTATGGAGCTAGTGATTAGTTGAAGGTTTAAGAACAAGAGATGTGTTTAATTATAAAATATCTTTGATATGGGACAAGGTAATTTTTTGAGAAAGGTTTTGGAATTTGTGGAATGGATAGCAAACTACTTAAAACATACAAGGCAGAGAAATGTTGTAAAGAATAGTTGAAAATGGTTTTACATGATGACACATTTAATAATATATTTGTCATTTATATTCAGAATTGACGTTAATAATTTGGGAGTGAATTGTAAACACCTCAATATCAAGATACACACATTTCCGAGACTAAAAAAGAGCACAACGCAACACTGGACTGAAACTTTGAGCAAATATCTTAGTTGTTTCCTGATGAAAACTTGACAAATTTGGTTTAGAAAGTTATTATGGAAGGCTGAGTCATGGTAGAAATTATAAAAAGAGATTTCTATGCAGTGCAAACACCAATACAGATTGGTTGGACCAAATATCATTTTTCTATAACCATATTGTATAATATAGATAAAACAAAAATTACTCATATTGGAACAATAAACAAGCAAAACAGTTGGAAGTTTCAACCAGGTCTAGAGATGGAACAATCAAGGTTGACTGCAGAAAATTAGGAAAAGACCATTAGGAAATGTTATGCCAATTATGTCTTTCAAAAACAGCTGCATAAATATTTGCTAAATTGAATTGCAGGTTGTAAGAGTGAACACAAATACCTTACTCTGAATTTTTGTCTTCTTGTGTTGTAAAATTAATTCTGCTCTCCACCCATAAAAAATATAAACTGGAATCAAATTCTGAAAGCTTTCAGATAAATATTCCACAATAAATTAATTAGGGACAGCTGCACCCTCTTAACCTACAAAGCTGTCAATTCAACATGAAATAATGTTGCTTTTATGAAGACAAATTTAAATTATGAACAGATTGTAATCCTAAATTTATATTCTAAGTGTGTGGGTATTTTGGAACTGTGTGTATCAAATTGCTCCATATTTAAAACTATGCTTGACTTCAAAATGGCAAAGTTCCATGCCATTTCTATCAAACACCAGAATCACTATTGCAGACCTGATTCCCTCCTCCACATGACTGGCAAATGATAGACAGACCTCTCCCATTTGGCACATATTGCTACTGTTTTGCTATATATCCTTGGATTTAGAAATAAAAATTTCATCTACACAATGAGGAGTACGCTTTAGCGTAATAAACACATACATTGATTAGACTTTAATATTAAATTGGACAAAATCCAGGAGTTTCAATCCCAGAATACCAGTAAACATCAAGAGCACTGCACAATAAAAATGTGATTTAGCTTATTCTGTCACCAAATATCAATAGCATGAACAATACAATGTGTCTCACTTGGCAATAACATCACTGTTATAACGCTATAAGTCAGCTAACCCAATGGTTCTGCTAATGCATAAAATGCAGATTGTTTTAGATGTCTGAGCATGTTTTATTAATTCATGGAATGTTTCTAAGTGTAAACAGTTGTCCTTTTTAGGACAGCGATGAGGAGTAATTTCTTCCCCCAGAGATTGGTAAGCCAGTGGAATTCTCTGTCACTGGAAACTGTTGAGGTCAAAACATTGAAAACTTGTAAGGAAGATTTAGTTCTTAGGGCCAAAGGGATCAAAGGACATGAGTAGAAAGCAGGAACAGTGTACTGAGTTGGTGATCTGGCCTGATCATGTTGAATGACAGAGCAGGGTCAAATGTCCAAATTTTTCTTGGGTTTGAAAATACTGATAACCATAGCTTTCATCACTTCATTGAAGATTGAGAGTAGAATGAAGGAGAGGTGATAAGGCGGATTGGGTTTGAATTAAGTTTTACAGACAGGACATAGGCAAAAGGATCCACACTTAGAATATGTAACAATAAAAAGAATGATGCAATGGTGAAAAGAATGTTGCAACGGTATCTCTTATCTAGTTAAGACACTCTTACTTGGGCAAGGTAGCAGACCACAGTAGGAAACTTTCCTAAGTTTGAGTGATACCTCTTGTCTTTCTCCTGTTTGCTTAGTATATCTGACTGGTTGTTCGACTGTAAGATCAAGTGTACCTGACTGTATGGCGTGGTATCTTCCAGGCCTGAATGAAGTGGAGATAATGCAGTTGGAATTTCAGGTGCATTGTCATATGGACTGACAGCTGATACCTTTCCTTTTCCAAAGTGAGTAGAATTAGAATTAGATTGTATTGTGACATGTGCTCAAGTACAGGAATACAGCAGTACAGTGAAAAGTGTACAATATTGCCATTCTCAGCACCATCTTAGGTACAAAGGTAACTAACTACAACATTTTAGGTACAAAGGTACCTAGGTACAAAATTTTAGGTACAAAGTAGAAAAGTAAGGAAATAAAGTTTAAAGGTTCAACATTGAAGTCCAACTTATTATAAAGCAGAAAAATAAAGAAATAAAGTTAAAAGTTCAACATGACAGTCCTACTTAAGTGCTTAGTCATTCGGGACTCGCACTCCCCAAAAGGGCTTAACCTACTCTGCTTTGGGTCCATTGATGACCTCCCAGCCTGACGTCCACTTAAGTCCCTTAAGTAGTCAGTTACTGATCAGTTCAGGATTGGTTGAAGACCTTGCCTAATTGGCTACAATTTTCTCAGCTCCTGCCAGGAGAAATAATATGCAGCCCATATGACAGTTCAATCAATATTTGTTGCAATTCATGTCATTGAAGGGGTGTGGCCTTGATCTGCACGAGCATTTGGAGAATCGAGGGCAGGGACATGGGGTAGGGGCTACCTGCTTGCTCTTATTTCCAATCCCCATCTCCCCTCAACCCATGACTTGGCAAACCACCCACCCCACCCCAAACTGCACTTATCCCTGGTCGCTCCTCCATCCTGGGAGTTTGTGGGTGGGTATATTGGGAATAGCCATATTCTCCCACATGGCTGAATGTTGGAGCTGTTGGCCCCTGATTGGCTGACATTCTTGACGGCTGGGACATTGTACACCAAGGCCCAGCTCATGTCCACTTCAGAGCCAGATGGACTCAAGGCAAAGCAAGCCTTCTTTCTAAAAGTGAATGCGGGTGTGTTTGGGCTTTTGCAGGCAGTGCATAAGAATCCACTTAACAAGAAGAATCCACACCGAAAACAAAAATTGCTTGACACCACAACAGGTGTCATCCATGCAGAGAGAGAGAGAGCAAGCTAATATTTTGAGTCTAAAGCTTTCTCTCTTTCCATGGATTCTGCCCGACTCGCTGTGATCTCCAGTATTTTTTGTTTTCAGTACAGATTCCATCATCTGCAGTAATTCCCTCCTATAAAGAATAATCAGCCCATGGTTTCTGAAGCCTATCAATGAACAGTTCTATATCTTTAGATGTATATGCTGCATTGTTTGAGTTTTCAATGGAAAATGTCATCAAGTAATTAGAAATAAGAAATGATAAGTTTACTAATAAAGACTTTGGCCAATAAATACTAAATCTGCATTGTACTGAGTGTGTTATTCTGTTCTTGTTTCGGAAGGGAAGAGTATTGAAATACAAACTGCTTCACTCTGTTCATCTATTTGCATGTGATCAATTAGCATTCAGCACATTAAAGTACATTGTTAAAATGGCACTTAACTATATGATTCACCATTTTCTTCTGATGCGCTGTTAAAGTACTACATCTGAAGATGAAAATTCCAGCAATTTTTGCACACTATTAAAACTAAAAGATCATAAGAATAAAATATTATGTTAATCAGGTTCTTTGTTTTGTTAATTTTATTCACTGCAGAGGTATGTGTCATTATGATAGAGGTTGGCAGGATTGCACAGATTTTCAAAATCTTATGCATGAGTGTGCCTTCAGATCAGTAATTTTTAATATATGTTTTGCAACAGGGGAGACATCCTGCTATGTGCAGGGACTCAAAGACTGTTGTGTCTAATACAGAAATGTACATTCTGACCTTTCAGTCAATACTTTAAAAGATGGACTGAAATAAGGTTTTAAAATGGCTGTAGAGGGTATTCTGTATTTGTGGTCTGTTTTTAAAAATCAATGAAAAGCAGTGTGCTGGCAATGCCATCAAACTCAGTTCATCCAGCTAATCAAATTTAGGAATGAGCAGCAAGACATTTGGAGGCAAAAGTATGTAACTTATTCCAGATTAAAGTCCCCCAATGAACCCATCTCCAAAAGGAAACTACAAGAAACCCCACAGGCTGCTGAGAACCCTACATTTCGCAAGGCCCTCACTTTAAAGCATCAATATAGAATTAGCTTAGCCTTTTACAGGAGGCACGGTGGCACAGTGGTTAGCACTGCTGCCTGACAGCGCCAGAGACCCGGGTCAATTTACGCCTCAGGCAACTGTCTGTGCGGAGTTTGCACGTTCTCCCAGTGTCTGCGTGGGTTTCCTCCGGGTGCTCCGGTTTCCTCCCACAGTCCAAAAATGTGCAGATTAGGTGAATTGGCTATGCTAAATTGCCCGTAGTGTTCGATGAAGGGGTAAATATAGGGGAATGGGTCTTGGTGGGTTGCTGTTCGGAGGGTCGGTGTGGACTTGTTGAGCCAAAAAGCCTGTTTCCACACTGTAAGTAATCTAATCTAATCTAATCTTTATACTGACACTTGCACTCATTCACAAGAGCACAGTGAAAAGTTTACAAGCTGTCACTTACGACACCATCTTAGGTATAAATGCACCTAGGCGCAGAATCTTGGCACGAAGTAGAAAAATAAAGAAAGCAACTTAATATTTCAACATCACAGTCCGTAAGTGCATGGCCATGCTAGGTTCTCAATCCTCACAAGGGTTTGACTCCACCCCCAGGCCTGCCTCCTCGGGCAGTCAGAGGACACACAAATTCAGTCTGTGACAGAATCATAATTAGTGATGGATGTTCCTGAGCTTTTGTTTTTACACACTTAGTATTGAACGTGTATACTTACCCATTGTCCAAAATTATAGGCAGTTGTATGATTGTAACTTATACCCAATGATGAACCTGTCTGACATCCTATACTTAAGTTAGGCAGATGTTTGGTCACTCCAAAAGTTTGGTACAACTAAGCTTGCAAATTTCAGATTCAACAATGCCTTTGGTCATAGAGTTATAGAGTTGTACAGCACAGAAACAGACCCTTCGGTCCAACTCGTCCATGCTGACCAGATATCCGAAATTAATCTAGTTCCATTTGCCAGCATTTAGCCCCCATCCCTCTAAACCCTGCCTGATCATATACCCATTCAGACGCCTTTTAAATATTATTATCGTACTACCCTCCACCATTCCCTCTGGCAGCTTGTTCCATACATGCACCACCCTCTGTGTGAAAAAGTTGCCCCTTAGGTCCCTTTTAAATCTTTCTCCTCTCACCCTAAACCTATGCCCTCTAGTTCTGGACTCCCTCATCCCAGGGAAAAGATCTTAGCTATTTACCCAATTCATGCACCTCATGATTTTATAAACCTCTACAAGGTAACCCCTCAGCCTCCAACACTCCAGGGAAAATAACCCCAGCCTATTCAGCCTCTCCCAATAGCACAAATCCTCCAACCCTGGCAACATCCTCGCAAGTCTTTTCTGAAGTCTTTCAAGTTTCACAACGTGCTTCCTATAGCAGGAGACCAGAATTACATGCAGCATTCCAAATATGGTCTAATCAGTGTCCTATACAGCTGCAACATGAACTCCCAACTCCTATACTCAATGCACTGACAAATAAAGGCAAGCATATCAAATGCCTTCTTCACTATCCTATCTACCTGTTACTCCAAGGAACTATGGAGCTGCACTCTAATGTCTCTTTGTTCAGCAACACTCCCAAGATCTTACCATTAAGTGTATAAATCCTTAACTGATTTGCCTTTCCAAAACACAGCACTTCACATTTAGCTAAATTAAAGTCCATCTGCCACTCCTCTGCCCACTGGCCCATCTGATCAAGATCCCATTGTACTCTGAGCATTAAGTAGTAATTTCAATCGGGATAGGTTTGACAATATACTGTTCAAGTGAAGATGATTAACAAAGCTAAAAATCTGTAAGTTATAACGAGACCTTTATAATTGATTAAACTGATCAATTACTTTAGGTAAGAATTGGTGACATCGTCCCTTCTTATGGACTGAATGGAAACAACAGCAGAAATAGCAGCCTACCTTTCTCTACACAAAACTCAAAACTGACTCTATCTTTTCCAATGTGCATTTTCTGAACCAATTCTCTCAGAAGTTAACATTTGACATTCTATTGTTGCTGCTGCTGATAACACCACAGACACTGCTCCTCAGAGAGGTCAGTATCAGCATGTCCTTTCCCAATGCTTGTCAGCAGCTACGTATCAGACTGGAGCCTGAAGAATCCTCTCTTCAGTTTAATCCTGACAACGGGATTAGCAATTCAACAACTGCTCTAAATTCACAGATATGTGGGAGAATTTATCAATTTTTCGCACTTAGAAACCAACAAAAGCCTGATTCAGTGAGAGGGATACAAGGAGCTGTCAGACTTCGGATCAGGCTGAACAGAGGGAATCTGATCCTATTAAAGTATCATTTCATTAAGCCTGAGTCCTGCTGCTTCATATCAATGGCTACTGCAGCTGCTGACCTATTCCCCATAAATTAAAGTCAGAAATAGATTTGTCTATAAGCATTTAAGGACAAATACTAAGAGATATTTTGTAACAATGGGCAATATTTTTGTCATTGAAAGGAATTGGCTATATCAATTTAAATTGTCCATACTGATTCTAAGTGCAGTCTGATATTCAATTGTAATTTTTATCCTATCAGTTTGGCCTTAATTGGTACCCAGGCTCAGAGATGAAAGATCAGCTAATTCTCTCCACCTTTCAATCTCCCACTCATGAATAAACTATGGCTTTAGTGAGAATACACATACTTTACAGGACAAAATTCATCAAGTATTGCATTTCCTGGTGTTCCCTGTTCATAGCCAATGAAGACAGACCTCTGACAGCAGATTGACAGTTGTTTTGTAACAGAAGCTCTGATAAGTCCTGTGACATGCTATCTCAACTACTTTATTTTTTTGAAAATTGGTTGTTTAAAGATCGCCTTGCACCAAAATATTAGTATTATAGATTGGAAAATGTAAACATTTCCCAAAGACAAAGCAAATACAGTAAGTACTATAAAAATAAAGAAATAGAGAAATCTTTCTTCCCAACATAACTAACCAACCAATCAATTAGTTCAGATAAATGGCTGGACACCTTGGTTATTTAAGTCTGTTAATTGTTAATAAGTTATCAAAATTAAATGCATCGTTACCAACAATGATTGGGATTCAATGCTGAATGCAAAGCCATCTTAAATGTACATTCTAAGGGCGGCATGGTGGCTCAGTGGTTAGCACTGGTGTCTCACAATGCCAGGGGCCCAGGTTGGAGTCCAGCCTTGGTGACTGTGTTGAGTTTGCACATTCTCCCAGTGTCTGCATGGATTTCTTCCAGGTGCTCCAACTTTCTCCCACAGTTCAAAGTTTGGGAGAAGATTTGTAGCTCGGGTGCTCGTTGTTGTGGTCCTGCTCACCGAGCTGGGAATTTGTGTTGCAGATGTTTCGTCCCCTGTCTAGGTGACATCCTCAATGCTTGGGAGCCTCCTGTGAAGCGCTTCTGTGATGCTTTCTCCGGCATTTATAATGATTTGTATCGGCCGCTTCCGGTTGTCAGTTCCAGCTGTCCGTTGCAGTGGCCGGTATATTGGGTCCAGGTCGATGTGCTTATTAATTGAATCTGTGGATGAATGCCAAGCCTCTAGGAATTCCCTGGCTGTTCTCTGTTTGGCTTGTCCTATAATAGTAGTGTTGTCCCAGTCGAATTCATGTTGCTTGTCATCTGCGTGTGTGGCTACTAAGGATAGCTGGTCGTGTCGTTTCGTGGCTAGTTG
>NC_057731.1:19144723-19146891 GCF_004010195.1 Chiloscyllium plagiosum
CACAGATTCAATCAATAAGCACATCGACCTGGACCCACTATACCGGCCACTGCAGCGGACAGCTGGAACTGACAACCGGAAGTGGCAGGTACAAACCACTATAAATGCCGGAGGAATCATCACAGAAGCACTTCACAGGAGGCTCCCAAGCACTGAGGATGTCACCTAGATAGGGGACGAAACGTCTGCAACACAAATTTCTCCCACAGTCCAAAGATGTGCAAGTTAGGTGAATTGGCCAGGTTCAATTGCCCATAGTGTTCAGGAATGTGTCGGTTAGGTGTGTTAGTTAGGGGAAATGTAGTATAATAGATTAGGGGAATGGGTCTGGATGGATTACTCTTCTGAGGGTTGGTGTGGACTTGTTGGACCAAATGGGCCTGTTTTCACACTGTAGGGATTCTATGATTCTATGAATAGTGTCAATGTATAGTCAACGCTTTCTTATAAGAATAGCGTCTTGACCAAACTATTAAGCTATTTTTAGTAATTATCCTGTTGATTTACCTTTCTGACAATGTCATTACCTAGTAAGGCACTCTAGAGCAGTGACATATTCAGAGCTCTGGAGCATAAACCAAACATCTGTTATTCCAATATATGACCTGTAAATGCTGCATATGTTGGATTCCTCTCTTTTGCTTGATCAAACATTTAGTTTGAGTGAGTACAACCTATATTTAGTAAAAAGCATGATTCACTTACTATTTTTCTTCTCCATAATTTATAGCTTTTGGGACTTTTTGGATTCAAGTAATGTTGTATTTTCTACTGAAGAAAGTACTACCAACATTAAGCATTATCTTGTAAATACAATTTTCTGACAGCCCTTCATTGAGTTATTTCAATGTGCAAGACATATTCTTGAAATGATACCATTTATTCACTAAAATCATTATTAAACAATTGTTTACTTGTTCAGACTTTTTGTAACACATATCAATAGGAAAGCTGAATGCACTGTTGATAAGATAGTGGAAACAAATTCAAAGAATTATATAGGACATAAAGCAGGGAAAAAGGCCATTCAATCCAATTGTTCTATGCAAACATTTATGCTCCACTTGAATTCTTGCTCTCCTTCCTCATGTGATGTTATCAGCAGGCTACTTTCTTTGCCCTTTTATGCTTATTTGACTTCCCTATATGTGCATACATGCAGCTCACCATAACTCTTGCCTATGGTAACAAAGAGAGGGAGAGTGTGGATGAGCATAATTGATGTTGTGTACATGGATTTTGTGAAAATGTTACATAATAGTTTTTTTGCAGAAAATTTTAGGAATGGAGTATAAGGAACAGTGGTAGCTTGGATACAGAATTATAGAGTCATAGAGCTGAACAGCACGAAAACAGACTTTTTGGTCCAATTCGTCTTTGCCGACCAGATATCCTAAATTAATGTTGTGGTTCTGTTCGCCAAGCTGGGAATTTGTGTTGCAGACGTTTCGTCCCCTGTCTAGGTGACATCCTCAGTGCATGGCAGCCTCCTGTGAAGCACTTCTGTGATGTTTCCTCCGGCATTTATAGTGGTTTGTCTCTGCCGCTTCCGGTTGTCAGTTCCAGCTGTCCGCTGCAGTGGTCGGTATATCAACAACACATCGACCTGGACCTAATATACCGGCCACTGCAACGGACAGCTGGAACTGACAACCGGAAGCGGCAGAGACAAACCACTATAAATGCCGGAGGAAACATCACAGAAGTGCTTCACAGGAGGCTTTTGCAACACAAATTCCCAGCTCGGCGAACAGAACCACAACAACGAGCACCCGAGCTACAAATCTTCTCACAAACTTTGAATCCTAAATTAATCTAGTCCCATTTGCCAGCATTTGGCCCATATCCGTTCAAACCCCTCCTATTCATATATCCATCCAGATGCTTTTTAAATGTTGTATTGGAACCAGCTTCCCCATTTCTTCTGACAGTTCATTCCAAACATGTATTATAGTCTGCGTGAAAATGTTGCCCCTTTGATCCTTTTTAAATCTTTCTCCTCTCACCTTAAACACTTCCCTCCCCTTCCTGGACCTCTCCATCTCCATTAATGACGACCGACTTGACACTGACATTTTTTTACAAACCCACCGACTCCCACAGCTACACCTCTTCCCACCCTACCTCTTGCAAAAATGCCATCCCGTATTCCCAATTCCTCCGCCTCC
>NC_057731.1:19147697-19270586 GCF_004010195.1 Chiloscyllium plagiosum
CACCCTCCTCTAGCTTATCTCTCCACGCTTCAGGCTCACTGCCTTTATTCCTGATGAAGGGCTTTTGCCTGAAATGTCGATTTCGAAGCTCCTTGGATGCTGCCTGAACTGCTGTGCTCTTCCAGCACCACTAATCCTTAAACCTATGCTGCCTAGTTTTGGACTCCCCTACCCTGAGGAAAAAGACCTTGACTATTTGCCATGCCCCTCATGATTTTATAAATCTCTATAAAGTTACCCCTCAGCCTCTGACGCTCCAGAAAAGATAACCCTAGCCTATTCAGCCTCTTAAACCCTCCAACCCTGGCAACATCCTTGTAAATCTTTTGAAATTGGTGGATTGAAAGGAAACGGTATAATGGTTAATGGTGTATTGCCATACTGATATGTTTTGGGAATGGAAAGTCATTGTAATATTGAAGATATAGTTGTAGCAAAAAGATCATAGACCCAAATCAGTCTGTAGCCATTTAAGATTGTAGATGAAAATCGATAAACCTGAGCCTGAAGTGGGGAAAATGCTGATTTTAGTTGGCCATGATGCAAAAGATCACACTCAGATGAGGAGACCAAGTCTGATAAAGTTTAAAGGAAGAATTACCCTAGCTTCGGCTAGTAAGAGGATAGTACAGTGCAATCGCCACAGTGAAGATCATTTCTGGACTGGGAGCTTACTGATTGGGAAAGAAAGTGAAAGGAAGCAGGCAGTCGGCAGCTGAGGAAACCTTTATATGTTGGTTCCTTAAGAACAAAGTGTCCATTTAAAAGACAGTGTAAAGAAAATCTTTAGCAGGAGACTTTCAGTCAAATTAAAAGTTCAATAGGATATTATTTGTTTTCTGTAGTTTAAATTGTGACTGACTAATGTTTAGGCTGTGTTGCTTTTGGTTTGTTTATTACAGTAAAAACTCACAAAATATGATACCTCATCATGATTCTTTTAGTCAGTCACTGGACTGCCAAATATCTTGAAATTATTGGTCTCTCTGGAGATCTTAACTAAAGGACTGCAGAAATTATGGATTAAGTGTGTATAAGTTATTGAACATGGCAGGACTGGTTGAGAAGGTTGTTAAAACAGCCAACTACATTCTTACAAATAGAGGCATAAAGTACAAAAGCAAGGAAAGTTTGACATTCCATGATAAAACACTGATTTAATACCGATTGAACTAGTGTGCCTAATTCTGGCCTCTGTATGTCTGGAGAGATACAAAGACTTTAGAGAAGGTACAGAGAAGATTTCCAAGAATGGCTCTGGGTTGGAGATTCTTTAGTTATATGGGCAAATAAGGAGGAGCTCCTTAAGGAAGAGAGGTCTGAGAGGAGATTCAATAGAGATGTTCAAAAGCATAGCATCTTGACAGAGGAGATCATGTTAAACTGCTCACTTTGGCAGAAGACTAGATAACCAGAATATAATGATTTCAGGGGGATGGCCAAAGCCAAATACTGTGGAGCACAGAGCTTAAAAGGGTGGTGGAGACTGATTCAGTTGTGACTTTCAGAAGGAACTAAAGGGAAAAAGAAATTGGGAAAGACTGGGGAAGTAGAGTTTGCTAAATTGATCTTACAGCTGGTCCAGGCTCCATTAAATAAATGGCCTCCTTCTCCAACTATTCTGTAATAAGAGTACTTCCATATTCTCAGCACACTCTAGGTCAAAAATCTTTTCCTGAATTCCATGATTGACTATTGTCCATATTATACTGATGACCATTAAAGACTGCAAACACTTGCTTCAAATGTTGCATTTTTGAGACTTTTAATTCATGACTCCAAGAGATCCAATCTGTTCATCCTCTCATGTAGGTAAGACCCCACAGATCTGGTGCAGTTCTAATAAATTTTCTTTCATCCTTTCAAATGTCTCTCTATTCCATTAATACTATAATTAGAACTTTACACTGTACTTCAAATGTAATCTCACCAAGGTTTGATACAAGGGTAGTGTCACTCATTTTCAAATGTATTTCTCCAGAAATAAACTCTATGCTAGGTTAACCTGTTTTATGGCCAGATTTAATACTGCATCATATGTTATAGTCCAGCTAAAAATATGCAACAGTGCTGATAATAGGATTTCAGTAGTGTGGCACATGTCTGATGTCAGTATAGTTACCTGAATATACAGTTAGATTTTGTGTGCTCCTTCAGATATGATCTAAGAGGAGGAATCAAGAGGGAGAATGTTAGATCTGTAGTTACTAATAACATCAAAGAATATGTTTCTTTCATTCATGGGACAAGGGTAACTCTTACTGTCCTTACCTAACTGTCCAGCGGTTATTTAAGAGTCAACTACATTGCTGTGGGTCTGGAGTTACATGTAGGCCAGACGAGATAAGGGCGGCAGATTTCCTTCCCTGAAGGACATTGGTGAACCAGATGGGTTTTTCTGACAATTGACAATGGTTTCATTGTCGTCAGTAGGTTCTTAATTCCAGCCTTTTTTTTTATTGAGTTCAAATTCTACCATCAGCCATGGTGGGATTTGAACCTGTTTGCCCAGAACATTAGCTGAGTTCTTTGGATTAATAGTCGAGCAATTATACCACTCAGCCATTGCCTCCCCAATGAGGTTGGCACAGGAGATGATATTGAGGTGGATGGTCAACCATGATCCAGAGTGGCTCATAGGATTGAATGGCTTACTTTCACACCTACATTCCACTTTTCCTGTTCTATTCTCTGGGGTAAATGTTGTCGTGATGGGAGCATTTGTCTGAATTAACAATCTCACTTATTGTCTGTGCACCGGTGAGATTGTGGAACTTGACCTTAATAAACTGAATCACAGAAGTGTTACAGCACAAGAGATGGCCATTTGGCCCACCTCTACTGCACCAGGTCTCCAAATGAGCATCATGATTGCCATTCTCTTGTCTCTACCCCATACTCTTGCACGTTGCTTCTATTTAAACAATCATTTAATGCCCCCTTGAATGCTTCAATTCAATCAATTTCCACAACTCTTTTAGGCAGTGTGTTCCAGATCCGAATCACTCATTGTGTTAAGACTGCTTTTTTTTCTCAAATCAAATTTGTTTCTTTTACAAATCACTTTAAACCTGTGCCATCTCCTTCTTGATCCTATTATGAGCAAGAGTAGTTGCTCCCAAACTACTCAATAAAGTTCCTTCAGAATTTTGAAAATTTGTATCACATTGCCTTTTAGCCTTCCCAGAGAACAGTCCTGGCCTCTGCACTTTATCCTCTTAACTGAAGACTCTCAATCCAGGAATGAATCTTGCACACTTCACTCTCAATTTGCACTCTCTCCAATACATTCAAGTTTTTCTTATAGTGTGGTCCACAGAGTTATACACAATATTCCAGTAGAAACAGTATTATTCTGATGAGTTTCAGATTCTACGGGGAATATTTTTAATGTGTTGTGAAGTATATATGTTTTATCAGGGGCAAAAGTAGATAGAATAGAATCTCTCCAGTGATTTCACAGAAAAATTCAATGTCTGAAACATTTATATTTTGTAAATTGCTAGATTCTGTTTACCACGTGAGAAAATGTTTCACCCTTGTCTCATTAAGATTTCTGTTTTGCACCATCATTCATTTTGCTACATGATCTCTCCTTATCTCCAATTCCACTTGTTGAAAGCTGTTCCATCCTAACTTTTCCCATTTCTGATGAAAAGTCATAATGGCTACTAACATTGATGGCTAGTCACTGTCATGCATAGGAGGTGTTGTATAAACAATATCTTTGTCTCCATCTCACAGTTCCAAGTCCCACTCCAGGACTTGTTGGTCAGAAAATGAACATTTATGCTGTAATTTACAGGTCAGATATCAGCCTGCTAATCCTTCCAACAATTCCCCACTGCTATTAAACTTCAACAAAAAGTAAGATTGCAAAACAACCAAACTATCGTGCATTGTTTAATGCAAACACATATTGGAAATTTTCTGGGAGGTTCTTGTACTCCTCTGCCTCAACTTTGGTGGAAGTTCAGGAGAAATCCATTAACCTTGGTTTTTGCTCAAGTTATACTGAGAAGGGAGGAAGAAACTCTGAGGAAATCTGTGGCTACATCTTTCTTCTATAAATGTATTGGCTGAGCTTCATTTACATGATTGGAACTGAGGTGTACAATTTGACAAAGTGCCCACAGTGATTCAGAAAGAAACAATTAATAGTGGACTGAGGTCTTTGTTGTAAAAGGAATCTTTTCATTTCTGAGGTAGAATGTATCTTATTGTTTGGGTTTTCTGTCAATATGTTGTTTTTCTTGATTTTTCAGTAAATCTAAAAATTATACTTCCCTTTTCCAGAATATTTGATTTAATAAAAAGGTGGTGTAATTGTAGTTCTGAGCTTTGTTTACATAAATGTGCATTAACTTTCCAATCAATCCACTTAGACAACTCGCACAGTGTTCATTTTTGATAAAAAACTGTACATCTGCCTCTGTTGCTGTCACCGTTAATTATATTTTGATGCCTGACATATTGAATTCTGACAGATCCTGTAATCACTCAGCCATTGCAAGTTCTTTACTCTTGATTGTTAGCTGGGTAATTCTGTAAATACAGATACAAACGTTAAACTATATTTTCTATCAACATTTTGCTAACTTCATCTTAAGTTTGTAACTGTTATATATTAGCTATTATTTCTGATCATGCAGAGACTCATAATTTTACTGTTCCCCTTGCTCATGAAGGCTAAATGCAAGTATCCCCCCATAGCCGCCGGTAAGAGGTTCCAAGACTTACCGCGGATTCCCGAAACTGCAGATATATGCGAACCCTTTCATTTAAATGGGAAACTTACCTCCTCGGCAGCCCCCCTGGAATTATTTCTGGAATGTTCTATGGAATATTTTCGAGCTGCTGTAAACCGCGGGTAACTGAAACCCGGAAACCAAATTTGTGCATACAGGGGTTCTACTGTACACATTGGAAAAGAAAATGCTCAGAAGATTTGGTAGCATCCCAGAAATGAGAGCAGCAAAACTCCAGGACTCAGCTGATCTGAGCATGCAGTCAATTTAAGACAGGCAGATTGGCTCCAAATGCTGCCAGTGCAGCCTGCTTACCAGCCTCACAGGGACAGATGGGGATTGTGGCACCACAATGTGAGCATGCTCACTGACAGTTCAGAAAGAAGAATTTCAGAGAAGTGGTCAATAAGCCCCTTGAAGTGGAGGGGAGATCCATCAGACAGAGGAGCAGAAGTTAGGCCATTCAGCCCACTGAGTCTGCTCCACCATTCAGTCATGGCTGACAAGGTTCTCAATCCCATTCTCACATTTTCTCCCCGTAATGCTGGATCCCCTTGATAATCAAGAACCTATCTAATCTCCATCTTAAATATACTCAATGTCCTTGCCTCCACAGCCTTCTGTGGCAATGAATTCCATAGATAAATCCGAAATGGGTGGGATCATTTGGTCTGTGGGGCTGACATTTCTGCCAGCCTGCCTGCCACTGTGACAGAACCCCAGTTAGCAGGGAGACCACCAGCAAAATTCCACAAAACCTTCCTTCATTGTGTGCTGTAACAGGATTACTAAATGGTTGTCTCTGGGCAGCCTCCATGGTGTTGGAAATATCTAGTCTTTTGTTTCAGATTGATGACCGTTCATCGGAAAGAGACTCTAATTCGGATCCTTACCAGTCAGTACGAATGCAAAATGGACCCAGTTAGTTGTAGTAACCGGCTATCCCTCTTCTGTGTGCTGGGCACTCTGCTGAGTTTTCACCTATTCACACCCACAATGGGAAAGCATACAAGGGAGTTCTTCTGATCACTGTGCTCCCCTTCTCCAACTCCATTTCCACATGGTCAGGGAAATTCAGCCATTGATTCTCCACAAATGTTGCCAGACATGTTGAGTATTTTTTTAAATTTGTTTTTGTTTTTATTTCAGATTTTCAGCATTTAGCATCTTGCTTTTGTTCTCACTTCTAAATACTCATCATCTGAAACCTCCTGTGGTGCTATTTTCCAACACACGTGTTTCAAATCTTGTCAATTGTGCATTACTTCTGTCTTTGGCTGTATTGTTGGTGACAAAACACCAAGTTATCAGTTTACATGCAGCAATTCCCATCATTAATCCCATTTGTTTTTACTATAACTCTCTCCTCTTTTCAAAACTGCATCAAACACTCCCCTTCACAATTCCTCATGCCACTACTACAAACCCCTACTGCTAAGATTTTTTTTGTAACAGTAAAGAAAGTCTGGTTGCTGGGAGCAGTAATCAACTTATTACCAGGCCAAACTTCCAGAATTACCTGACTTCAAAAAAAAACTATTTGAAATGGGCTCTTGTATTGAGCTGAGTGGAGCACCAAAGAGGAGGAAATCATATCTGTGTAAAACATTTAAGATCCTGATAACTATATTTACTAATAAAACTGTGGTGTGCATTATAAGGGCTATAAATATATGATCATTATTTGTGCTTTTTCAAAAGGCTTCATTAGACAAGAATTAAAGTGACTGGTAAAAAGCAGCAGTTAGTGAAATAAATGTGGAGATAAGGGACAGAGCCTGATTGATGGCTGATGAAGTGGAGTATCTTAAAATACTATCACAATGACAATAGTGCAGAATTAAGTGGGTAGAAGTAGTGGCGACTTGATCCAATGCTAGACATGTTGGACCTATAACTGGATAAAGGCATACCTCAGGAAGCTGACAAGCATTTCAAGGACTTCAAGGAAAATAAACTCTTGCTTATTTATGTATACCATATTTATTGTTGCTCTTTCAGACTTGAGGAATAAGAAACAGCTCCACAGATAAATTCTATTACTCAAAGATGGCTTGTGAACAGCATAATCAAATTTACTGCAATATCTCCAGATTCCACTCGAAACTTTTCACTGGATTATTCCAGAAGTTCTTTTTTTGTTCATCCACATTTTGATTTGCTTATCTACAATTTTACTGGATGGTTTACCGTACCTCTTAGTTTGATGTTGATTTAAGCAACAGTAGCTTTCAAATCAATATAAACAGTGAAATTTTCCAAGCAGTAATAGTCAAAACAGAAGAAAAGCTAGTCATTAACTTAAATGCAACATTAGAAAAGTATTTCTGGATTAATTGCAGAGGTATGGAATGGTATGGAGTGATGTATCACAACTTCAACATCCTTGACAGACGTAGATCAGAGTTTGCAGTCGGAGCATTTGTTTCTAATTAGAACATCTTTTGAGTAAATGGTTGAATATTAATATCTCATAATTTGCTGTCAAGATAATCTTGAGGTTAATGATGCTCATAGTTATTTATGTGCAGCGTTACAGCAACTTATGGCAAAGGCAGGTGCACCATTAAGTGCTGAAATCCAAATCTGATGTTAAAAATGTACCATTCCACTGTTCGCTTCACCCAAACACCATTCTGTTATTTACCTCACCTTGAGATGCATTGAATGACTTGAGATTGCTGCACTTGCAGGATAGTTACAAACTGAATTTGTCTGTAAAGGAAGAGTCCATTGCAGTACCTTCTTAACTACATTATCTTACCTAGATATATCCTGTAAATAAATCCAATGCAATGAATTATCACCCTATCAGTCTATCTCAATCATCAGTAAAACGATGGAAGGTGTCAGCACAGTGCTAATCAAGCAGCACTTGCTTACTAATAACCTGCTCACTTAGCCTGAATCACTCAGACCCTGACCTCAGTGCAACCTTGGTTCAAACATGGACTAAACAGCTGGACTCCAAAGATTGAGAATGATTGCCCTGACATCAAGGCCACACTGACCGAGTCAAGCAGAATTGGAATCAGTGGGAACTAGGGAAAGCTCTCCACTGGTTGGATTCATAGATAGCACAAAGGATGATGATTGTAGTTGTTGGAGGTCAGTCACCTCATATCCCGGAAGTGACTGCAGGAGTTCCTCAGGTTAGCGTCCAAGACCCAGTCAGCTTCAGCTACGTCATTAATGGCCAACCCTCCATTATCAAGTCAGAACGGAGGAGGTTTGCTGACAATTATACAATGTTCAGCACCATTCATCACTCCTCAGATACTGAAGAGTCCACATACAGCAAGGCCTGGACAATAACGAGATTTGGGCTGACAAGTGGCAAGTAACAATGACACCACACAAATGCCAGGCAATGACCATCTTCAATAAGTGAGAAGTTAACCATCACCTCTTCAATGGTATCATCAGCACTGAATTCTTCCACTAACAACATCCTGTGGATTACCATTAACTAGAAAACAAACGGAACGTGACATATATTGAATTGAATTGAATGGGGTTTATTGTCACAGGTACTCACATGAGTACAGTGAAAAGTTTACAAGTCGCCACTTAAGGCACCATATTAGGTACAAAGATCCGTGGGTACAGAATCCAAGGGACAAAGCAGAAAAACTAAGGAAAACAAAGTTAAAACGTTTCGCATTACAGTCCCTCTTACTAACAATAGAAAAGCAAAGACAGTTCACAGTTCAATACCGGGCCTGGCCACGCTGGGCTTGCACTCCTCACAAGGGCCTGACCTTCCCCATTCCAGACTTGGCTTCCCTTGCACTGTCACACCATGCTGCCTGCTCCCCCTCTCGTTGCCAGTCCCTGTGCTGCCCGCTTCTATTCTCATCTCATGCTGCTTTCTCATGCTCTCGTCACCGGTCAGAGATTAAGTACCGTGCAGTGAGGAACTCACTTCATGACTCCCCAGTGCCTGTTCACAATGTACAAGGCACAAGTCAGGATTGTGATGTAACATTCCCTACTTGTCTGGATGAGTGCAGCTCCAACAACACTCAAGATGCTTGACACCATCACAACAAAGCAGACTGCTTGATTAGCACCACATAAACCTTCAGTCACTGCACCACTAATTTACTGCAGCACCAGTGTGTACCAACATCTGGATGCACTGCAAAGGTTCCACAGACAGCATTTTCAAAATCCATGACCAAATCCAAAGTCAGCAGATACATGGGAACACCACCACCTATAAGTTCCTCTCCAGGTCATTCAATATCCTGACTTAGAAATATATTGCAGTTCTTTCAGTCCAAATCCTGGAATTCCCTCCCAAACAGCATTGTGGGTCTACCTACAGCACATGGATGGTAGCAGCTCATGATCCAAAGAGATCACTCTCCAGCACCTTAACAGCAATTAGGGACAGCCCAACAAAACCAACATCCCTTGGACGAATTAAACAATAATTGCTAATTGCAGCCAAACAAACTCTCGGGCACTGAAAATGAACAATTTCAAGTGTTGATTCCATTTCTTCAGGTATTAATGCTTAGAGATTTTCAAAACACTAAATTTGAATGTCTACTTTCTCTTTTCTTTCAACATGTGTTCCCTCACTTTTAAGTGTAGCTTTTGTTCAACATTTTTATTTGTCTCTTCATACTGATTTGATATTGAATTCATGGCTGCTAGGTTAAAGTTCTGTCTCAGTCACTTTGCTGATAATTTTATAATCCTTCAATCTGATTAGTGACTTGCCCTGTTCACCCCAGTCTGAGATAGCATTTTCCATGACACTGTAATCAGTTGCTCTTTCATCAACTAGTTGCACAAAATTTTGTTAACAAGTTAAATGGACAAGGCCCTGTCTGACTTACAGGAGATACCATCAGAAGACCTGCTACAATAAATTAATATGCTTTTCGATATTCTGGTTTCCAAAATATTCTCTGCAGTTCTTTATCAGTTTTGATGATGCAGACTGCTCTATTTTTCACATTGGACAACATTTCCCAATGTTCAACCTTCTGTGCAAACTATAATTTTCTACTTTCCTCCAGTTTCTTGCATCTATATTTAATTAATGTAGAATACATAGTTGGAAATTAAATTTGCAAAAGGTTGATAAAACAGTTCAAGTCCCATAACTCTCAAAACTCCCAAATGAGAAAGCTTGCCAAAATGCAAGCTGGTACATGCACAATGTGTGCTTTGTGACCTCACAGCTTCATGTAAATCTGCACTAAACCCGAAGAGTAAATCTATAAATACACAGGAAGTACAAAGTGAAATAGCCAATTGAATACTGTTGCAATTGGAAAGTGGCAAATATGGTGATACTCTGTGCTGCAGGACAATGAGGATTTGGGCAATCACGTATCCAAGACTGTAGAAGCAGTTATTCAGTTGGATGGTAATTTCTACTAGGAGAGGTGGTGACTGGATCTGAATGTGTTTGCATCGCAGTTACCAAATAGAGGAATTACTGAAGAGATTAATCAAATGATCATGTTGCCTGGACCATTCCAGCAGCTCTGCAGCGCTCAATAGAGTGGCTGTTTAGATACATTGTGGTACATTGCATGTGGCACTGCCTTATCATCAGGATAGCCATTACCAATGTCTCTACAGCCAGCAGTTCAGGAGGAAGTGCATGAGGAAGAGGAAATGGGGGGACATCCTATACAGCCCCGTTCTATTGCACTGGCAGCAAAAATTCAGCTGTAAACAATGTCAGTAATCGCAACCAAAAGTGCTCATTCATCAACAATTCTCCATCTTTTCTTCCCTTTGATGATCAAAGATACCCTGGCGAGAATATAACACGTCAATAACACGTAAGCATTCCAGACAAATTTATACATGAAACAATTCCAAACAAAAGACAAAAGCAATTAATCATTCTTGCATGTATCTTTGTCTGCCCTTATGCTCCTATACAAAGTCATCCCAGTGGCTACAGCATGACTGTTAGAAGACTGCTGACATTCATTGGAATAAACTACTGATGGCATTGTTACAGTTTTGATCGTAGAAAGCCCAGCTACACTCTCCATTATCAGTGACTGCAGTACCAGTCTTGGGTCATCGGCTGACTAGCAGCTGTGGGAGGACAAAAGCTGTGTTCCTGCGAGGGGGTAAGGGCTCATGCTCCAGTGAGATACTGCCACTCGCTGACGGCAGCACCTCAATTAACCCAGTGGCAAGTTGAAGAGTGGTCTGACACATTGCAATCCCCTTTGCACACTGGAATCGATCAGCAGTCACAATGGCAACAGGCTGACCATGCATGACTTCAGTCTGAACTTCCACTGAACTTTCGCTGTACGATGTACTTATGCTGCAATGAAAGTAATGGTGCCAGCTGACAGAGGTTACATCGTGGTAAACCCACTAATATATGAATATAGTTGACCATCACTAGCATAATGAAGTTTATGAGCTCCAAGCTCTGTAAGAAGCCCTGTGACAAATTGGTGTCAAGATTTAGAGTGGTGCGGGAAAGGCACAGCAGGTCAGGCAGCATCCGAGGAGCAGGAAAATCGAATTATCGAGCAATAGCCCTTCATCAGGAACAATCTGTGACAAATTGGCGCTGAGCACCTCCATGATAATTGACAATGCACAAAGCTATTTGGGAAAATTACAACCCTGCTTCAGCTGATGCAGCTTTCTTATAAAGGATCCAAAACCTCACATTAATTGGTACAATCTAGTTTTAAGTAGTGTCAGCCACTTATGAAATTGACCTCTGTCTGCTGTGTCCAGTCAATAAAAAACATACACTTACTATTGGTGGGACCTATTCAGAAATGAGTAAGCAGAACAAAATTAGCAAATGTGGGGCTTATGATCATTTCAGAAAAGCACTGCTGAAAGCTAGCCTACACTTTTAAAAGGAGGGGTGAATTCTACCTACTGCAGATTCTGGAACTAGTTACTGAAGAACAAACTTTGATTAATGAGGCAATAGGGCAGAGAATGAGCTCCAAGATTCTCTGAGGCGGTCGTGGAGGGCTTTTGAGCAGGAGAGGGGTCCTCTACCCACCAAGGCACCAAGAAGCCACCCAGATAGACACTATGAAGATAGCTGAGATAGAAATAGAACTTAGAACATTACAGCGCAGTACAGACCCTTCGGCCTCGATGCTGCACCGACTTGTGAAACCAATCTGAAGCCCATCTAATCTACACTATTCCATTCTCATCCATATGCTTATCAATGACCATTTAAAAAGCCCTTAAAGTTGGTAGGTCTACTACTGTGGCAGGCAGTGTTCCATGCCCCTACTGCTACCTGAGTAAAGAAACTACCTCTGACATCTGTCCTATATCTATTACCCCTTAATTTAAAGCTATGTCCACTTGTGCGAGCTATTGCCATCCAAGGAAAAAGGCTCTCACTGTCCACCCTATCTAACCCTCTGATTATTTTAATGGTCCAATCCAGGAAGGTGGATCTGGATCTGATCCCCGAATCTGAATGCAGTGCTGGAGGAAGTTCAATGGTCTCACACAAGTGATCAACGATGCATCCTCAGTGCTATATCGATACAACGAGCCTCACACATGCTCCGTTCATCAATCAAATAAAAACACGGCTTATAATTCACATCAATGAAAGCAGAAAATTCTGAAGTTGATCACCCCGCAATGTTGGTTGAGAGAAAAACAGAGTTAATGTTTTAGATTGGTGTGAGAAAGAAACAGAGGAAACATTTCAGAGCAATTGCTATTTGTTAACTTTGATTTTCTCCCCAGGCCTGCTGAGAATTTGCAGAATCTTCTGTTTTGCTTCAGATTTCCAGCATCTGCAGTATTTTGCTTTAACCATCCTTTACATTCATTACTTCCTCCCATCTTGACAATATCAAAATGGCTACAAGCTTTGCACCCATATCTCACAGCACACACACACTGCCAGCTATTTATCTTTGACAGGCACTTCACCCAAATATATTACATCATACTCAATAACACACTTTCTTTCTCCCTCTCTATTTCATCAAGTACAGGGAACAGAACTGCAGGCAATAAAACCAAATTCTCTGGACCCTCTTCACCACATTACCAAAACCCAACTCACAATATTCCAAATGCGGTATGAACAGAGGTTTATACAACCTCAGGAGTACATCTCTTCTCTTGTATTCTAGCCTCTTGAAAAGAATGCTAAGATTATGTTTGCCTTTCTAACTGCCAATTGAACCTGCCTCTTGTTTCTCCTCCCCTCCTCCTATTCTTCCTCTTTCAGGCCACCATCTCACACTTCTCCATAATAGATTTCATTTGAAACCTTTCTACCTAATCTTCGAATTCATCTCTGCTCTGCCAAGGCTGCTTACTCTCCTTTACTCTGTTAAGAAGACTCCTTATTGTTCGAAAGATTTTTTAAAAATTCTTTCATGTGATGTGGGTAGGCCAGTATTCATTGCCCCTCCCTAATTGCCAGAGTGCAGTTAAGAGTGAACGACATTGTTGTTGGCCTGGAGTTACATGTAGGCCAGACTAGGTAAGGACATGCTCCTTCCCAATCCCCCTTCTCTCCAACTCTCACCCACCACATGCCATCACCCTTTCTCCCTCTCCTCTGTCAGCCACCGCGAGGCTCCCACAAAACTTCACCCCTGAGCCTTGCCACATGTTTATTATCCACCCCTAACCTCGAACACTCTGAGGCCAAATGGGTCTGTCCTCAGAAAAGGGCTCATGTTTGTACCCCTTTGCCCTCACCTCAACGAATTCCAGATCCGCCAATGTGTGGAGCTCTTCTTCTGCCCCCTCCACCTCTGTGCCGTCTTCTTTAAGAAAAACTCCCAAATTCCTATGAGGACACCTTCTCCTGCCTCCAACCTTTCTCCTCCACTTGGTCACCACCCGCTGGCCTTATACCTGCCTTAGACCTCTGCATTGAAGACTGCCAATGTGACATCATCCGCCTCAATTTCTTCATCCCCTCACCCACTCCAACCTCACCCCCTCTGAATGTGCAGCACTCCACTCACTCCGCACCAACCCCCGGTTCACCATCAAACCCGCTGATAAAGGCGGGCAGTGGTAGTCTGGAGAATGAACCTCTATGTCGGAGAGACCGAACGCCAACTCTCCGACAGCGCATCTTACTCCCCCCTTGCCCATGACCCCACTGCGAACCACCATGCCAAAATCACTTCCACTGTTTGTGCCCTCATTGCCTCTGGTGATCTCCCCTCCACTGCCTCCAAGCTCATAGTTCCTCAGTCCCGCATTGCCTGATTTTACCTGCTCCAAGATGCACAAGCTCAACTACACGGCCAACTCATTATCTCGGCATGCTCCTGCCTCACCGAACTCATCTGGTCCAACCTCGCCCCATTGATTCAAGCACTTGCCATCTACATCTGCGACACCAACCACACCCTCCATCTCTTTAGTAACTTCCAGTTCCCCGACCCCAGTGCTTTATCTTCACTGTGGACGTGCAGTCCTTATACACGTCCATACCCCACAAGGATGGCGTCCAGGCCCTCTGCTTCTTCCTCTCCAACAGACCCATCCAGTCCCCTTCCACGATTCCCCTCCTCTGCCTCACCAAACTGGTTCTCATCCTCAACAACTTTTCTTTTAACTTCTCCCATTTCTTCCAAATCCAGATGAGCCCCAGCTGCATCTGCCTCTTTGTCAGCTATGTCAAACATGCGTCTTCAGTACCTACACAGGCACTGTGCCCCAACCCTTCCACCGTCCAGAACAAATCAATGGCAAACCCATGGGCTCACCCATCTCTGGACTCATAGCAGAAGCTGTAATGCAAAGACTAGAACAAACAATCTTACTGCAAATTCACCCCAAACTCTGGGTAAGATATGTGGATGTCACCTTTGTAATCATTAAAAACACAGAAATAGAAAACACACACTGGATCATCAACGCCACACTCACAGGAATCCGATTCACTAGAGAGGAAGAAAAGGACAACCAACTCCCATTCCTAGACGTGATAGTACAGAGAACACCGAACGGAGAATTCACAAAGGTATACAGGAAAGCCACTCACACAGACCAAATCCTGAATTACGAAAGCAACCACCCCAACACACACAAAAGAGGTTGCATCAAGACACTATTCAAAAGGGCCACAACACACTGCAGCACACCAGGACTGCAAAAAGAGGAAGAAGAACACCTATACAATGTATTCGCCAAAAACGGATAGCCCCGCAAGTTCATCAACAGATGCCTAAGGGAAAGACGACGGAATGAGGACATGCCACAACCCAAAGGACTAGCCACATTACCATATATCAAGAACATTTCTGAACTGACACGCAGACTATTACGACCACTAGGACTCATAACAGCACACAACCCAACAGCCACTCTCAGACAACAACTCATCAGGACAAAGGACCCGATACCCAGCATGAGCAAAGCCAACGTAGTGTACAAAATCCCATGCAAGGACTACACAAAACACTACATAGGACAAACAGGAAGACAGCTAACGATCCGTATCCATGAACACCAACTAGCCACGAAACGACACGACCAGCTATCCTTAGTAGCCACACACACAGATGACAGGCAACATGAGTTCAACTGGGACAACACTACTATTATAGGACAAGCCAAACAGAGAACAGCGAGGGAATTCCTAGAGGCATGGCACTCATCCAAAGATTCTATCAACAAACACATCGACCTGGACCCAATATAGCGACCACTGCAGCGGACAGCTGGAACTGACAACCAGAAGCGGCAGAGACAAACCTCTATAAATGCCGGAGGAAACATCACAGAAGCGCTTCACAGGAGGCTCCCAAGCACTGAGAATGTCACCTAGATAGGGGACGAAACATCTGCAACACAAATTCCCAGCTTGGTGAACAGAACCACAACAATGGACCAGAATTTATCGTCTGCCCTTTATTGTCCTTGAGAAGGTGCATCAGAACCACTCCAGTGTATTTGATGTATATTCAGTAGTCACCCCGTACTCACAGGGGATATATTCCAAGACCTACCATGGAAGCCCGAAACCACGGATAGGTGCGAACCCATTTTTAAATAGGAAATTTACCATTCCGGCAGTCCCCTGGTCCGTGGTTCAGGAATTTTCCCTGTTACATGTTCGGGCCACGATATACCGCAGGTAACTGAAACTGCAGAAACCGACTCCGCGGATATGGCCTTTGCCCTGTATATCCACAATGGTGTATGGGAGGGAGCTTCAGGACTTTCAGCGAATGACAATGAAGGAGTGGCAATGCATTTCCAACTCAGGATGGTGATTGACATGGAGGGGAACATGCAGGCAGAGGTGTTCTTGTCTAAACACAGCTATTGTTCTTTTAGATGGATTGGCAAGATGATGCCGAAAGATCCTTGGTGAATTGTTGCAGTGAATCTTCTTAATGGTACACGCTGCTGCGGTTGTGTTTCGGTGGTGGCGGGAGTAAGTGTTTGTAGATGTGGTGTCAATTAAGCGGGCTGCTGTGTCATGGATGGTGTCGAGCTCCTTCAGTATTGTTGGAACTACACACACTCAGGTAAGCATGTAAATTCTGTCACATTGTTGACTAGTGCCTGGTAGTTCGCTTTGGGGAACTAGCAGGTGATTTGTTCATTGTATGATTCATGGCCTCTGACCTGCCCTTGTAGCCATTGTATTTATATGGCAAATATAGGTCCATTTCTGGTCAATGGCTACTCCTAGGATATTAGTAGTAGGGGATTCAACAATAGTAATAACATCAAGAGGCGATGGTCAGATTGTCTCTTGTTGGAGTTTACTATTACCTGGCATTTCTGTGGCATGATTGTTACTTGACATTTGTCAGTTCAAGCCTCAATGTTGTCCAGGATTTGGATGGCTTCAGTATCTGAGATGGCATGAAGGGTGCTGAGCATTCTGCAATCACCGATGTTTTCTGATCTTATAATGGAAACATTGATGATGCAGTTGAAAATGTTTAGGACTTGAACACTACCCTAAGGAGCTCCTGGTGTGGAAATACCTGACCTCCAACAACCACAACATCATCCTTTGTGCTAGGTTTGACACCAACCAGTTTTCCTGACGATTATAGATTTTCCAGAGCTCCTTGAATGCTTCATTCAGTCAAATGGAGTCTTGAAGTCAAGGGTAATCTGACACTTACTTTATCATAAACAATTTACAGACTTTCAGGATAAGGCAATGAAAGGATCAAATACTGTTCTATTCAAGAGCATCCATGACTGCCCATTGTGCATTGTTAAAACTACAACTGGGCTGAATTCAGTTTCGGAAATCTATTGATTTTGCTCCAGCCTTTCTTTTTTATGCAGGGAGAATGCTCAAGTTAAATTCTTGCATTTTGTACGTGAGCAATGTTTGTGGGCAGTAAATCTAATATTTGTGCTATTCACCTCAAATACTTCTGAGTTCTACATTTAACCCCTCACTGATAAAAGAAACTTTTTTCTTATGGAGCTGTTTACCACATTGACCATTCAAAGCAGAGATTCATTGATGTAAAAGCAAACAATTAATTAATCACTGGGTTTTGTACTGAAACACAGAAATCTCTTCATGGATTAATTCTGGAACAGACTGCAAACAAAATTTTAATGTTATAAAATGCTAATAGAGAGCAGATACAAAAAAATTTCATGATATATCTTCTCATGCTATCATGTACAGGATCAGTTTGATTATACCCTTGTGTGAAGTGCACTCCATCCTTTAAAAAATCTTACATTTTGCTACAGTCAGCACACCATATTAAATTAGCATGATATAGTGAACTGTTCACTGATTCATCAGGGAGGATTAAATATTTCATATATACATATATTTCTCATATTATTGAGATTAACTGAGGCTTTGGGAGTCTTGGTTGATGCTGAAAAAAGAGAGAGAGGGAAATGAGAGAATAAATGTAGTCTGATAGATTCAAATAAATATTAATGCACATGGTAGCAACCCATAGAAAATGACTGAAGTAAGATAATTGTACCAAACTGAAGGAAATGGGATTCCAGGGACAATAGCAAGGTGGGTATGAATTTGGCTGAGGGACAGAAAGTGAGTAGTGCTGTTTTGCAGCTTTCAAGGAAGTATGCAGTGATGTTTCCTTAATCTTTATTAATGACTCAGACTTAGGTGCAGAAGACAGAATTTAAATGTTTGCAAGTGACTAGATTTGCAAATGTGGCAAATGCCGAGGCAGGTGGTAACAGATTTCAGGAAGGCACAGACAGACTAGCAAAATGGACATCCATGTGACAAGTGAAATTTAATGTTGAAAAATGTAAAGGGATACATTTCAGTAAGAATATTAACTAATAATACAATTTTATAGAAGGTACATTTTCAGAAAGATTTGAGGGGATCTACATACAGGTGGCAGGAAAAGTTGAGAAGTCTATTAATAGAAGAAACATGGGATGTTTGCCTTTATTAACAGGAGGCTAAGAGCACAAGAACAAAATGAAAGATGTTTTTTCCAGGTATTACACATTCAGAAGGATGTCAAGGCCTTTGGGAGGCTGCAAAAAAGATTTAGTGGAATTTAAAACAATAAAGTCATGCATGGGATGTGGCTGTGCAGCATTTACTGACCATCTCTTGTTGCCCTCGAGAAGGTCATCACGAGTTAACCCCTTGAACCATTGCAATCGATTTGGTGTAGCTAGATCCACAATACCCTGACGGAGTGTGTCCCGGATTTTGTCGAGTGACACTGATGAAATGGCAATATATTTCAAAGTCAGAAGGCGACTGGTTTGGAGAGGACCTTACAGAATAGTACCACAGGTGAAAACAGACATTATGTGAGTTGATTTGAGACTCATTGGTTATTCTCCAGAGAAGAGGTCGAATAAAGCTGTTTGAAATCATGAACAGCTTTGATACAGTTAGTAAGGAGCAACTGAGGACAAATACTTAAGATGATTAGCAGATGAACCCACCTGAAGAAACTTTTTTTAAAAATCAGAGTCGATTGTTGGAGTCTGAAATACATGACACATGATGGATGTAGATTCAACAACTTTCAAAAGGGAATAGGATATTTACATTTAGAGAATTATTCTAGAAAAGAGTAGGGAATAGGACGAGGAGGGAATTCCACCAAAGGGGCAGCACTGCCAAAAGTATACTGAATCAAATATGTTGTACTGTCCTAATGATTTGGAGTTACAATCGGCAATTGCTTGAACAAGGTTAAAAATCACACAACATCAGCTTATAGTCCAACAGGTTTATTTGGAAGCACTAGCTTTCAGAGTGCTGCTCCTTCATCAGGTAGGAGCAGCGCTCCGAAAGCTAGTGCTTCCAAATAAACCTGTTGGACTAAAGCTTGGTGTTGTGTGATTTTGAACTTGGTCTACCCCAGTCCAACACCGGCATCTCCACATCAATTGCGTGAAGATCAGGAAAGAAATAGACTAATCTCGTGGTAACTCATCTCACCTAAGTTTCCCTCTTTTACAGTACTATTTAATTGATTGTAATCATATGCTATACTTGTAAGAGAATCCTTCCATAGGTTTGATCACAAAGCACTGACCCATCAAGTTGTTTTCCTAAAAATGCCAGAAGTAAGCATTTTTTTAATCCAGTTGTTTACTTACATATACAGACACCACACTTCACCACAAATCACTGTACAATAAGCTGCTAAATGTTTCTGGATGACTTTACAAACAAATGTCATTCTTCCTCTTTTCAAAACCTTGCGTATTAATTGCCTGAATCAGTATTATGCAAAATGATCATGATATCCAGAAATGTTATTTTATCATTTTAAATTACACTGCTTTTCACTACATTGCAATGTAATAATGTGGAAAATTAGATGATTTTTATACCTGACAGCACAATAGACACATCATTTTCTCACCGTTTGAATGCTGAAGCTTGTGTTCATATTCATGAATATAATTCATAAGAGTACTGTACAAGGTATACATATCACATTATAATTTTACACACTTACTATAAACTGAATGTTCTTTGTTGCAGTTAATGACTTGGGCTAGGAAGGTTCTTTTCAAACTGTGAGGTTAATCAAGAAAATAACCAGCCTGGCATTTTGAGAGCTAGCTGCATCAAAAAGCTGCCTTCACTTGCCCACCTCAAAACATCCTTACCTTAACTGGGAAATTCACGAGAGAACTGGCCAGATTGCCTGTATTGCATTTGAAATTCAGATGCTGATCCCGACGATAGTCAGCCTCCCAATCCAGTCTAGCCACGTCACGGATCAATGATCTGCCTGGATGCAAACCCATTTTCTGGAAGGCGGTGCATGTCATGCCTGTGAAACTAGCTGGCTTGATCATGAAGGCTTCCAGTGCTATATTCATGGAAACCTGGCGAGAATGTAGGGGAAAAGAAAAGATTCAATGAAGCTAGCTGAAAGATGACAAACATCCCAAAGTGCAGGCTACTTGATATGACAACATTTCATTGTTGTAATTCTGCCTTTTCTATTGCTGACTTTTGCCTTTTTAACATTATTTTTCAATCTCAGGGAAAACCATGAATTCTCAATGAGCCAATTCAGTATCATTAATTGCTAGACTGGCAGTCATTCAAGATGAATTGAAATTGTTCAGCATTGCGAGACATTGTTTTAGAAACACTGCTTTATTTTGTTTACAGTCTGTGTTAAACCTTATTCATTTCAGCTTTACTGGACACAAGACAGGAAAGACTCACGAAGACAAATTTAGAAAGGGCAATGACACGCATCTGAATATAAGTTACACCAAACAGAGTAGTAATTATTGTACAAATGACTAAACAGCAGAGTTTTCATACAGAATCTGGACCTCAGTTAATAAAATTCAAGTTAACATGGTTGCAGCTTGCATAATCAAATCGTATTAACATGCAAAGTGCATTCTAATACCGAGTCTGCTTTGACAGAAAAAGGTAGGCACAGGCTGATGTTCATGAATAAAAATGAAACATGGTTGGGAAACCTGAAATATTTAACAGAAATCCTACCTGCAGAATGCAAACTGTTCCTCTTTCAGTGAGAACACAAGAGGTTACAGGTTGCATCTTGCATTTGTTCAACAGAGAAAGCACAATTTTAAGTATATACTCCCATGAACGTTTTAATAATCAAAACCATTCAGATAAGAATCTTTCAGAATTTCCTATTGATCTGAAATACAATTTTAACATTTTATTTTGCCTGAAGGCTTCAAATGTCTGTTGTAAAACTGCTTTACACACACTACATTGAATCCTTACAGTAGCTGGTAGCAAATGCTTACGATGATATGATTTTCAGATGTCGCACACAAAGTCCATGTCATTATTAAGTTGCAGTATGAGTTTAAATTAATTGTCAAATTTTATGAACAAAATCACTTATTAACATGACCAGAGTTGTGTGTTTGGATTGCAGACTCCAAATACAAGATGGTGGCATGGTAGGGCACCTGAGCCAGACCTTGTCCACTCTGACCACTTTTATTTCTTACTTTTTCATTATTTAAAAGTTTTTTTTTTAGTTTTCTCTCTTACTTACCTTCTGGAGGCAGTGATGGTGATGGTAGCAGCTGTGGGTCTGGAGATGGACTGTGACAGTTGGTCATGAGGCAGTTGGTGTGCCCGGGTAGGCAGCTAGGGGCACCAGAATGACACCAAACTGGGACTCTGGTGACTTGTGGCGACGTGGCTGGTGAGCTCGGATGGCAGTTGGTGGTGAGACAGGAGTGTGGAGGCGCAGGGATGGAGAGATCAAGCCCAGCGTTGGAGAGAATGGCGGTGAGTGGTGAGATGGCAGTGCGGAGGCGCAGGGTTTGAGAGATCAAGCCCAGCGTCAGAGAGAATGGTGGCGAGATGGCAGCGCAGAAGCGCACCAATCAAGAGATCAAGCCCAGTGTAGGATAGAGAGAATTGTGGTTTGGTAGCGAGATGACAGTGTGGAGGCACAGGGATTGAGAAACTGAACTCAACACGGGAGGAAGATCGAGCCCTCGTGGGGAAAGCCAGTGTGACGTGACTGCAGGCCCACGGCTAAAGAAGGACTGTAATTTTGAACAAAATGTTTCTACCCTTTATCTAAGGTTTTGTACCG
Organism: Chiloscyllium plagiosum; assembly: GCF_004010195.1. Lineage (NCBI taxonomy): Eukaryota > Metazoa > Chordata > Chondrichthyes > Orectolobiformes > Hemiscylliidae > Chiloscyllium > Chiloscyllium plagiosum. Next base: position 19,169,482 of record NC_057731.1, read on the forward strand.
AGGTGTGTTTTACCTAAGGTGGTGCTGTGAATGGGGACATTAAACTTGCCTCTGTACTCCTGTATCCTTGTTTTGGGTACACGTGACAATTAAACCTCATTCTAATTCTAAATATTTGGGCTAAATCTCAACATGTCGCTTTGGAAAAATATACTTAACCTGTATTTTTTTTAAAGTGATGATTAGCAAAGCTAAACAGATTATTTTTTAAACAGATGAATGTTTCCAGTCCAACAAGAAAGGAGGAATTGCTAGACCTGCCTCTTAGGAATGAGGTAGACTGAATGGATCAAAAGTTAGTTGAAGAAGACTTAAGGGACAGTGATGAATAAATGAATTAATGAATGAATGATTTATTGTCATGTGTATTTTACAGTGAAATACAACAAAATACAGTGAAAAACTCTAATTTATCACCATAATCTGGCAACATTGATAGTTTAAGAATAAGAGAAAATGAAAGACATGGTTGAAAAAGAAATCCATCTATGTATGCATTCTGAGCTGGCTCAGCACCACCACCACCATCTTGCCAGCCCCAATTAACAGTGAAGTCACTGATCCTCAGGCACCATCTTTCACCACTGGTTTGATTCATCTTCACCATTGCCCACACTGGGCACACCAATGTCAGAGACTATTCCCACTGTTGATGTTACCATGGCACCCTCCCAGTACCGTTTCACCACCGCCAGGACTGGACCCAGCCAACAAGTAAGTCGCCAATCCTCAGCCACCATTCTCACCACTGGGCCAATTCTACATCGCCACTGCCCACGTCAGGTACATCAATGATGGAGAGTATTGCCATGGTCAATGCTGTTATAATGCCCTCCCGCTACCACTGAACCCACCAATGCTTAAGTCACCGAATCTTAGGTGCCATCTTTCACACTGGGCCAACGGAGGGGCTCTCTGTCTCTCCCCCTCACTGAGCTCTCTCTCCCCTCTGCTGGGCTCGCTCTCCTCCCTGAGGGAATCTCAGAAAACAAATAAAAGAAGCAAAAAGAGCATTAAGAAGTGACTGGAAGCTGAATTTCATGGAATCCAGAAGTCTTCTACAGGCGTAGAAACTGTAGGAAAGTGGAAAAAGGGATTTATGCATCGAGACGGTGGGTATCGCTGAGGTATTCAATGAATACTTTGCATCAGTATTTCACAACAAGATGCTGCAAATGAAGAGAGGTAGTTCAGACACTTGGCATGTTTAAAATTGGTAAGGACATGGTATTGGATAGTGGACCAGACTTTCAGTGATAAGACACAGGTACAGGGTGTGATGTGCCAAAGAATACCCAGCGAAGGAAGTGAACATGAAAACTGAGGCAGCCTGGATCAGATTTTCTGATATTTCTCAGACTCAGGATGCTGCCTCTGGATTTGAGAATTGCAAATATTACACCCACAATATAAACAGGATACAGATAAGCCAACAACAGTTGGCCAGTCAGTTTAATGTCAGTCATAGCAAAGTTTTCAGAACTGATAGTGCTGATCAAAATTAATGAGAATAGAGTTTTATTAAGAAAACCTGTGCATTTTAAGTGCAAATCATGTTTAATCTAATTTATTTGAGTTTTTTTAAATGAGATAACAGACTGTATTGCCATTGATGGTGGAAATAAACATCCAAAAGGCATTTAATAAAATGCAGCACAAGGACGTGAGCATAGTTGGAGGCCATGGAATAAAAGAAGCAGTAGAAACATGGATGTTGAAAGTGTGGTGCTGGAAAAGCACAGCAGGTCAGGCAGCATCCAAGAAGAAGGAGAATCGACGTTTCAGGCATAAGCCCTTCATCCGGAATTACTTATAGCGTGGAAACAGGCCCTTCAGCCCAACAAGTCCACACTGACCCGCCGAAGCGCACCCACCCAGACCCATTCCCCTACATTTACCCCTGCACCTAACACTACGGGCAATTTAGCATGGCCAATTCACATAACCTGCACATTTTTGGACTGTGGGAGGAAACCAGAGCACCCGGAGGAAACCCATGCAGACACGGGGAGAATGTGTAAACTCCACACAGTCAGTCGCCTGAGGCGGGAATTGAACCCGGGTCTCTGGCGCTGTGAGGCAGCAATGCTAACCACTGTGCCACCGTGCCGCCCACTTGTGGGCCGGGGGCTGAGAGATAAATGGGAGGGGGGTAGGGTTGGGAGCAAGGTAGCTGAGAATGCAATAGGTAGATGAAGGTGGGGGAGAAGGTGATAGGTCAGAGAGGAGGGTGGAGCAGATAGATGGGAAAGGTGATGGACAGGTCTAGAAGATGGTACTGAGTTGGAGGCTTGGGACTGGGATAATGTGGGGGGAAGGAAATGATGAAACTGGTGAAATCCACATTGATTCCATGTGGTTGCAGGGTCCCAAGGTGGAAGATGAGGCGTTCTTCCTCCAGAAGTCGGACGGTCAGGGTTTGGCAATGGAGGAGGCCCCAGCATCTGCATGTCCTTGGTGGAGTGGGAGGGGGAGATGAAGCGTTCAGTCAGGGAGCAGTGGGGTTGGTACGGGTGTCCCCTCAGGATCTAATATAGAAGATTGTAGAATCCCTCCAGTGTGGAAACAGGCCTATTGGTCTAATAAGCCCACACCGACTCTCTGAAGAGTAACCCACCCAGACCCATTTCCCTACCTTTTTACTCTACATTTACCCCTGACTAATGCACCAAGCCAACACATCCCTGATTACTACGGGCAATTTAGCATGGCCAATTCACCTAACCTGCACATCTTTTGGATTGTGGGAGGAAACCGGAGTACCTGAAGGAAACCCATGCAGACAATGTACAAACTCCACACAAACAGTCGCCCGAGGCTGGAATGGAACTGGGGCCTCTGGTGCTGTGAGGCAGCAGTACTAACCACTGAGCCACCGTGCCATCGAATTTGTCCCAATTAAGTCAGCTCTGACTCCTCTAAATTCCAGAGGACACAAGTCTAGCCTGTCAAGCCTTACCTCATAGGGCAATTTGCTCATTCCAGGTATTAGTTTAGTAATTCTTCACTGAACTGCTCTCAAGGCATTAACATCCTTTCATATGCGTGGTGACTAATTTTGGAGACAGGACTGGATGTAGGTTTGCTCGTTGAGGTGGAAGGTTTGTTTTCAAACCTTCCAGCTCAGTGAACAAACCTAAATCCAGAACCTCAACCTGAGCTACAAATCTTCACAAAACTTGTATACAATACATCAGATGTGGTCTTACCAATGCCCTGTATAACTGAAGCATAATGTCTCTCCTCTCATATTTAATTCCTTTTGAAATATCCATAATATTTTATTGGGTCTCCTGATTATTTACTGTATTTGCATAATAACCTCATGCGATTCATGCACGAGTGCACTTAATCTCTCTGCATCGCAGAGCTCTGCAATCTCTCACAAATTAGATAATACACTTTCTTTTATCATTCAATCAAAAAGGACAATTTAACACTTTCACACACTATTATCCATTTACCAGATTTTTGATCACTCACTTTACTGATCTATATCCCTTTGTAGGCTTCTTGTGAAGGCTTACTTACTATACCTTGATCCCTTCATCCAAATCATTTATATAACTTGCAAAGAGTTGAGGACCCGGTACCAATACCACTCATGACATCCTGCCAGTCTGAAAAGGACACACTTATTCTGATTTTCTGCTTCCTTCTCACATCTTCTATCCACCCCAATGTGTTACCCCTAAATCATAAGCTTCTATTTTCTGCAATAACCTTTTATGGGGAACCTGGTGAAATGCTCTCTAGAAATTTAAATACAGTATAGCCGCTGGTTCCCCTTTATCTATAGCACAAGCTACTTAGTCATAGAGTCATAGAGATGTACAGCATGGAAACAGACCCTTCGGTCTAACTTGTCATTGCCGACCAGATATCTTAAAATAATCTAGTCCCATTTGCCAGCATTTGCCTCATATCCCTCTAAACCATTCTTATTCATGTACCAATTAGACATCTGCACCCATTATATTGATCCTATGGTGTTCAGGCCAACATTCAGGTAACTTTCTTCCCCACTCCTTCTCCAATCACAGGACGTTTTCTCTCTTCCTGCCCTTTAGTGAGATGCAGTTGAGTCTTACTAATTGAAATTCTTAAATTAAAAAACTTAGCATCATAAAGTCCTACAGCATGGAGTCAGGCCCTTTGGCCCAAATTGGTCCACACTGATCAAAATGTCCATCCAGTCTAACCTCAGTTCCCTGCACTTGGCCCATATGCTTTTCATCCTTTCTTATCCATGTATTTGTCCAAATGCCTTTTAAATGTGGTTAATGTTCCTGCCTCAACTCCACTGGCAACTCATTCCACATGTGTACCACTCTCTGTGTAAAAAAGTTGCCCCTCAAATTCCCTTTTATTCTTTCCCCTCTAACCTTAAACTAATGCCCTCTAGTCCTCGATTCCCCAACCCTGGGAAAAAGACTTGAGTGTATTTATCCTATCCACGCCTCTCATGATCTTATACGCCTCTATAAGATCCCCCCTCAGTCTCCTACGCTCTAAAGAAAAAACGTCCTAGTTCATGCAACTCAGACTCTTGAGTCCTGGCAACATCCTTGTAAATTCTTGACCTGTTTGTGTGTGTGTCTGTGTGTGTATGTGTATGTCTGAGGACACAGTAGCATTTTAATTAGTAGTGCTATACGGTTTACAACTATTTACTTGCAGTTAAAGTCTAATTAGTTGCAAGAAATGGTATTTATTTTTGTTCAGTGCAGAAACCTGGTTTTTACTTTCTTTCAACATGCATCTGAAAGTCAAGTAAATTGGAGAAAAAAAAGTTACCTTTTGTAATGACTCTCGAAAACTGAGGCTTGATTTCAAGCATCCTAGCCCAATGAATGCTAACTATTGGTGGAAGGATCAAGAGTCACAGGGCACAGATTAAAGGTAACCAGCAAATGAAACAATGGTCACATGGGGAGTACCCTGTTCCATGCAGCTGGAGATTAGGATCTGGAGGTCACTGCCTGAGATTGTGATGGAAGATTCAAAAGAAAGCTAAATTATTACCCGAAAGGAAAGATGTGTAGGACTACAGGGAAAAGGCGTGTTTCAGGCATTAGCTGAATTGTTCCTTCCAAGGCCCAGCATAAGCACAGAAGGCTGAAAGTCCTCCTTTAGTGCTATAACCTTACTATGATCCTATTGAAAATGTTGATGTTGCTGCTGGACACTTCAACATTTGATGTTCATTTCAGCTATCAGATATTAGGTAACCTTTGCGAGATATATAGATATTTCAAGGTCAAATCTTTCTGATTATTTCTCAGCAAAAAGTGGCTGTACAGTACATTCTGCTATAACACGTGTTTCATCAAAGCAAATTGCCTTTAACTTGATTTAAGAATTTAGACTGTTATTTGTGGAATGCGAAATTTCCTCACCTGTATTGGTTCTAATATGATTCGTGCCCCATTAGTTTAAATAACATAGATATTGCACGATTTTCTTATAACACGTGATCACATGAGGACAGAACTATCATGTTGTATCAGAACAGACTTCATTTCCAAATTAAACAAAGAGAAAACCATAGTGTAAGGATGATAATGTGATTAATTTTTGATCAATAAAATCTCCAAAGCAGACTACAATCAAGTTCATTGTTACAATTAAATGGAGACAAACAGGAAAAATACAAAATTGAAGGCCTTACTGTATTATTGTTTGTGCAGCTATACTGAATTGGAACACTATCAAATGGTAGGTTTGTTTCCACCATCCTCTTTAAGTGTAGGAATCTACAGGAAAGACTTGGTCTAGTGTGGTAAAGCAAAACAATATCGAATAAGAAGTAACTTAATGCATGCCAGTAACTAGTTTCCAGGTGACATCAGTATACAGAGGAACGTCGATTATCCAAATATCGATAATCCGAATTTTGGATTATCCAAAGAAGATTTCAAAGTCCTGCAAAAACGTTACATCAAAGAGGTAAGTGTATTTGGATTACCTGTACTGAAGATCATGTGAAAACGCTGGCAAAAACAAAGAAACACAAGCAGCTCAAGCATCAGCGACTGGATTTTGAAAAAGTTGTTACACAGCTTTTATAGCATTCCTGTCATTTTACCGGGCCATTCATTAAAAAAAAATGGCCGTGCGCGAGGTGGTGCTTCAGTCTTTCTATCGCGACACCAAGCTCTCAGAACCTGACAAATGCTCTTGCAATTGTAGAAGCTGTTTGGGATCTTGTTTAATGCTTGGATTTCATGTACAGTGTTTACGTGATGGTAAGTCCTTCTAGTTTAACTTGTAATTTACAGAATGCAAAGACCTGTTTGCTTAAATAGCAGACTCATTAAAATTATAGATTTAAACAAATTCTCTGGTAGACACAGTGTTAGATCAGTATGGTTTCCCTTGTTTAAGGTAAAATCGATTATCCAAATAATCGATTATCTGATCACAACAGTGCCTGCCCATCTCGTTCGGATAATCGAGGTTCCTCTGTAATAGACACTGATGCTGAGATTATGAGGAAAACTTGGAATTTAGGTCTTACCCTTTAAAGACTTAAGATGTTCTCCCTATCAGTCCATATACATAACAGATGATTCTTATGGCACTCCTCGGTATTAACACTTTCAGACCCATATACAATAGTAACCATTCAACCTCCAATCTCATCACTTTATCAATTTTTCAAAAATTAAATATTTGATATTTACTAGATGTGCCCATGATTGACAAACCAAGTTTGGTATCTTCCTCTTTAAGTCAACCCATAATACTTAACAGCTGGGTAATTTCTATCATGCTCTGCCAGTCTGCTGCCAGAATCCCTATCAAAATCGAGGAAAGCAACACAAATCGTGTTTCAATACATGGCTTCCATTTCCTCGATTTTCTTGTTTGAGCTGTTATATAAGGAATCCCCTGTCAATTCTTTACATGCAAATAATATAAAGAGATGGAGCCTGGAGTAGGCCTGATCTTGCACTTGGAGTAGGACACTACCATTGAGGTGAGGGGTACCTGACGCCACAATACCAATGTCTGAATTTCAGAAGAAGGAAGTATTTAAGGAATTGGTTCCACTACTTGTGTGGGGCAAGAGGTCTCAAAGCAGAGACTGATGGGGCCTAAAAGGAAGACAACTGCCAAAACTTCAGGGCACATGAATTAGATGGCCACTACAAGTGAGACATTGCACTGAGGGCCAATGATTTGGGGCAGTTCCTCTTTGGTCAGCTGCAGAGCAGTTGCAGGGAGAGGCTCACGTGCTTCTACTCCCACACATTCTACTGTTGAAATTCCCACAAAAGTGTTCGCATTTTAGTGGGTGGGGGAGGAAGAGGCAGCCTTGGCGGTGCTTCCTCTGTGCCCTCAAAACTGTCTTTCTCAGGAGGTCTTGGCGATCCCTTTTGGTGGACCATGATCTTCCCACTGCCAGACCCAAGAGTGAGAAGGCACTGTGGCCATGGTTGGGAGTGATGTGCAGTGAATGGACCTGACAGCAGGATTCATGTGAGGGCTATAGTGGAATCAAGTGCAGTACTTAGCTGATTGGTGGGACACAGACATTTCAACTACCCTGAAGGGGCTGTCCTGGTTTTCTCCTGTATGGATCAGGATTCTCTCCTCCTAGAGGATGAAGTGGCTAATGTCAGGCTCCCCTCCAACTGACCTAGCTCTTACTGCTGCCTCTGTAATGAGAGAAAGGGAGTGAGTGAATGAGGTGGAACTGGCTGACACAACTGATTAGTAGGCCTGATCTTGCAGGAGAAAGTGAGGTCTGCAGATGCTGGAGATCAGAGCTGGAAATGTGTTGCTGGAAAAGCGCAGCAGGTCAGGCAGCATCCAGGGAACAGGAGAATCGACATTTCGGGTATAAGCCCTTCTTCAGGATCTTGCACTTGGCTTAGGACAGTACCAGTGAGGTGAGGGGTACCTGATTCCACAGCTGTTCGTGCCAGTGCAGGAGGGAGACATGTTCTGAGTGAGTGAGTCAGCAGCACAAAGGCCATGTAGTGGTGTGGGTGGACAGGAGTGGAACAAGAAAGATGGTGGAGACAATAGTCAGAGTGGCAGCCCCAGTGGGACATCAGTCTAGTGGCAGAGATAGACTAAGAGTGAAATAGCAGAGAGAAGATGGGGCACTTACTCCAGCAGAACGGAGGAGATCATTGATCATCTTCTTGCATTGCCAGGTTTTCCTATGGGCCATAATAACAGCACTGACCTGGGAAGTGACCTCAGACCAGTCTACCACCAAACAGAGATGTCCTCCACCTGATCACCAGCACCTCCTGACTCTGTCAGGAAATCATGGCACAATTTTCCCCATCGCCAACATCTTCAGGCCTTTTCAGAGCATGGCAGCTTCAGAATGCTGATGTTCGTCCAAGTGCACAGCCGCCTTTTAAAGATGGCATGGATACCAATAATGCCGGTTTACTGCAGGATATCCGCAACCTCTTCCAAGAAGAGAGGAGGGGAGAAAAGGGCTAGAATCAGTTGAGAAGGGCACCATCGGAGTGCAGCAGTCATCAATGAAGAGAGTTTGTTAAGATGCAATGACAGAAGTCACTAGGTTTCATGGAGAGAAAACCTCAGTAAAACTCAACAAAATTGACACATTGCCAGAAAACTGTAATGGAGTTAAATAACTAGTTTGTTAATTATAGGTTGGAGAAGCAATAATTCAAGCATAAATAATGCCACCTGATTGATTTTGCTTGAAATGATTGCTTTATTTCTTTTTTTACACTTAAGGAATCAAACATAATCCAAAAATCTCCAGATGTAAGATCCTCATACATTTTGAAAGCCTGCTCCTTCTTCAATCAGAAAGGCAATGTGAAATCTCCAGTGAAACAACCATAAGTAAAACCAGTTAGTAAAGGCCTGATTGCTTATTATTCCCAACAATAAAGGAGAAGCACTGAAGGACAGACTTGCAACCTTCACCTCTGTCGATTAATGCATTGCCTAGTCAGAGTGCAGCTACGAATGCTGTATGGGTCACAAGGCAAACTCATTACAGAATCAGGTCAATTCTTCCATTGATTGCCACAGAAAGGAAATTGTGCAGGTTCTGTTACAATCATGTGAGACACTCCAGCAGATTGCTTGTATTGTACTTCCCTCAGTAACCCCATCACCCAGTCAGGAAACACCACAATTCATCACTCTTACATATTCTAAGAAAAGCTATTTACAAATAATTAGTTTAGTGCTTAGAAGGGCAGCCTTTGTCTTTTTTGGATGATATGGACAATTGTGTGGAAGGTTAACAACATAAGTTAGAGATATTTCCGGATCACCACATTACTTTTTTGTGTGTTTGTTCATCATTTGAAAAATACATTTGTTTGAAATTCTAAAGGTAAAACAAGAGCTGATGAGAGTCCCCAGAGAGAAGGCAAAAGATAAACCAAGTGCTGAAATGCAATTACAAGAGAAGGTTTGCAGTTCATTTCCCAAGTGCTTTACTGAAAATTTACCAACATCACACATCAAGAATAGGCACTCTTAAAGCTACAGAGTTGGAACCCATCCGTGAGATTGATCTAAGAAACAGCAGCCAAAATAATTGGAGGTGAAAAAATTTCAAAGATTGTCCCAAGCATTTCCTTCCCAAGAATTAGACGCTTCAATGAGACATTCATCATCAGGTTGGTACCTTAATGTATCTAAAATTGTAATTTTATAATGGATTCACATTCACAAAAAACTGAATTACCTGTCTCTACAGTTCAAACTAACATAAGGACAAAGCAATTTGATATTCCTAATGAGTGATGTATGAACTAAGGAGGAATGGCTCACTCTCTGACATTCCATCTTCATATTTGTGCTCCTGAATTACCCTGAGAAAAATCACTGCTCACATCCACAGTCTAATATTACCAGGCCAACTGCTCCTGACCTCACCTCAAAAAATCATTTGACTCAAATCTCCATCACGCATCAAAAGTCCACAAATGCAGTGACACATCGCAATTGCTGGGAACAAAATGGCGAGAACAATGCAAAACCACCCCCCATGTGATTGCAATGGCCTCATCCAATCCAGAATTGGACACAGCCAAGAAAGTAGATGGGATTTTCTCAGGAGGGACTACTCTTGGTTTTGGGTCCAGATTGCAGTCTTGTGACTGTTACCGACAGATAGCAGAATCACGTTGCCAATTTCCCCAATTATGCTCTCTTTTCTCACTGCTAGCCCAGAGCACAGGCCACAGCTGAAAGGAGAATGAGACGGTGCCTCACTTTTCTGCCTTCTTTGTGGGGAAGTCATCATTTTGTTTTCACTGAGACCAAGCAGTCAGTCCCCCGTGATTGAAGGGGTGCTCTCTCCAGCAGTGAGGTCAGGCCTTTGCCAGGAACACTCACACAAACTCTCCGACTGGGCCATGAAGCATAAAGATACATGGCTCCCCGAATCTGCAAAGACACAGGAAAGCTGAATTCCCACTGCTGTCAAACTCTAGCAAAATACCCTTCAAGGTTCTCATGACATTGTCCTTCAAACTGCTTGCTTCCAGTTTCCCCAGAAGGCTGTTCTAACCCAGCTCCCCTCAAGTTTCCCCTACATGCCACACATTTTGACTTGTTACTGTATCAGCATTCTATCACTGTGAGTAGGTCAAAGCCCTGGAATTCCCTTCCTAATAGTTCCGTCTTTTTTTTCTCTGCTCCTGTACAGACCTCAGAGACTTCTGGAAGCCACGCATTAACATGCTAATTGAGAGCCATGGATCTTTATGCATATTGAGGGAATGTTGCCTAACAGTGCTGCTGTTGTATGACCACAGAGAGAAACTGTAAACGGTGACAGCTCACCACCACCTTCTCTTAGACAGTTAGAGATGAGCAACAAATGCCGGTCCAGCCTGCCACATCCTCATTCCACTAACAAATAAATGTACCCGCCCCATTGCATCTCACAGCCCACCAACTGGGGGCTAGAAAAATTCCACCCACAATGTTAGATTCTATTGAAAATTTAAAAAAATGTTTTTGTTTTATTGAAAAACAGTGCTCCTGACTCATTCCACTGAACAAAGCTTCACCAAATATATTTCCCCTACAGACAATGGCCCGTTAAATCATTTGTAACATTACACATGTTTACTAACAGAAAGAACAGCCAGTAGCTGAAGCACTGTTGTGTTTACAGATACATATTTTTTAAAAACTTAGTGAGTCTATTTAAACGTCTGGTCAGTTTGAGAAGGTACACATTGGAAAGATTACCTTTGAAATATCCTGTGCATTGCTGGTTAACACAAGACTTGCAATGAATTCCACACACTGCACGATTCGGGTACAAGCTTTCTCTTCATTTTGTGCCATCCACAGTATGTGTTCATCCACTAGCATCATGTTGCTGGCTATTTCTGTGATGGATTCTCCCAGCTGTGGAACAAAATACTCTCATTTATATTTGGATGATTCATCGCCAGGTATTGCTTTGCACCACAAATGTAAATATCTTTTTTCATGGCACATTCGCATTCAATTAAAAAAAAACAAAGCTAAAGATGATCCAAATAAAATCTGCACAAATATCAGCCTTTACTGATTCAGCTCTACTTGTCTTTTCCTGTAATGACTGACTTCTACCATTTTACAAGGTAAAAACAAGGACTGCAGATACTGGAAACCAGAGTCTAGATTAGAGTGGTGCTGGAAAAGCACAGCAGGTCAGGCAGCATCCGAGGAGCAGGAAAATCGATGTTTCGGGCTAAAGCCCTTCATCAGGAATAGAGCAGGAATAGAGGAATAAACAAAGGGCTTTTGCCCAAAATGTCGATTTTCCTGCTACTCAGATGCTGCCTGACTAGCTGTGCTTTTCCAGCACCACTCTAATCTACCATTTTATAGGTTAATTAAATCAAAAGCAAAAAATTGCATGAAGTAAACAAGATTCAAGCAGACTGTTCTAGTTATTATTCAGACCTTGTATACAGTGAAGTTTGATAATTTTTTTTCTACATTAAAGGGAAGTTGCAATGATGCACACAATAGAAGTTTTGCCCCGGTGCAATTTCTGAGAACATTCTAAACTATCTCTATCTCAGCTTACTGTGCCCTGCACGGACTTCCTCCCCTAGGCTAGGGACATTTAAAAAAACATAAATGAGGATGGCTGTGTTTGTCAGAGACCAGTCATCGCAGCACTGCAAAAGCTCTTCAGCATAGCGTCCTTGGCCTCACAGTGCCAGAGACCCAGGTTCAATTCCCGCCTCAGGTGATTCTCTGTGTGGAGTTTGCACATTCTCCCCGTGTCTGCGTGGGTCTCCTCCAGGTGCTCCGGTTTCCTCCCACAATACAAAAATGTGCAGGTTAGGTGAATTGGCTGTGTTAAATAGCCCATAGTATAAGGTGAAGGGGTAAATGTAGAGGAATGGGTCTGGGTGGGTCACGCTTCGGTGGGTCAGTGTGGACTTGTTGAGCCGAAGGGCCTGTTTCCACACTTAAGTAATCTAATCTAATCTACGTTCAGCTGCTTGATTGAATGTCTCTCCTTTGACATGGGAGTAGAGTGAAGCTGTCCACTGACAATTCCAAAATGTTCAGTTTATTCACAATTTGTGATCATCAAATAACCCCTTGACATAATATGGACAATGTCTAGACATTGGCTCATTGTATATTACTTTGAAATGGTCACCTTAAAAAGCACAGGAAGCTCAGCCACCACCCTTGAGCAGCAATTGCCAGATATTCACCAAGACCCCTTCATCAATATCCTAACAGTGAAATAGATAAGAAATCTGAACCAGAACAATTATAACAATACTAAGAATACAAGAATATGGAAGATACCAGAGATACTTGAACTCAAACAGCAAAAGCAGCAGCTGTGCAGATTCCCTGCTGGGTCAGAGAGCTGTGTAGGTCTCTTTCTCCTTTTGAATTACTTCCCAAGTGGTCACTGCTTACACCTCCCTTCCTCCTTTTAAAAGTGCTGTTGTTTTGATCTTTTGTTCCCCAAAGTTCCACAACAATGCAACAGCTTGTAAAACAGTAATTACGCCTCCTAGAATTTGAGGAAATCAGTTCCAACATTGAAAATACATCAAAAAAAGGAGCAGCTCTTACAGTTACAACTTTTTCTCCTCTTCCACCTTGATTACCCATTACACTTAATGCTAAGGTTCTGTAAGGTGTCGCTGAACAAAGAGACCTTGGATTGCAGATTCATAGTTCTTTGAAAGTAGAGTTGCAGGTAGATAGGATAGTGAAGATGTTTGGTATGCTTGCCTTTATTGGTCAGCGCGTTGTAGATAGAAGGTGGGAGGTCATGTTGCGGCTATACAGGACATTCATTCAGCCACTTTTGGAATACCACATGTGGTTCTGGTCTCCCTGCTACAGGAAGGATGTTCTGAAACTTGAAAGGGTTCAGAAAAGATTTACAAGGATATTGCCAGGTTTGCAGGTTTGAGCTGTGGGGAGAGGCTGAATAGGCTGCGGCTATTTTCCCTGGAGTATTGGAGGCTGAGGGAACCTTATAGAAGTTTATAAAATCATGAGGCGCATGGATAGGGTAAATAGGTAAGATTTTTTTTCTTGCAAGGCAAGGGTGGGGGAGTACAAAACTAGAGGGCATAGATTTATGATGGGAGAGGAAAGATTTAAAAGAGACTCAAAGGGCACCCTTTTCACACAGAGGGTGGTGCGTATATGGAATGAGCTGCCAGAGGAAGTGGTGGAGGCTGGTACAATTACAACATTTAAATGGGTATATGAAGAGGTGATATGGGCCAAATGCTGGCAAATGGGACTTAATTTATTTAGGATATCTGGTCAGCATGGATGAATTAGACCGAAGGGTCTGTTTTCATGCTTTATATCTCTACGACACTATGACTCTATGCTAGATACTCTGTGACAAGTAGTTCAACTCCTGACTCATCAAGCTCCATCCACTGTCCACAAGAGTGAAGCTGGGGATATGATCAATTATTAAACATGCAAATAAAGGCTAAATATTGCAGATGCTGGAAATATGATATATATACGCACAGAATGCTGGAGAAACTCAGCAGTTCAATTCTGAAGAACAGTCATAATGGATTCGAAATATTAACTCTGTTTCTCTCCCCACAGACCCGACCAGACCTGCTGAGTTTCTCCAATATTGAATACTCACCTGACTGAGCTCACTTCCAACAATTTAAAATCAGATGAGACAAAATTTGATTAATTGGTGTCTGTCTACCAGACTTAAGGTTCACTCTTTCATCACCAGAATATCGTTATTGTATTATACATAATAGCAGGATGAACTGCTGAGAGAAACCAAGGTTAGTTCAACAGCATCTCCTTCCTCTGCAACCTCCATGACTAAGAAATGTAAGGGCCTGCATTTTCACCAGGATGGAGCAACTCTCCTGTCAAAACTGTGAAAAGCAATTGCCAAAGGAAAGCTGTCAAGCTTTCAAAGCATTTAGAATTCCTGTCCTTTACATATATGGATATCACATCTGGAGTGTTAACAAAGTAACTGCTTGCTATTTCACTCTGTCTATTGGCATAAAGCTTGAGGGTTTCCATTGCTGGATTGCTCTGCATGACTCATTTCACAATCATCCATTATCACAGTAGGGCTTCTGTCATCTTACAGTTTGATTGACAGCTCCAAATGGTTGTGGAATCTTGGAAGTGGAAGAATACAATTAAGTTCAATTATTCCTGCTTTAAGGGATTTGTGCACTTGAATGAAATGGTTACTTTTAGAAGCCATTATGAAACTTAGGATTGCATTTGTAGTGAATGGGTTTTCATGAAGGAGTAATATTTCCAATATGTTTGCAATTTACATAAAATTTTATTTAATTAAAACTTATTTCATATCAACTCTGCATGGATCCTGAGAGACATAAGAACAAAGGTAACGCTGGGGAGTATTTAACTGAGTTACTCCAAACGACCATGAGGGGATTACAGAGCAGCGAAGGTTGGCATGGAGGTGGTAAAGGGAGTGGGTAGACAGTCATGGAGATTAAAAATATCCAGGGCTAGGTAGAAGGGTAAAGGGGCTATAACGTGTTTTGGGATAAGTAGAAGGCCATAAGTAGGCACCGAGTGCATGACTGTCACCGGGATATGCACAAGGACATAATTATTCCTACCTTCCATGCTGACCTACATAGGTGGGTAGGGAACATGAGGTGGCAAATGTTTGCATGTATATGACACAGGAAGGAAGTGGGCAGGGTGAGGGTGAGGGCTGTTTTATGTTTTATTTGTTATTTGAAACATCCATGTAGTGTCATTGCACAGAGGCAGGCCTTCCGCCCAGCCTATCATCCTCACCGATCTACCCCTCTCAGATGCATCCATCATCTAATTGGTAGGAGTGACCAATGCACAGTCCTTTGAGAAGCAAAGTCTCAAGTTCACATTAAGGATACAATCCACTGTATTCCTTAGCAGTACGTCTGTGTTAAATGGGATAGCTCTCGCAATTCAAACTGGACACTTCTACACTGTGTGCCACTAGCAGCAGCAGAATTGTATTCAGCCATAACCTTTAAGCTCATGGCCCAGTACATTCCCCACAATCTATCATAACCATCAAGCCAACAGATCATCCTTGGTACAACAAAGACTGTAGGTGGGCATGCCATCAGTAGAACCAGGCATACCTAAAAATGAGATGTCAGCTTGAAATTATGCCTACTTGCATACCAAACAGCAAACTCAACATGCAGCATACAGCACTAAACAATTTCACAGACAATGAATAAGATTTAAGCTCTGAAGGTACATCCAAGCTGCCAACAGATGTGGGCAATCAAACAACCCATAGGAAGCGTTGGCTTCACAAATATCCTCATCAATAATGATGGGAGAGCCCAGAAAATCAGTGCAAAAGACAAAGCTAAAACCTCTACATCCATTTTTAATCAAGAAATGTTGTTAAAATCAAGCATTGATGCTTCCTCCTGACATCCCCAACATCATAGATTTCTGTCTGCAGCCAATTTGATTCAGTTCCCATGATAGAGAAACAGACAAAGATGCTGGATGCTCAAAAGCTATGGTCACTGACAATACTATTGGCTTCAAGCTAAACACTATACTGTCCTTGATGAGTACAGTAATTCATAACTGAACATGTTATGTTCCTGAAATGTGCAACTGCTCGAAGGCAGTCAGATTTTCCCATAACATTAATACAGCAAAAGTTGCTGTAGTTACACATTATAGGGCCTTTTTCATCAGGAAAAAAAGAACATTATATCCTTGAAATTGAAGTACTATACACTTCTGGATTCCCATGTTCATAAATGAAAATCTATTGATGTAACTTTAAAAGCATAAAAGAAATGTGCTAACTCATTCTTCTTTGCTGCTGCTCTTCACCTCTTCTGTTGGCTGTCTCTCCCATTGTCAACTGCCCTCTTGTGAATCATCGCAGTGAGTGAGGGAGGGCTTGGGAATGGAGGGGCGAGAGGGAGAACACAAACACGTGAGTGAGAGGTGCTACAAATGGCAGGGCTGGAGAGGGATGTGGGATGTGGAAGGGTTGAGGGATGGAAGTAGCGAGTGGGGTAGGATGTTGGGAGGCTCACAGCCAATGAGAGAGAGGTGGTGTGCCAGAGTGTCAGGGAGCAGAAGTAGCCTGACCCAAATGGTGCCATTGGGTCAAGCGCAGCTCAGGATGCATGAAATGTATTATCATGGAAATGTCCAGGCAAAGTGCATGTGTTGGCCCCATTGTATCTGCAATGTTGAAAAGGAATTAGGCTGAATGAAGCAACGTGCAATGACAACTTAGAATATTGGTGCCCCTTCAGCATCACTGGGTTTTCGCCCTCTATTCTCTCTCTTGGTAGCATTATTGCCACAGGATAGCAAATATTCAAGGAAAAGCTCCACCACTACTTTTTCAGAGTGAGAATGACTACAATCTAAAGCTTGCCAGCACTGCCAGAGAACAAACATTAAACAAAAATCTCAAGCACTTGTGAACCAGTGAAAATGTTTTTCAAAATTTTACAAATAATCCAGCAGATAATCTGTGCTCTTTAAATGTTTAAATTAGAAAGTTGACCTTGGTTGAATTTGCAAGAATGACAAATGGCGAGTAAGCCTTTCCAAGAGGTGTCTCACAATGCAAAATGCTCATTTGCCAATAACATCAAAAATCAGCAAACGGTATGCTTTGTCTTTACTATTAATGCTTGTAATTAATACATAACATATTCTGGTTACTGTGCAACTTTGTTATTTCCAGCAATAGCTACAGACAAGTGTAACATTTCTTACAAATGTGCAAGCTTTTCGATGTGCTGGAGATTTTATGCTTGGACAGCAAGTTATTGCAAATCCTACCAAATATAAGTGACTGAGCTAAGGATGCTATTTTAAAATTAACTATCTGTGGTAAGACTGGGCTTTTTTTTTGACCTGCCTTGCTTCCCCAACTAAATGCATTTACCCATTCCAACTAGTGAGAAAAGCAATCAATATAACTTGACCTTAAAGGTATTGAGTGATTGTGCAACTGTGCCCATTCAGGTGAGAAGTGAACTTTCTCAATAAAAGAAAAAAAAAATATTTCTTTGACTGCTGTGAAGAATTATTTCCAGAACTGGATTGCATTGAACTTAAAGTAACTATAGAATAGCAACAAAAGAAAACACAGTCACCTCAGAAACCTCACACCCAGCAGTGAAACAATATTTTCTATGAAGCAGAACAACTTTCTTTCGAGAGCACCATGAATCTAACAAGATATCTCACTGCTTTACTCACTTCTCAAGACTTCACTGGATAAAAGTTTGATGCTTATGTGTTATAGGAAGAGGTGACTAAAAGCTTGCTCAATGAGGTAGATTGTAAGCAGCATTTAAAGTGGAAGAGAGGTGGAGATGCAGAAAGGTTCAGGATGAAATTCCTGAAGAAGTGAAGGTACTTTTATCGATAGTAGGGTGAAAGATACCAAGGGTGTTGAAAAAGCCAGAATTGGGGAATAGTAACAGAGGGTTGTCAGGATAGAGGAAGTCACAGAGGTAGAGAGAGATGGATATCCATGTGCATATTTATTTTTATGAATATAATTCTTACATTATAATTTAATTGATACATAATAGTGACAGATAACAGAACTCAGGAAAAGTAGTCATCCAAACACTGACACCACATGTATCTCGCTCAGTTGATAAACAATTGTGCACCACGGTTTTCCGTTTTCGAAGACCATGCCAACCTTGTATGCATGCCATTACTGCCCCCTTTAAACCACGGATTTCAGTCTTGCTGGAAGTTTTTTATGTGGCACTTTATCAAATGCGTTTTGAAAATTCATGAACCACCAAACCAATTCTCTCTGGTAACTTACCAAAAAAACTCAAATCAAATGAGTTAAGCATGATTTGTCTTTCATTAAAAAGTACTTCCTTTCACTTTTTAATTCAAGTGGCTGTTAACTTTATTCTAGATTATCATGTTAGACTGCTTCATGCAACCAGTAAATAGAACTTGGAGTTAATGTGTTTATTCTTAGCCCTGAGAAATATTGCAAAATGATGACTTGCAATATCTATCCTTACTTCTCTCATGATCCTCCGATGCATCTGATAGAATTTTGGGGCTGACCTTTTATGTCTTGCTAGCTGTCTGTTATTCGGGTTAATGACCAGACTGTGAACAGTTGGGGCCTCAGAAATTAAAGGTTGTTGTCTTTTACAAGGGGAGTGGAATTTAAAGTAGGGATGTTTTGCTAAACTTGTACAAGGCATTAGAGGGACCACATCTGGAGAATAATGAATATTTTGATATCCTTATTAAGAAAGGATGTAAATCTTTTAGAAGCAGTTCAGAGGAGATTCACTTAACTGATATGCTGGGATGGGATGGGAAGGGTGGAGTGTGAGGATCATCTTATGAATAGAGGTTGAAAGTATGTACATTGCGATTGCTTTGTAAGCAGAATGCTCAAATAGAAACTAAGACATGAGCTTTTTTGTGCAGAGTGTCATTTTTATTTGTACGAATTATGTGCGTATCATTGGCTCAGGCAGCATTTTTGCCCATCCCAAATAACCCTGGAAGTGGTGGTTATGAGCTTTCTTTTGGAAATGCTGTCATCTTTAGAAGGCAGCAAAATCCACATTGCTATTAAGAAAGGAGTTGAGGATTTGCATCCAATATCAGTGAAGGAACGGTGATATAGTTCCAAGTCAGGGTGGTGTGTGACTTGGAATGGAACTTGCAGTTGGTGGTGTGCCAATGCATCAGCTGCCTTTGTTCTCCAAGGCCATGGTAGTCACGGGTTTGGAAGATGTCATCAAAGGAGCTTTGGTGAGTTACTGCAGTTCATCTTACGATGCACAGTGCTGCCACTGTACGCTGGTGAAGGGAGTGAATGTTCAAAATGGTGGAAGGGGTGCCAATCAAGCGGATTGCTTTGTTCTGAATGGTGACAAACTTTGAGAGTGTTGTTGGAGCTGCATCTTGGCAAATGGAAAGTATTCCAACACACTGCTTTTTTAAAAAAAATTCTTGCATGGGACGTCAGCTTTGCTGACATGTGCCTTATACACTGGCAGACTTTGGCAGGGGAGGATATGAGTTACTCCCTACAGAATTCCAGCTTAGGACCTGCCATTAAGCAAGAACTAAACTTTTTAAAAACATTAAAGTCCCTTTCCTCTCAATTCTCTGACCCAGTATACTACCCAGAATCTATTTGTAAACATTTGCCACCAATTGGGTTCTATTTGTGGGGAAAATTCAACAAGGTCAAGGTTCTTACTCATCAAGATTATGATATTTGAATGTCTATGGAGGTTCTCTTGACTGTCTGTCAATAAAACCCCTCACATGCCATTTATAGCATTTCTCCAGCATCTCCATTGATTCTCCTTTGAATTAATGATGGATCCTTGGGAGAACCTGAATGAAAATTCAGCTGCCAGATGAGATGCGAAACAGAGCAGTCTTAGCTACTAATGAAGAACAATTGATTGTGATTGAAACATTTCATCTTACTGAGGTTTAATATAGTTTTCCAGGCATTAATGGTTAGTAGGTTACTTTGAGGTATAGGTGACACCAGGCAACAGGGAAACATATTTTAAGAATAAAAGTCTTGTAATATTTGCTGAAATCCAATTCCTAAATGCTTCCTTGTACTTCATACATGTGGTATTTTGAGACCAGTTAGAATGTTACAATCTGATTATTATTTAAAAGAAATGCATGGCAACTGCATACTTACAGAGGAATCCCTTGATGAATATGCTGCGAACACGGACCTTTTTATTCCCAAGTGGTTCACATTTTCTTTTGCATCACTTGAGATGTTTAGATGAAGCTGACAAATCCACTGTCTCAATTTTAGATAAAGCATTGAACTGAATTTACAATGTCAGCTTGAAATAATTCATAGCTTTGGTACCATTGTATACAATAGATTACAAATTCAAGTAAGCTGACTATAAACCCTATAGTGTTCTCATTAACATGCAACTTGAATACTGTCACCAATTATTGTCACTTAAGAGGGGCATTGCAGAGAGCATACATACAAGCAATATGATTATTCCCTGACTTCAAATATGAGCTACATCCATAGAGGTACACAGGAGAGAAAATATAATTTGAAAACAGGAGTAAACAGTAAAACCAAAATAAAAAAAATGCTTTTGAATGGTTGTTAGGAAGTTGATCTTCACAAAAAAGTTATAGCATTGAAATGAGAAATAGAGCTAAAACTCAAGAAAACATTTAAGATACTGTCATAAGATAATTTCTGAATGGATAAGTTGAAAAGGGTGAATGGATTTTCTCGTAAAGCACAGGAATTCGACCCTATGGTCCAACCAGTTCATGCTGAACATAATCCCAAACTAAACTCGTCCCACCTGCCTGCTCGTGGGCCAATTCCATCCAATCTGTCCTATTCATGTAGTTTTTTTAAGTGTCTTTTAAACGTTGTAACTGTCCCTGCATCCACCACCTCCTCTGTCTGTTCATTCCACACATGAATTGCTCTCTGTGTAAAATAATTGCCCCCATGTCTTTTTTTTTTAATCTCTCTCCTCTCATCTTAAAAAACATGCTCCCTAGTCTTGAAATTCCCAACCCTCTGGCAAAGACATCTATATTAATCCTTTCCATACCCCTCATGATTTTATAAACCTCTAAATTTATCTCTCAACCTTCTACGTTCCATTGAAAATCGTCCCAGCCTTTCTTTGTAACTCAAACCTTCTATGCCCAACAACATCCTGGTAAATCTCCTTTGAACTCTCTCTAGCTTAATAATATCCTTCCTATAACTGGGCGATCTCAAATGGAGATAGTACTCTAGAAAGGACTCAGCAGTATCCTGTACAATCTCAACATGACGCCCAAACTCCTCTACCCAAAGGTCTAAGCAATTAAGGCAAATGTGCCAAGTGTCTTTTTAACCAACTTGTCTATATGTGACCCAAACATCAAAGAATTTTGTACTTGAACCCCTTGGTCCCTCTGTTATACAACACTACCCTAATTGTATAAGCCCTGCCCCTGTTTGTTGTACTAAAATGCAATACCCCACATATATCCAAATTGAAATCCATCTTTACAAGGTTGTTGCCATTGTTTTATGGGTGGATTTTCACCTTGATTCTTGCTTAAAGGTTTGACGTTGTGGTCTGGCTGAGCATTATAAGATTTTATTCCCAGTTATTTCAGTAAGAGGAGAATCAGGCAGTTTCTATACACACATGAGATCCACCACGTCAATTTTAAGCTGGGTACTAAATAAGTAATTCCCTAGATCTCAAATAGCTTTCTCTTCCATGATCCTCTGATTCAATATTGATTTAGCTTGCAGTAGACATTGTAAACTTAAATCATATTCAGTCTGCTGTGCCTGAAACAAAAATAAGACTGTGAAGAAAAATCTCATTATTCCTTCTGTGTTACTAAGAACCTAAATATTAAATGATCATCTTTCAGCACAGAGCAAGATGAAGTAACTGTATGAAATGACTTCAGTGTGGGATTCACATTCGGGTTTTGATACTTTACATCTTTGACTTGATCCACAAAGATGATTAACTTCTGAATCATGCGAGCCACAAAAATGACATCCATCATGTCTGCAAAGTTAGCTGCATTTCCCGTGTAGGTCATCAGTTGGTGAGCAAAAGCAAGAGCATTGGTGGCATTCACCGGAATCTGAAATCACATATTGAATTTAATTAGCACTCTCAAAGGTACAAGAATGGTAAACCACTTGTGTTCATGATCAATTAACCATAAACCAAATGTAGATTGCAGGCTGCAATTTGATTTTCACACACATAAAACCTTCCTTTGTTTTCAAGCAGTGAAGAAGCAGGTAGATGGTCAATATAAAGCAATCGATATTTTATGGGAGAACATTAAGACAGAATAGCTTACAGCCAGTACCAGCATTATCTCCAAATGTCATTCCCTACAAAAATTAGTTTTTCTACTCAAGCTAACTCTAAATAAGAAGGAGACTTTGAAGACAAGTCAAAGACTTGCATATTTAGTTTCTGAATGGAAGTTTTCTTTAGTTTATGCATTTTGGGTTTAAATTTCTTAAGTGATGAATGCTTTATGTATTTGAATAGACAGCATGATAATAGTTGAGATATAACTGAGCTAACTAATTTCTGAAAGGGAGAGTTTGGTAGTAACCAGCTACTGTAAACTGTTATGCTATACAACCACTTGCTTTGTTGCATTAAGATCAATTTGTATTTATACATTCACAATTGTTCAAGTGGAATGACTCTTGTACATCAACTATTTATATCTATCAGCATTTCAGTAATGAAGACTTATTAAATTTTCAGCTAAGTGACTACCATGATAAAAAAAAGATAACAAGCAAAAATAAAGCAGCAATTTTATTGAAAATATGCTCTGAACATAATGAAGTGCACATTGACAATGTTTCCAAAGCAAGCAAGCTGACCCATGTGCACTCTGCTGTTATGCAACTTAGCATTTGAAATTAGGACCATTATCAGACAAATAAGTCCTTGCAGTGCTTTAATTATCACCTCATTGCTTTTACAATGCTACTATCTTTATCCTTATCACTTTGACTTTGCATTAATTTGTGAACTATCATAGGGTTAGCATGCTACTTTTTTAGCATGAACGGTGCATTACATATGTTATTCAGTGGCAGTAAAATGATCATTTGAGTTCTATATTTTGCATATATTTCATTTAATGTTAGGTTTTAATTTTTTTTTATTTCAACTGTCACAAAGGATTCAATTTTTATAATTTTTCAATTTGAACAATTTTGATTGGCTTTCTTCTGAGCAACACCCAGCGCCATTGTTTTATTATAGATTGGACATGCTCTACACTAACCTACAGAAAAAGAACCTGCAATGCTACACTACAGGATTAACATGTACTGTGGCTTTCAAAAATAATTCTGGTTTGTGCCTGTTGAATCAGATTCAATTGCCTAGACATGTATTTTTAAAATTCAATTTAACCTTTGGTTGTGACAGGTTTGCTGTAATACCAGCATAGCACACAACATTTCATAGCATTAAAGAATATAACTATATATCCATGACTCACCTTACAGGATATATTTGTTCTTTTTTGTACTAGGAGTGTAGTCAGCTGATATCTTTCTTTTGTAGAAGATTTACCTGATCTCTTCACCTAGGTGCAGAATCTTTCCATTCAGCATTTCTTAATTATTACGCCTGACATACTGCTCTGGCAGCTACATGCCAATTGCCTTTGAGACGTTACACACATTCTATCATATGAAGAATGGTGTCACGTTTGAGACAACAGTTCCCTATCTGTTGAATTAACATTCTGATTTTCTTGCAATGTGTGCAACTATCATTCTACATTCTACCTACAGTCAACCATTGTTCAAACATATGGATCTACTAACTATAAATTGAGATAATGTTCATTGTACTTCCCAACTGCGCTGAACTCACCCTTCAATGCAATGTTTCATTGAAGACACAGCCTTGTAAAGGGGAAAGAAACAGCAAAAACAGTAATACTTGAAAACGAATATACAAATCATATTCCAGACTTGGGCGACTGCATGAAGTTTGCACATTTGCCCTGTGTCTGCATGGGTTTTCTTCGGGAGCTCTAGTTCCCTCCCACAGTCCAAAGACATGCAGGTTAGGGTGAATTGGCCATGCTAAATTGCCCTTTATGTTCAGGGATGTGTAAGTTAGGTACATTAGTCAGGGGAAGCATAGGGTAAGGGGTCTGGATGGGTTACTCTTCAGAGGGTCAGTGTGGACCTGCTGGGCTGAAGGGCCTGTTTCCATACTGTAGGGATTCTAATTCTATTGAATAACATGCCACCAGAGTGACTTCAGCTCTATTACAATATCTTTTGGTGCTGGATTCCAGACCAGAGGTAAGTGATAGCAGGAGGGAAATCAAGGGAACATGCATGTCAGCCGCATGGGCAGTGGTGTGGCTTTGAATGGACCCTCTCTCAGCCTTCATTCCAGATGCTGGGTCCCTCAATCATGCACTGAATGGGTTTGAATGAGGGACCTCCCTGGAAGCTCACGAATGATCCTACATAAGTTTTCTTGCTTGGCTTCCCTCCACAACCTGCTGCTGGTTTAGTATCAGGAACAGTGGAATTAATTACCTGGGTTAGGGCTTCAGTTGGTCTCAGGCTAGGATGGCCATTCACAGAATTAGCAACCATCACCGTCCCACCTGAGTAAACATCATTCTGCTATCAGACTCGCCATAGGGGAGCATATTAAATTCCTGCCATCATTAATCGTTACCATACTGGTCTGTTGCAGTTTCCAATTTGGTATTCCATTATAATAACCTTGCAACTTTTTATGAAGTGACATTAGCAGAAGTCAGTTACAACCAAGGACAATGCCATCTTTACAATTAATTCTCAAAGCAGGTGGCAGGGGTAGGATGGCACTGGTTAGAATTATAAAAGGGGAATATCTTGTTTTATATCTGACAGAAAATATGCAATTTAACTTTAAACACAGCAAAAACTGAGTGCAATAAATAATCCATACAACAGCAATGACCATACAGAAAGGAATAAAAGCTTGGAAGTCATTTTATCTATTACGGTCAAGAAATATAATGGAACAACTGGAGGTGACTTCATCATTCAGTGGATCAGAACATGGTGGAGCAGAAGAATACTCCACTATGCTAACCCGGATCCCTAGCCTTGATACCTAGCCTAGTAGATGGAAATACAAACCCTGTCTCAACATTGACTATCAAGAGCTCCTACTGCAACAAATCTCAATACTCTCAGTCAGTTACAGGAGATATAGATGCATTGTGTAAAGCCAGAATCCACCTTGATATCATAAATAATAGTTTACTATTGTCTTAGATAATCTAAGTAGATGCTAGTAACACTGATTCAAATATGGATATGCTGGACGGAATATAAAGGAAAAACAGAATGAGTACAGGATATTATTTTGGTACAAATTCGATACTATATTAGTGTCTTTACAGTGATGTTTCAGGGCCTATAGTAATCACGAAATAACCAAGGTAACCCAAGGAGTGCAGATCGCTGTATGCACCGACAGAAAACATTGGTTTCACTTTATCGCATTACATCGATACAGTATAGTTGCTGTCCAAATCTGGAATCAAAGTGCAACTTGACAACAGAAAAGCAAGGAGAGAGAATTCTTTCGAAGGAAATTCATTTCAATTTCTTTTTTAGTCAATTTGGGCTTTCACACTCAATACACAGCACACATTTTACATCAGTGTAAAGCTAAATTAACTTTATACTGACACGGTTAGTAATGAGAATATCGGCAGAGTTGTGGATTTTGAGTTTGGTAACAGGTCATTTAGACATGCAGGTAAAAACAATGACTGCAGATGCTGGAAACCAGATTCTGGATCAGTGGTGCTGGAAGAGCACAGCAATTCAGGCAGCATCCGAGGACAGGCAAAATCGACGTTTCGGGCAAAAGCCATTTAGACATGCAGTCAGCTCTGCCCTATAGATTTTCTCTTCCCCACATGAACCACCTGGTCTAAATACACATTCCTACTCCCCATTCCTTTCACCTTCCACAATCCAATTCCCTTATAAGATAATTTATAAATCACACAACACTGGGTTACAGTCCAACAAGTTTATTTGAAACCACACGCTTTCAGAGTGTCACTCCTTCTTCAGGTGGCTAACTGAAAAAGGAGCAGGGCTATGAAAACATGTGGTTTCCAGTAAACCTGTTGGACTATTACCCGGTGTCATGTGATTTTTGACTATCCACCCCAGTCCAGCATCTCCACATCAAAGATAATTTATGGCATCTGTTGTAATGTCTGTATGTGTGCTTATGATTGTGTGTGTGTGCGCGTGCATGTGTGTGCGCGAATGTGTGTGTGTGCGCGTATGTTTGTGTGCATGCCTGTGCGTGCGCGTGTCCATGTGTGTATGTGGGGGGGGAATGCAGGGAGTGGTGTAACAAAAATCCACATTCTAACTACAGAAACCAAAATCTCCCAATTATGTGATTTTGAGGTTCAAAGTTTGTGCGAAGATTTGTAGCTCGGGTGCTCGTTGCTGTGGTTCTGTTCGCCGAGCTGGAAGTTTTTGTTGCAAACGTTTCGTCCCCTGGCTAGGCGACATCATCAGTGCTTGGGAGCCTCCTGTGAAGCGCTTCTTTGATGTTTCCTCCGGTGTTTATAGTGGTCTGTCCCTGCCGCTTCCGGTTGTCAGTTTCAGCTGTCCGCTGTAGTAGTTGGTTTTGAGGTTTCTCATTTTGAAGTTAAGGCATATTATTGGAGTAACACAGGCAACTTGTGTTTGCACTTCACTCTAATTACAACTGATTAAGGTACAGATTCTGTGGTAGGTATTCACATGACTTGGTGCTCCTGACTTCCATGAGGCAAAATGATAGGGAAGTCAGATGAGGGAATATAAATTCTGGACTTAATGTTGAAACTGTCACATTTACACTTTTAACCATAGTTTGCATTGCCTGTGAATCTATAAGGACAGAAGTGTAGCTGAGCATCCTTTCCTCTGATTGGGATTCAAGCTGAATACAGTACTAGGTATGTGTCAAGCCTGGTGCAATCAGTGAGATCGAAGTTGGAGACAGTCTATTGTTCAAATAATGCTCCTTCAATTGAGCAAATGAAGTCAGTCCAGCTGCCTGAAATATCACACATCAAACAAAGATTTTAATCTATTCAAGTAACAAAACCAGGCAGACAAATTATATCACGAGTATTTACGATTTCTCTTATCTTCTTTGTGGCATTTTAAATTCAGCACAGCAGCATGAACAAAGAGGTAGTCAGATAACATCATCAGATACTGTTTATACAGCACAGTTCTGAGTAAATAGAGATAATCTTCCATTAAACCACAATGACTAAACTGAAGCATTATTCACCATATTTATATTTGTTGAATTCAAACAAAAACTTAAGAAGCTATAGGCATCCTGGGATTTACTGTCACAGTACCTGAATTTTGACCACTGCTGACTTTGAAGAAAACTGTCATTGCAGATCCAGTGACCTTGTTCGTGTCGATTTTAATGTAATTCCAGTGCAAGATATCAGAAGCTAAATTTACTCCAAGAATGTGCATGGAAAATAGAAGTCTAGGTTGTTTTCTCGACCCCAAATCTGCTTCTGGTGCGAATGTAATTAAATTTCATGTGTTGAAGCCGTTAAAGTGGCACAGAGAGGGAATTCCCATTCAATTAAGGGTGGGATGTGAGCACTCAATTGGCAGACAGTCAATCTAAGGCTTCCAAGCTTGAGAGAATCATCTAACTGCATTACAGTAAGAAACTGGGATGGCACCTCAACAAGGACATGGCTGCACAAAACATTTTTTTTAAAAAAAGATTTCACATTAAAAAACACAGAAGCAGCTGCAAGGCCAGCACATTTGTGGGAAATCTCTAATGGGTCACCTTGGACTGCATCAGATGCAGACTGACATGGAGGGCCTTTCGGCCTGACTGGGCCACAGTCCCTATGGTCTGCCACTGGTTACTAGCCTTCAGGCAATTGATCAGCATCGTGACATGGCAGGAAAATTCCAGCCAGGCTCCTTAAAATACTTTTAACAAAGCGCTTTACATACCAAATTGCTTGACCATCTCATGAAGGTTGGTGGCCTTCCCAAAGCCTTATCCCATGCCTCCAAAATGCACTTTGAAAAGTGAAATTATCATTTCACACCTGATGTTTTGGAGTCTTGGTGAAATGCAATCTGAAAGAATCGAGCCATTTGGGTATGGCCAACTATGAATTGCTTCCTCTATGCTGAAGAAATTATTGAGCATTACAAAGTAGTGTACTTAAATGGCATGTGTAAAATACCACATGAGGGACTGGCATTCACTAGAATTAGATTCCAAACGCTAAAAATAATCCCAATCGTTACAATGCTGCAGAATGAACAATTCTTTGAAGCAAAAAACTTAAGTTGCAGCGTAAACAAGTATTTACTTAAGTGAAGGAATACATATAAATACTCAGACTTACATCATTACTACCTTCTAGGCTTCATTGTACCTACCAGTAGGTGAACAAATCAGAGCATCTTCGTAGTTCCACTGCTGGGAATTGTATTGTACAAAACATAAATGCACAAACCAGTCAAGTCCGAGTGGTGCTGCTTTTAAACTCTGGGCTTCACTGGTCCAAAGTGAGAACATTATTTGTTTTGTGGTACCTGGGATGAAAATAACTTCATGACAGCGCATCTCAGAAGTGCCTGCTTTAACCCTTTGAAAATATTCACACAATTTCTGCTTGATTAAACATTTTTCTCTTATCATAGTGGCACAACACCCCTCCCAAATTATGTTTTCGAGAATTTGTTTCTGGGATATCAGTACTGTGAGCAAGACAGTGTTTGCTGTCCATCTTTAATAGCCTGTGAGAAGGTGGTAGTGAGCTGCTTTCATGGATTGTTGTAGTATATCTGGTGCAGATGTACTGTAAAGAAGGGAGTTCAGAATTGGAGAGCCAGTGACAGTGAAGGAACAGCAATATAATTCCAATTAAGGATGGGGTGTGGCTTGGAGGAAATCCTGAAGGTGGTAGTGTTCTCAGGTGTGTGCTGTCGTTGCTCTTCTAAATAGTAAAGGTCACAGTTTGAAGGATGCTGTCAAAGTAGACTTGACAAGTTATTGCTACAGATGGTATTCATATTGATGAAAAATTTAGTAAGCATTTAAGGTGATGGATGAGGTGCTCATCAAGTTAGCTCTTTGTCCAGAATAACATCAATCTAATTGAGTCTTACAGGAGCTGCGCTTGTCCAGGGGAGTACAGTGTGCTACATTACATTTTTGACTTGTGCCTTATAGATGTTGGCCTGGCAGTGGGAGTCTCAGGAAGAGTTACTCACCCCAGAATGGTGAGTTTGCAACTTGCTGTTGCATCCACAGTCTTTATGTGGTTGCTCAATAAAATTTCTAGTCAATAGGAATCCCCAGGATGTTTATAATGTGGTATTCAAGAATGACAATGCCATTAGATTAGATTCTCTCTTCTGAATATAATAATTTTCATGTGCTTTCTTCACATGAATGTTACTTTTCACTTGTCAACCGAAGCTAGGTGTTGTTCTGCTGCATCTGAACAAAAACTGCTTTGGTATCTGAGGAGTTGCAAATGGAGCTAAAAATAGTGTAAACATCAGTGCACACTACCACATCTGACCTCATGATAAAGGGAAGGTAATTAATGAAGATGGTGGAGCCTCGGACACATCCCTGTGGAACACCTGCAACCTCATCCTAGATGTGAGGGGACTGGCCTCCAACAAGCACAGGAAATATCTTTGTGTTCAACTATGATGCAAACCAATGGAATATTCTTCCTGATTCCCACTGACTTCAATTTTATTCGGACTCCTTAATGTCACACAGTCAGGCGAATGCAGCCTTGATGTGAAAAGCAGTCATTCTGAACTCACTTCCAGAATTGCACTCTTTTGCTCCATATTTGGTCCAAAGATGTTCGGCAGTGTGTGGCCTGAGGGTCTGGCAGAATTCAACTGAGCATTGGTGCGTAAGATATTGCTACAGCTACTTTAGTAAAACTGTTTTTTTGATCGGCTGTTCCTCGGTATTCTTGAGAAGCTAGTGGTGAGCTGTCTTCCTGAACCACTGCAGTCCACATACTGTCCATAGACTCACAATACTGTTAGGGAGGGAATTCCAGGATTTTGGCCCAACAACATTGAAGGAGTGGCAATATATTTCCAAGTCAAGATGGTGAGCGGCTTGAGGGGAACTTGCAGATGGTGGTGTTCCCATATATGCTGTATATTGCTCTTGTCCTTCTAGATGGAACTCGTCGGAGATTTGGAAAGTGCTGTCTAAGGATCTTTGGTGCATTTCTGCAGTGCATGTTGATAATACTGTTGATGACACCTTCTATCACTTTGCTGATGATTGAGAATAGGCGGCTTGAGTATTAACTAGAGTGAATGGCCTGGCTCTACTTTATGTGGGTAGGAAACACCTGATACATTTTCCAAATTATGGATAGATGCCAGTGTTGTAGCTGTACTGGAACAGTTTGGCTAGAGTTGCAGCTTACAGATCTTTGTTGGAACATTGTATGCGTCCATTGACTTTTAAGCATTGCTCCTGCAGAAGAAAAGGACTAATGATATTTTTCTGTCCTGTGCCAATATCATCGTTGGACTAGCAGCTTGTTGACATACATGAATGCTAAAGATAATCTCTTGCTCCAGTGCTGTTGTGAAATGTTTTGACTCATTGCTCAGTGGATGACACTAATACAATTAGGCATTTGAATTGAGGGTCATTCAGGTGTGGCTATCATCACAAAAAGAAAATGTAAAAAGCTTTTTATTCAGCTGTAGCAACAGGACCAACAGTAGCAATAGCACCAGCTGTCTTCTATGTAGACGCACTCCCTAAAACAGAAGGAATGGGTACAGAGGTGCAGGTTGAAGGAAGCAAGACCCCTAAATGAGGACTTACAGGCAGCAGACTAGCTACCCTGACACATGAGAGCACCAGTGCTTCAGGAACTCCAGACTGAGATCTGAGGTTACTGTTGATACCTGGATCTTCAAACAGGACTATGTAGGAACCTCTTGCCAGTGCCCAGAAGGTGTCAGCCACTAGAGGCTCATTCCACCCTCCTTGGACTCTCCCAAGTCTCTCTGAGGGAGGAAAAGCAGGGAAATAGAATTTTCAGCAGTTTGTGAATGCTGCAAGCTGATCTTCAGAGTCAAAGAGTCATGCAGCACTGAAAGAGACCTTTCGATCCAACCAATCCATGTTGACCGTAATCCCAAACTAAACTAGTCCCACCTGCCTGCGCTTGGCCAAACCCCTACAAACATTTTTTATTTATATACTTATCTAAATGTCTTTTAAACATTGTCAATGTAGGTACATCTACCACTGCCTCTGAAAGCTCATTCTACACATGAACCACTCTGTGTGTCAAGAAATTGCCCCTCATGCCTTTTTAAATTCTTTCTCCTCTCACCCTAAAAATATGCCACCTTGAAATCCCTACCCTGGGAAAAAGACATCATACAACACCAAGTTATAGTCCAACAGATTTATCTAAAATCACAAGCTTTCGGAGCACTGCTCCTTCATTAGACTGCTCCTCCTTTACCTGACGAAAGACCAGTGTGCATAAGCTTGTGATTTTAAATAAACCTGTTGAACTATAACCTACTGTTGTTTGACTTCTGAATTTGCCAATCCAAGTCCATCTCTATGTGCATTTCCACATCACAGGGAAAGGACAGCTGCCATTCACCTTAACTATACCCCTCAGGATTTTATAAACATCTATAAGGTTAGCTCTCAACCTCCATGCTCCAGTGAAAAGAGTCCCAGCCAATTCAGCCTCTCCTTTTAACTCAAACCTTACATACCTGACAACACCCTGGTAACTCTCTCCTTCCTATAACAGGGAGGTCAGAACTGGACACAGTATTCCAGACAAAGCCTCACCAATGTTCTGCATAACCACAACATAACATCCCAACTCCTATACTCAAATGTCTAAGAAATGAAGGCACCCTATCTTAACCACCCTATCTTTATGTAAAGCAAACTTCAAAGAAGTGTATACCTGAACCCCAAGTCTCTCTGTTCTACAACACTACCCAAAGCCCTACCTTTAACTGTATAAGTATTGCCTCTGTTTGTTTTATAGAATGTAATACCTCACATCGACCAAAATTAACGTCCATTTGCCACTCTTTTGTCCATTGGCCCAACTGATCAAGATCTCTTTGTAATCTTAGATAACCTTCTTTACTCCCCACTATGCCACCAATCTTGGTGTTATCCACAAACGTACTAACTGTACCTTCTATATTCTCATCCAGATCATTTATATAAATGACAAGCAAAAGTGGACACAGCACAGATCCCTATGGAGTACTGCTGGTCACAGGCCTCCAGTCCGAAAAACAACCCTTCACCACCACTGTACATTTCCTGCTGTTAAACCAATTTTGCATCCAACTGGCAAGCTTACCCTCGATCTCATGTGATCCAACTTTACCAATTAGTCTACCATGTGGAACCTTGTTAAAGCCTTTGCTAAACTCCAAGTAAACAATGTCTACCATTCTGCCCTCATCAATCTTCTTGGTTACTTCCTCAAAAAACTCAATCAAGTTTGTGAGACACAATTTCCTTTGCACAAAACCGTGCTGACTATCCCTAATTATTCCTTGCCTCTCCATTTGCACATAAATACTATCTTTCAGAATCACTTCCAACAAATTACCCACCACTGAAAGCAGACTTACAGGTTGATAGTTCCCAGATTTTCCTTATATCTCTTCTTAAACAAAGGCACAACATTAGTCACTCTCCAGTTATTCTGCAACTCACCCATAGTTATAGATAATACAAATATTTCTGCATGGGGGTCCCACAATTTCCTTCTAGGAAGGTAAAAGGCTGTGAGTGTCAGCTGTTTGGATGGTGATTCAAGGTGCATGTAGAGAAAGGAGTGAACGGAGCTATAAGTTGTGCTGACCTGAGGTATACTGTGAAGAAGATATTGGGGCAACATAGATTGTAGGGCTTAGCTCTGAAGGCTCTACGTCACTCACCTGTCGTACCTTCATGCGGTCCTGGCTCCTTCACGTCAGTTTTCTTAAAATCAACTTGTTCAGAAGTGTTATTACGCACTTCTGGAGGACGTGGAACTTAAATCTGAGCCTCCAGATTCTGGCTTCTCCAGGTACTGGCCAGGGGACATATTGCTGCTGCTCACTTGCTCAGCCATTTTAGCTGACTCAATTAACCTGATGGGTAGCTGTCCTGCCAAGTTCCCTGCTCCCTTGAAAAAGTATCATCATGGCAGGATTATATTGGGCTACCCTACTGTAACCTACTTGCTATGCTGCGGGGGCCGACCTGACCACCCAGTCACCTCTCATTTTCATTACCCTTCCCACTCTCTCTCTGACATGATCATCCTCGGCCTCCTCCATTGCCGCAGAGAATCAGACCGCAAATTGGAGGAACAACACCTCATCTTTCACTGGGGTAGCCTACAGCCCGGAGGACTCAACATTGAATTCTCAAATTTCAAATAACCTCACTTCCCATTTCCCAAGTCCCTTCCCAGTCCCTCTCCCTCCCTTCCATTCCTCTGATCACCCCTTCCTTCTAGCTACCAACTGGATTCATTCCTCCCATCGACCAACCAGGTCATACCCTCTACCTGTGTTCATTTATCCCTAACTCACTATGCCATG
This sequence comes from Chiloscyllium plagiosum, assembly GCF_004010195.1. Taxonomy (NCBI): domain Eukaryota; kingdom Metazoa; phylum Chordata; class Chondrichthyes; order Orectolobiformes; family Hemiscylliidae; genus Chiloscyllium; species Chiloscyllium plagiosum. The sequence goes on from NC_057731.1 coordinate 19,203,230, forward strand.
TACCCTCCTCACCAAAACCCTCCTCCAATTTCACCTCACTTTAGCTGCAGCTCCCTTTACACCCACCCCGAGTCCTGAAGAAGGGTTACACCTGAACCATTGACTTCTCCAGCTCCTGATGCTGCCTGATGTTCTTCCAGCTTCCTGCTTGTCTACCTTGGATTCCAGCATCTGCCGTTCTTTTCTTTGTAACTAGTGCTGCCTCCAGACCAACAACAATGGTCTGAGAAAAATCAGCCCAAGCACTCCTCAAGGGAGCCTTGGCTTTTTGGCAGATTTGGCATTGATAAGCTCCATTTGGAGCCACCAGCAAGAAAATTTGAAGTTTTTGCTTTCTATTTTAAGCAGTACAGTGGCTCCTTTAAAAAATAATAAACTCAGCAGAATACCTGCAACCAACATAGGATCTCACTTTACATTTTTAAGCAGCTTTGTGGTATGTCTTCATACTTTCAGACTGGAGTGATCATCAGGATTAAGTGCTTCTACAGCTTTCAAACACAGGCCATTCATTTTCAAACAAACAACAGCCAATAATGAAGTTCATCCTCACAAGGCTTCACAGGAACTGGATGTTCCTTTTTAGATCGACAATTCATTTTTCCTGAACACTGATTTGATAGGTAAACTGACATTTTGTATTTTATGATACACTTGTCTATCAGTTAGGCGCATGCCACAAATTAAGTTGAGTCATTTTACTTGGGTACATTGACTGAAGGCATTGGTGTTCTTCACAATGTTCTAGCATTACCAAATGGTTTTGAATTGTAGAAACACAACCACACATGCCTTTCAGTCAAGTGTGAGACCAACAGCAGGTACGCTGTTTAAAACTAAGTTAGATTTCATGGAAACATACAGAACAGAAGCAGGTATAGGCCAGTCAACCCTCTGAGACTGCTCAGTACCCGATTCAACACAGCATCCTGTTCTTGCTTTCTTCTCATATCTTTTGATCCCTTTAACTCCAAGAACTGTATCTAATTTCTTCCACAGGTTCACCACACCCCAGGTGAAGAAATTTCTCCTCATCTCAGTCCTAAATGACCTAACCTGGATCTTTCAACTGTGATGGCTGAGTCTGTACTCCCTGGTCATCGGAAACATATTTCTTGTGTTTACTCTGTCTAGTCCTGTTAGAATTTTATGAGATTTTTTATGATTCCCACTCATTCTTCTAAATATAGACCTGACTGTCTCAGTCTCTCTTCATATGTTTTGCTGTCCCACGAATCAATCTGGTATTTGTCATTATTATTCAGAATTATTTAATTATGATTGTGGGAGTTATGAAATTTGTGCTTTTATTCTAGGGAAAATATCCTGGAATTATGTCCATTTCTCAATTGAGAAACAGCCCATATGAGTGACTTTTTTTGGCACAACGATGACAGTTGTCTTTCCAAGAGGCAGAATGTATGAACCTGTGCTAATAAATAACTATGATGGTTGCATATTCAGGTCTACAATTATATTTAATAGCTTGCTTCGAATTGTTAGATAAATTAAGCATCTAGAAGAAATAACAAAGTGTGAGAATGTGGATTCAATAATATATTATAGTCAAAATCTTTCAGAAGAATCATTTCTCAAATAGGTGAATTGCAAAGTTGGGAGCAATCAAAGCTTTCAAATAACTAAGTTCTACGTTTTTCAATTTTAGTTTTTTTGTACATTTCTCTGAATCATACTGCTGACTTCTGAAGGTCTGAGGGCCAGTAATCATCAAAGTACTATCCTTCATTCTCCTTAGATATTGGCAAGAAGATTCACTTTCTTGAAAAGGAAATTGCCTCCAACTTTGCACATTCTGAAGCATTTCTCAATCACAAAAGAAACACAGTTTGACTAAGAAGCCATGTTGCGCCCAAAACTACAAACATCTCTTTTGCAGAGGGCATGCATTCTGCATGCAAAAAACTAAAGCACCTGAGGAATAAACTTGCTAAATAATGGGCGGGTTTTAAGATAAAACGTTCAACTATAGAGGAACAAAAACAAGCCGACTGGGACACATCCACACGCTGGCTTTAGATGAACCTAAGAAAACACAATTAAACTAGTTTGGAGATAGTCAAAATCCATGTTTAAATTAAAATAATCAAGAACATGACAGATATAGAAAAGTATTTTTATCTGCTTAACAGCATTAAAATGATAATACAATTATATGAAATACCATTTCAGATTTAAAAAATCACAACACCAACAATTTTCTTCATCCAAATAATGCTTAAGTTTTCAATTTTGACTTACTGTGATAAAACTATTCAGAAATATTGCAAGATACTGCACAATACTCAAGACACACTTCTTATATTCTAGTTATTGATTTCCTCACATTCTCAAAGGATAGACACACGTTATTTCAAAATGAAGCAAATGATGCTTTAAATAATGACCACCTAATATTCCAACCTCTGTCTTTTCATCTTGAAATATATCAATAATGAATTCTGTTCTACTTTTTGCATCTATTATTGGATTCCCAGTTAGATACAATATTGCAGTGACACCCCCTGCTTCATTAAACTTCAAGTCCCAAAAGATAAATTGTTAGATTAGTATCAATTTTCCATCTTTCTCTACAAGTCATTCACATATTTAGATTAGATTAGATTAGATTAGATTACTAACAGTGTGGAAACAGGCCCTTTAGCTCCTAACCTACTGCTAATCGATGCAAAAATTATTAAAGTATAATGTACAAGTTGGAGATTTTTTTTCTGGCTACATAAGGATTCTAAGTTTTTTTTTCGCGTTCATATCAGCAATAACAAGATTTGTATCAACGGATGATATCTAGCTGTAAACCCAAAACTGTGCAATGCACTAATTTTATTTCAAATCTTGCAGCTAGTAAAGAAGGATAGTCATGACTGGACTCTCTTTTATGGGAATTCAATATAAAGGAAGTGATTCTACACAGTGGATCATCTAATCCACCATGTTCACATTTCTGAATGTTCCGTAAAGAGCTCAGGGTATTTGGTTATATGAAGAAGTACCTGGCTGAATGCGTGAAGGACTCTCGTAACTTCATTTGCATAAGCACACTCGGTGTAGTTTCCTTCCATCCAGCGTCCAGTTCGATCACATTTACGCCATGCTTTTCTTTGCCGATGGTCTCCATAATAAGGTACAGATCCAAATGGATATCGTGTACAGGGGTAGTATGCTGTGATACCAGCCAATGTTCGAGGCCATCTGTAGAAAAGTGAAAGCAGTGTGAAGACCACATCTTTTTATTTCCTTCATATTTGGATTGTGGATTAAAAATAAGACACTGCTTTAAACCAAGGAGACTGTGTAACAAGATGGTTACAGTTTCAAAAATTATATTTACTGGTGTATAAAATGTGGCTTTCCCTGGAACAATGAAATCACAAGCAAGACACTTGAGAGCCATTGGGTTCTGAATTAAGGGAGATAATTACTTAACAACAAGATCTTTTTTGGCTCCTGACCAGGTGGCCATGGCACTTATGAGGTCTAATGCAGCAGAGAAAAAAACTTCAAAACAATCTCAGAAATTACTGGGAAATCTCAGCAGGTCTGGCAGCATCTTTGGAGAGAAATCAGAGTTAACGTTACACATCCAGATTCTTCTTCAGAACCGATGTGTCACAGATGCTGCCTGACCTGCTGTTTTCATTTGTGATTTCCAGCATCCTCAATTCTTTCAGGTTTTTTTCACAACAACTTCTCTCTCTCTTTTTTCTGGATGAAAGTAACAAATGTCTCTAACTCACTTTCTCTGTAGATCCATCCTAAAGGAGAAAAAAAGGGATAGAGTTTAAATTATGGGGTTGTACAATCATATTGTTATAGAATCAGAAGGTTATAGAATCATACAACACAGAAACATACCCTTCAGTCCAACCAGTCCATGTCGATCATATTCCCAAACTAATTCAGTACCAACTGCCTGCGTTTGGCCCATATCCCTCCAAACATTTATTCATGTACTTATCCAAATGCCATTTAAACATTGTGACTGTACCCACATCCAGCACTTCCTCTGGAAGTTCATTCCACACACAAACCACTCTTTGTGTAAAAGAAACTGCCCCTCGCACCTTTTCTAAACCCTTCTCCTTTCAACTTAAAAATATGCTCACTGTTCTTAAAATCCCCTGTCTTTGGGTAAAGACATCTGCCATTCATCTTGTCTATACCCTCATTATTTTATAAACTTCTATAAGGTCACTCCTCAACCTCCTATGCTTCAGTGAAAAAAGCCCAAGTTGTAAATTAGCAATTCATGTTTCCAAAATGCCATTGATTAAAGACAATTTGTTTGCAACAAAGTTATTTCCTTAATAGGTCCAGAAACTTGGTGAGTGTTATCTTTCAATCTGCATTGGTCAGTTAAGTAATTGGGGGACTTTGGATAGTCTGATAATATCTTCTCATATTTAGGATGAATCTGGGAATAATGGGGCTTTATCACCAGCACACTACCCCAGAATGTTGTAACACCAGTAAGATTAATAGGAAAGTATGCATTTTTTAAATACTATTTGTACAGTTGACCAGAGAGGAGTTTCAAAATAATAGGAGGATAAGCTTTGTAAGATAATACATTTAACTTTGTTTTTTTTCAAATTTGTATGTGATAATTTCTGTTATAACTATGGGGCATAGTGATCAAAAAGTTATGGTATTAGGCTTTAATGAAATGCAGGCTGGCTCTGGAATTTGGCAATATCTTGGTGACGCTGATAGCATTTGGAAATATGGGTGGAGGAGCTTTTCCTTCAGACTGACAAAGCACAGGCTTAAAGCCGCCCACCACCCTCCACCGACATAACAGTTGCCCTGTTAATAAGCCAGAAATCCAGGCTCTAACATTCACTTCTCACAAAAGAACAAAACTCAGAACAGGTGAAATTGATGCAAAAGGGAGAGGTCAAGAAAAGGGTAGGATTGGGACCAGAGCAGAAGAAGGATGAGATCAACAGGAGAATGTTAATATTAATAAAGGGCAGGGGCTAATAGCAGAATATGCAAACAGGACACAGGCTGAGAGTAAAACATTAACAAAAGAATGGTTTTTCAATTTAAGTGTCTACAATATCAGGAAATGTGTTTCAAAACAAAGATTTTTAGCTCCAAATGCAAGAGAATATGAAATAAACAAAACACAATGTAAATAATTCTTATTCCCCAATGACCTAAGAACTAAGAGAAAGAAGTTTGTTTATCCCTTATTGGTCAAAAACAAATTTACAAAGCACCTCCCGTTAGATATTGTCACTACTTTTCCTAGATGAATTTCTCCTATATTCATTATTTGATTCATCCATTAAAATGACCATGTTACCAATACAGGCAGTTCTGCTATTACATGTCTTTTGGTCACACAAATTGGCTGTAATGCCATTGCGTGAATAGGGAATGCTTTTTCTAATACGCAAAATTTAAAGTGTGTGTTGGTTATAACACAATTACATCACCAACATTTTAAGTTTATTTGTGTTGAGCGATTTTTATATGGCGCAGTGTCACACAAGAATGTGTAATAGCAAAACTACCTGTACTGATCATCTCAGAAATATAGAATCACAAAATCTTCCTCATGGCACTCGGTTTTGTCATTGTCTTCATGGGTGTTAGGATCTTCAGAGTGTCCTGAGTAACCATGATGAAGTGAAGGAAATTAGGGTTGGACATGTCAAGTGTCAGTTTCCTGGGGTGAGCAAGAATAACAGTGGTCATGCACCACTCCTTCAGCAGTGCTGCCATGAAACATGCAGCATCCTCAATGCAGATCCAGCAGCATAGTTTCTTGACTGTTGATGAGAGAAGAAAGAGCTGAAAATGTGTTGCTGGAAAAGCGCAGCAGGTCAGGCAGCATCCAAGGAGCAGGAGAATCGACGTTTCAGGCATGAGCCCTTCTTGATGAGAGAAGCATGTTCCAAGGTGATATTGAAATCTCTTTGGTTTGGGTGGCTGGGGGAGAGGGGGCTTTGGCGGTGGTCCTCCTGTGCCAGTTCTGACAAACTTCTCACTGAAATAAAATGCGGAACTGTGGATGCCGGAAATCTGAAACAAAAGCAGAAACTGCTGGAGAAGCTCAGCAAGTCAGGCAGCATCTGTGGACAGAAAACAGAGTTATGATTTTAGAGTCCAGTGACCCATCGTTAGAATCCCATGTTCTGGTGAAGAGTCAATGGATACTAAATGTTTACTCTGTCTTCTCTCTATACATGCTGCCAGACCTGCTGAGTTGCTCTAGCAGTTTCTGCTTTTGTTTTTGATGAAGTTTGCTTCAGATTCAAAACATTAATTTTATTTCTCTCTACAAATAACACCTGATCTGCTGAGTACACCAACATTTTTTGTGGAGGTGGCAGCTTTGACTCAGTGATAACAGCCTTGCCTTTCAGTCAGGGGAGCATTGATTAAAGCCTCAGACACTGAATGAGCACATCAGCCTGCACATCCATCTGTGAGTTGAGTGGGCAGAGTCAGAGAATTATCAACTCCACAGTCGTGACTTTCAAGAATGGCTTTATGGATTTCAGATTCACACTCTGTTAGTGAAGGAAGCTATGCAAAACTTGCCTCTGTGCACTTGCACTGAATTCATGTTTCCATAAGAAGTGAATAAAACAAAATATCCCTCCACATTCATGACCCAACTATGCCACCTCAAGCGATGTAACCACCCCATGACTCAGATCTCCAGTCCAAGCCAAACTCCCGCATTGACTGTCCATGCCTCTCATATCCTCCATGTGAACCAATGCCGACATGTCCCATTCCCCACCTCCTCCAACCACTGCTATAAAGGCTTTCATGCCTTACATGCCAACCTAATCCTTGTGCCATCACATTGAGCTCATCTTGTCCTCCTTGCCAATCTTTACCCATGTAACTACCACCCTGCATCCTTACATGCCAACTTACCTAGAACTCACCACAGGCAGAACTCGGGACAATGGACGGATGAGATTAAATAAATTTCTCAAGTGTCAATTGCAGTCTTTACAATTTTGAATTTTAAAAAAAATCACGCAGCTAAAACAGCTGACTAAAATTATATTCCTTCAACTAATTCATGTCTCATATAAGAAATGTTTCAATCACATCCTCAATTCTTCTTAATAAGAAGCATTAGCATTCACTTATACATCCACTTCAAGAAGTCTTTTAACACATGGTGCTGTCAATCAAACAGTAAGCTGGCAGACACTCGACTGTGATAATAGATGGTTGTGAAGTCAGTCATGCATCAGTAATCCAGTAATGGAAGCCCTTAGGTTTATGCCAGTAGATAACACAGAAACAAGCTCTGTTTTCTTTTAAGTACATACAGGTGATTGTTTCAAAGCTGTGAAGGGGCCAAGTTGTAAATGCCTTCAAAGCTAAAAAGTTCCCTTTGCAAGGTCAACTTTACACTTTTGTTAGTTGAGTTTGACAGGTTTGTTGACATTTCCAATGAATCTGGCAGCTAATAAGTTTATTCATAGTTTGTAAAATTATTTTTTTAAACAATTCCAGAAGTTATTTTACCCCATGCAAAGGGTATCTAATCTCCCTGAAATGACATCTAACATTTCCCAAACATATCCCAACAGCACACCTCAGGAAGTAGCTTACCTTTCCAATCAGGTATTTTGGCTTTCCGAAGAAGCACACAAAGTACAGTTCTAACCAGGTCCACTCCTCAGACCTCAGGTTTCACACTCTTGGGCAACCAACATCACACAGAAGTGAAGGGAGCTAATTATGTAAATTATTTGCTGCTTCCATGAAAAGTGCATGCTCAAGTCACAATCCAACCTCATTCCTGCCACAATCAAAATGGGTACAGCCGTATTTGTGAGTAGGACTTGCCATTTCTGTTCTAACTTACTAACTCTGCCATCACGGGAGCTTCTCTGTTGTTGTGAAAATTCAGATCCTAGACTTTGCTGGCACCTTAATGCATTATTGAATGACTGCTATATTGTTGCAGGTGTTGACTTTTTGATGTCTATTAACATTTAAAAAACTACCTGTTCTTTCAAGTGCACATCGTTATCCCATGGTACTGGGTGAAGAAAGATTTCAATGTTACGATGGTGGAAGAGGGGAAAACTGTAAAATATCTCTGGATATGTAAAGTAGATGACCAGTGGCATTCTCTAATTCTATCTATCGTGTGATCACAAACAGAATGTAAACAGTAAGTGTACATGCCATCTATTACTGTGCTGAACTCAAAGGAGAAAGAACAGCACACTTGAGGCAAATCTAAAAATGCACACACAGATGTCATTTCCAACCTGAATTCTCCTCTTGAAAGAGATGTGAAATATTAATTTAAAAAATTTCATATTTATGTTTGAGTTGGCAGGTAACAAAAGGAATAATATCCATTTCAGGCACCTAACTGTACCATTTAATGAATCATAAAGCACGAGCAGGGTGCCATGCTGACCAATTTAAGGAATTATTGCTGCAATGTGACCATCCTTAACAACATCCCCAATTTTGTGACACATTAGGTTCAATTTTATGCCATGAGATCATACCCACAAAGAACAGATGTGACATTTCCCAATACCCTTTTTGATTTTATGAGTTCTAATGAAAGGCCATTGACCTGAAAAGGTAAATCTGTTTCTCTACCCACAAATATTGCCTGACCTGGAGACTATCACCAATCTTCTTTGCATTTATTCCAGATTTTCAGCATCAGAAGGGTTTTGTTTTTGGAACCCTTTACCAACTTGTTTCACTTTGTAAACAGATGAGACACCCATTCCATTCAGGGACATAGGGCTTAAGAGAAGTACAGTTAGCATTTCAAGACAACTCCGCCATTCGATTATATCATAACTGATCTGGCTGTGGTCTCCACTTCACCTTTCCGTCTGTATCCCATAAATCTTGACCACTATACCTCTCAAAAACTCACCCAATTCAGCCTTGAATAAATTCAATAAATTCAACAATTCAGCCTCCGCTGCTTTCTGGGGAATTGAATTCTACAAACTAACAATAATCTAATAGAAAAAAAAATCTCCTAATCTCAGTCTTAAAGGGTGAACTTCTTAACCTTAAACTGTATCCTCTATATCAGTTCTCCCTGTCAAGAGGTAGCAACCTCCCAATATTCACCCTGCCATGTCTTCTTAGGATCCAATATTCTTATTCTTCTAAATGCCATTGGGTTTCTTTCTTCATAAGCTCAACCATCATCCTTGGATTGGTTTGAGTTTACCATTTCTGAATAGCTCTTAAACCAAGTGTTGCTGAAAAATGGACACAATGTTACACTCGTTAGGACACATTGCAAGAATACAAATTCAAAGGGGATACACAACATTTAGACTGTGCAAAAGGACAGTGTGGTATCAAGTGACTACTCAATGCAATTATATCTTTTCTAAATTAAGAACAAAACTGCAAACAGTCCTTCAATCTGGTCTCACCAAGCTGCAGTAAACTTTCCCTACTCTGATATTTCATCCTCTTTGTATTAAAACAACATTCCATTTATCTTCAGAATCACCTGCTGTACCTACAAACCAAATCTTTGTGATTCGTCTGCCCAGCTACCCAAATCCCACTGTATTACTGAGTTCGACAACCTCTCTTCACCTAAATAGCATTCTGCTTTCCTGCTCTTCCTGCTACGGTGGATAAAGTGTTCTTAAACCAACATATTGAATTCTGTAACTTAGGGACAGGAATGGGGAAGGGTGTCAATCAGCAATACACAATACTTCATAACAAAATATTTTAAGTTTGCAACTTAATCTGTGGTTACCTAGCTGGGCATTTTTGTTTCAGTTCTTTTTAAATGTGAAATAACTTTCATTCACAAATCTGGAAAACAATCCGACTGCTTGTTGCTACATGTAATATATACCTGAAGTCCCCTTTATTGTTGGTGACTCGCTCTGCAGAACAGTAAGGTGCAGCGGTTTCTAGCACCATAATTTCTACCTTCTTGCTGCTATTTCCTCGGGAGGTAGTGATAAGGCACTCCCACTCTCCAGTTGCATCAACATCAATATTGGTCAGGATCAGCTCACTGCATATATTAAAGAAAAAATATTTTTATTGCACCGTTGACTTGGAGATCTTGGATAACTTTTAATAATTGCACTTCAGAACATACAGTAAGTATCAGCATTCAATTTGTTTAGTGTCCTCAGTTTCTAGAACATGTTTGCTGTCAACCATATCATAACTTCAAACATATTGTGTGCTTTCCAAGATTTAGATTATAAAGTAAATACAGATAACTGCATGGAATTATTGAACATTCCACTGTTCATGTCTTGCTTTGAGTGAATGGTAGACTACAGACTTGCTTTTTTTTAACTTGGTGGAGAAATTCCACTGTAATTTTCAAAGCAATAAAATAATATAATTCTTTAGCCCAGCAGGAGCAACGTTAAACAAGAACTATATACAGATGCTGGATTAGTGGTGCTGGAAGAGCACAGCAGTTCAGGCAGCATCCAAGGAGCAGCGAAATCGACGTTTTGGGCAAAAGCCCTTCAGGAATAAAGGCAGTGAGCCTGAAGCGTGGAGAGATAAGCTAGAGGAGGGTGGGGGTGGGGAGAAAGTAGCATAGAGTACAATGGGTGAGTGGCGGAGGGGATGAAGGTGATAGGTCAGGGAGGAGAGGGTGGAGTGGATAGGTGGAAAAGGAGATACAGATGCACCAGCTTAAATCTAACTATTAAACAAAAGCAAGTTTGAGAATTGTTTCTAGCCAGAATAGCTCAAAACAGATTTATGATAGCATTATCATTTCAATGTATTGCACATAACTTTTCAGAACTAATTTTATACCATCTAGATTTGATTATAATTAAATCAAATGACCCTTCTTACTTATTTTTACTGCACTTAATGTAACATTGGAAAATCCAAAATTTCTCCCACGACTTTGTCATTGCACAACATAATCAGTCAGAGAATCTAATCTTTTCACTATTTCACAACTTTGAGTGAGTACACAAGTACTCACCAACTTGCATTTAGCTAGCATGTAAAACATTCAAGTGCGCTTACCAAGCAAACTCAGACACTGACCTATAATGGTAGATAGTCAAAAAGGTCACCAAAAGTTAGTCAAACAGCTAGATCTTAAAGAAAATCCAAAGAACTGCAGATGTTGAAAATCAGAAACAAAAACAGAAATTGCTGAAAAAGCTCAGCATGTCTGGCAGCATTTGTGAAGAGAAATCAGAGTTAACATTTCAGGTCCAGTGACCCCCCCTCAGAACTGAGGTAAGTTGTGTAAATTTTAAGGAACAATGCTAAAAAAACAGAAACAAGAGGTTCACAATGGAAATTCCAGAATATAGGCATTGGCAGCTCATGGCATAGATGCCAACAAAGAAATTTAGCAAAGAGCATTGGGAATTTAAAAATTGATATTTAGTTCAGTGAGGCTGCAATTTAATTCGGTTCGGACAAAATGAGCTCAGGAAGCCTGCAAGAATAGCCTTGCAGCTAACTGAGATATGCTTATGAGAACTCAATGATACTATCTAGAATAGAGGAAAAACCAATTAAAACTTATTATTTTAACTGAAGCAATGAAAAGCTGGTGACAAAATGTGAATATATGTTTTTGAATTGCTAACTTTGAGATTTCAGTTTCAGTAATTGTTTCTCTTAAATTGTCAATTACAATGGATTATTATTCAACATTTTTCAAAGAATTCTGTAGAATGCACAATTTTGCATTAAACAGGTAAATAAAAATGGACCAAATCCAAAAAATTGCACTTCCATATACACAACAGCTATCTTATTTAATATGAGCATTCACAACTCCCTTGCAGATATCACATTCCAGTCCCCATAAATTACTCCATGCAAAAGATATTTATATTTTACTTTTGTAATAAAATGAAGGTGAAGGGCTGTTCTTTACAAAGAAACCATTGTTACAATTCACTTTCTCTCAACTCTCTTCACTTATCGTCACAGCTGAATTCAGTGCTTATAGAAACCATCATGTAATCTGTAATCTGTAATGTAATCTGTAATCTGTAAAAATCTGTAATCTTTACAAAGAAACCATTGTTACAATTCACTTTCTCTCAACTCTCTTCACTTATCGTCACAGCTGAATTCAGTGCTTATAGAAACCATCAGAGTTATGATCCAGAGTTGACAGATTTATGCGGGTTCTGAGTAAAAATAGTTATTGAGCTATGTTACACTAAAGGTGTTGCTACAAACAAAGGGAAAAAAAGGCAGCTTTCCTTAGGATGACATATAGCTGTACAACCCAGGGAACCGTCTTAAAAAAAAGTGCCAAATCATTGCAATAATATCTTTTGCATGCATTTTTCAACATGGAATTTACTGCCACAGAACCACCTCATAACTCATTTTCATTTTTGAGGTCCTGTTTAATAGCAACATTATGTTTCTTCTTCTAAGGCAAGATATAACAAAATGCAGCTCAAGACAGAAATATGATCAAAGAAGCAGCATAATGATCATTGCAACAAATTTTACTAAATCAATTTGATGTATCTGGTCCGAATCTAAATATTTTTACTCATACACATAGCAGGATCGTACATTCTGTAAAGCCCATTTATCTGTATTTTTGATAATGGAATGAAATGGGAAAAGGACGGTTTTAAAAATCAAGGATTGGTGTACTTTTTAAAAGCAGGTTTACTTCACACTCTGTAAGTGCTGTTTATTTGAGCAGTGGGCGAGGTCTGGTTGCAGATGAACTGAAGTCAATGGATTTATATGGATGGAGCTTTGCCAGGCAACAAATAACTGACTGGTCTATGAAATGGTGTCTAGTTAATGATGACACTGACCTCGCAGATATCTGAAGCACTTATAGGTAGGAATGTTTGAGAGAAAAGTCATTGGACCTTTGAAAGAGAAGTGGCTGTCCCTTTACTCTGAAGTGCAAACCACCTCAAACCTGGAGAAAGCTAGTTTATTTTTCCCTCACTAGTTACTGTAAGTTGTGGCTTGGCAACCATGCAGTAAGAGATTTTATGAGCATGAATCAGCTGCCCTATGCCTCCTGCAAGCAAGCGAAAGTACCTAGCAAAGGGCAATCAATGAGCAGTATATCCTGAAAAACCAAAGCAATCATCAAAACAAAACCTTTAACAAGGACCATTGAACTGCATTGCACGCTTTCCCTCTACCCGTAACACCCTTTTGTTTGCCTGTGTATGTTTGTGGGGTATTTTATGTAAGACTGGGAATTTTACTTAGTAGAGTTATATATTGACTGTTTATCATTGCTCAACTAAATACTACTCCTTGTTAAGTACAGTAACCTGATCCATGCTTTCTGTCAACCTAGGTCTTAAAGACAGGTAAATTGAAGAATTCCATGTATATTTTAAAGTCTTTAACTTTTGTGCCTACTCTGGGAACAGGTGACTTGATTTCCAATGCACTACCCAGAGAGGCAAAACACTCCATAGATTTACACAGCAGAATCTGCATTACAGACCAGCACAGAACTAACTTTATTCGAAGCACAATCAGAATATCACACACAAATTATAAATTCGATCATTGTCAACGATGAGTAAACTGTGTAAAGTCATTTCTCCATACTGAAATGTGCAGACTGAAGAAAGATACATATTATCAAGGCATTTTGTCTGGTACTCATCGGGAAATGGTAATGTAAAGGAAAAACAACATTTTACACTGTGTGAAGTGACAGAGCCAATTGGTTTACAACTAGACTTTGATTAATAGATAGAAAATGTATTAGTTCAATGATGACTGACAGTTAACTGCCAAGCTTTGTTTAAATTTAAACCAGAGTCAAGACTGTGGTGCTGGAAAAGCACAGCAGGTCAGGCAGCATCCAAGAAGCAAGAGATGACCATCACTAGTGAAGTAGTATCAGACAAACTAGTGGGGCTAAAGGCAGGTAAGTCCCCTGATCCTGTTGGTTTGCATCCTAGGATCCAAAAATACTTAGCTCCAGAAAGCAGGAAATTGTAGGCTGATTAGCCCCACATTTATTGTTGGAAGAGTATTGGAATTAATTATTAAGGAAGTAATAGTATATGTGGAAAATCATAATCTAATCAAGCAGAGCAAAGCATGCTTCATTGAAAGGAAATATTGAAGTTTTTCAAGTAAGTCGCAATCAGTAGATCTGTTATATTGGAACTTGAAAAAGGCATTCAACAAGTTACCTTCAAGATTAAGTCATATGATAAGAGCTCTCAGTGTTGGAGGTAGTATATTGGCATGGATAGAGAACTGGCTTACGGGCAGGAAACAGTGAGTGGGGATAAGGGGTTCTTTTTCAGGTTGGTGACCTGTAAGCAGTGGTGTTCCCCAGAGACCAGTGCTGGGAACACAACTGTTTACAATACATATTAATGACTTGGAGGAAGGAAGAGAATGTACTGAAAGCAAATTTGCAGGTGACACAAAAATAGGTGGAATGCTTTTTTCACTACTTCTCTAGTGATGGTAGTTCATGACGATCCTTCACCCAGAGTTTGCTCAGAGATGTTGATAGGTTCAATAAACCATCAAAAACTTGGCAAATCAAGTATAATGTGGGAATATGCAAAGTTGTTTATTTTGGAAGGAAGAGCAAAAGAACAGAATATTATTTCAATGAAGAAAAACTGCAGAAAGTTGCAGCACAAAAGGCCTTGGGGTAATTATGCACAATACATAGAAAGTTAGCACAAAGGAACAGTAGGTAATCAGGATGGCTAATGGAATATTTGCTCTTATTTCAAGGGGTTTGGAGTATAAGTGTAGGAGAGTCTTACTGCAACTGTACAAGGTGCTGTTAGGACCACACCCGGAGCACTGTGAGTAGTTTTGGTTATTTTATTGAAAGGAAGGCATCATTTCATTAGAGGCAGTTCAGAGAAGTTTCATGAAGATGATTTCTAGTATGAAGGTATTATCTTATGAACAAAGACTAAACAGATTGGGACTCTACTCACTAAAGCATATAAGATTTTAAGGGGCTTGAGAGGGTAAATGCAGAGGATGCTTCCTCATGGGGAGTCTATGACCAGACAACATAGTCTCAGAATGAAGAAGTTCCAATTTAAAACTGAGATGAGATGGAATTTCTTATCTTAGGGGGCTGAGAGTCTTCAGAATTCCTTGCCACAGAGAGTTTTGGGGGCAAAAAGTACTTGTGTATATTTAAGGCTGTGATTGATAGTTTCTTGATCAATAGGGGAATCAAGGGTTACAGGGAAAGGGCAAGAAAGTGGATGTAAGCAATATCAGGCCAGACACGATCCTATTGAATGGCAGTGGAAGTTCGAAGTGCCGCACGCAGACACTGGGAGAACATGTAAATCCACACAGACAGTCACCCGAGACTGAAATCGAACCTGGGTCCCTGGTGCTGTGAGACAGCAATGCTAACCACTGAGCCATCATGCTGCCCCACATTGTTCTGTCACACAAACATGGAATGTTCCATCACCTGATTGACAGGCCTGGGTGCTTTTACTCTGGAAGTTTGTGGAGTCCAATATGCTATTTATTTCTTTCCTACAGACCTTCCCTTTTGTTTTACCCCTCCACCCCTTCCAATTACTACCATGATCACCACCTTTTAAAAGCATAAAACCCATCAAGTTGCAAGCTCCCTTCATCAAACATAGAACATTACAGCACAGTACAGGCTCTTCGGCCCTTGATGTGAAACCAATCTGAAGCCCATCTAACCTACACTATTCCATTGTCATCCATATATTTATCCAATGACCATTTAAGTGCCCTTAAAGTTGGCGCGTCTACTGCTGTTGCTGGCAGGACATTCCTCGCCCTTGCTACTCTCTGAATAAGGAACCTACCCCTGACATTTGTCCTAGATCTATCACCCCTCAATTTAAAGCTATGTCCTGTTGTGGTAGCCGTCGCCATCCAAGGAAAAATGCTCTCACTGATCGTCCTATCTAACTCTCTGATTATCTTGTATGTCTTTATTAAGTCATCTCTTAGCCTTCTCTCTCATGAAAAAGCGTCAAGTCCCTCAGTCTTTCCTCTTAAGACCTTCCGTCCATGCCAGGCAACATCCTGGTCGATTTACTCTGTACCCTTTCCAATGCTTCCACATCCTTCCTGTAATGCAGTGACCAGAACTGCATGCAATACTCCAAGTGCTGCCGTACCAGGGTTTTGTACAGCTGCGACATGACCTCATGGCTCCAAAACTCAATTCCTCTATCAATAAAAGCTAACACACTGTATGCCTTCTTAACAACCCTATCAACCTGGGTGGCAACGTTGAGGCATCTATGCACACGGACACCAAGATCTTTCTGCTCATCTGCACTACAAAGAATCGTACCATTAGCTCAGTGCTCTGTATTCCTGTTACTCCTCCAAAGTGAATCACCTCACACTTTTCCACATTAAACTCCATTTGCCACCTCTCAACCCAGCTCTGCAGCTTATCTATGTCCCATTGCAACCTGCAACATCCTTCTGCACTATCCACAACTCCACAGACCTTTGAGTCATCCGCAAATTTACTGACCCATCCTTCTATGCCTTCATCCAGGTCAGTTATAAAAATGACAAACAGCAGTGGCCCCAAAACAGATCTTTGTGGTACACCACTAGTAACTGAACTCCAAGATGAATATTTCCCATCAACCTCTGTCTTCTTTCAGCTAGCCAATTTCTGATCCAAACCACTAAATCACCCTCAATTCCAAGCCTCCATATTTTCTGCAAAAGCCTACCGAGGGGAACCTTATCAAAAGCGTTCCTGAAATCCATATACACTGCACCAACCGCTTTACCCTCATCCACCTGTTTGGTCACCTTCTCAAAGAATTCAATAAGGTTTGTGAGGCACAACCTACCCTTCACGAAACGATGTTGACTATACCTAATCAAATTATTCCTTTCTAGATGATTATAAATCCTATTTCTTATAATTCTTTCCAACACTTTACCCACAACCAAAGTAAGGTTCTCTTGTCTATAATTACCAGGGTTGACTCTCCTTGAACAAGGGGACATTTGCTATCCTCCAGCAATCTTCCAGCAATATTCCTGTAGACAATGCTGACATAAAGATCAAAGCCCAAGGCTCTGCAATCTCCTCCCTGGTTTCCCAGTTAATCCCAGGATAAATCCCATCCGGACCAAGGGGCTTACCTATTTTCATACTTTCCACAATTGCCAACACGTCTTCATTTTGAACCTCAATCCCATCTAGTTTAATAGCCTGTATCTCAGTACTCTCCTCAACAACATTGTCTTTTTCCTGTGTGAATACTGACAAAAAATATTCATTTAGCCCCTCTAATACTGTACTTGACAGGCCTTAATTTTACTCTAGTCATTTTTTAATTCAGTTCTGAAGCAAGTTATTATGAGCTTGAAACATTAACTCTCTTTCACCAATGCAGTCAGACTTGCTGAGCTTTTCCCTTACCTTCTGCGTTTAATTCTGAAATGGTGTTTTTTTTCATACTCAACTGAATGGTTAAATCAGGAGTCATTGCCTTTAATAACTCCCTCCATCCCTACCCAACAGGCACTGAACACTATACCAAGCTGAAGTACCAGACTAAACAAAAATTTCCTGGAACATGCTTACACATAATCATGTAGCAACTCAAATTGTGTCACAAAGTAAACATGCAGGCTGACTATTTCATGGGGAATGATTATATCCAGTATTTTTTCCTTCCCAAAACAATTGACAAGTTCCGCATAATGCTCTTTTCTAACCTTTGAATGCCATCATGCTGTATGTCGCAGCACCTGTCGGAACCTATTTTCAGTGCTTCATTTCCTGTCTACGTCAAATGGTTCAGTTGTTTTCAACCTGACATTATGTCAACCAGGGCAGGCTTGCTGTGTCTCCCAAAGTTTACATAACTTGGTCAGGCACATTCTTTTATTTCGTGTCTGCCAATAAAAAGAGCTTGAATTTCCTGAATTCTATCGAGATTTATTATTTACCTTAAACAAGTAAAGGAAAGATACTGCAAACCTATCATATGGTTCCATTTATTGTTCTAAAACAGACTATCATTTGTTTGTCTTTTGACATTTGAGTATCAAAATGTAACTATGAAACAGCAGTGTTGCTGGCACAGTTTTAGTACATTTCTTGTGAAAGTGAAATGCATTTCTTGTTACAAAACCTTGTCTCATTATACAAAAGAAGCCAAATAAAATGTTGCAACACGATATTGCATTGAAATGGTTCTCCAGTCCAACATTCCCTGGAGACCAACTCAGATCTATAAACACATTTTAGACTTTGACATTTTGTGTAAAACAGATAAAGTAAACTCAAGGATATTCAATATTTTCTTCCTGGACCCTTTCACTTAAATATGCAACAAATTCAAGATTCCTTTGCTCCAGGCAGTTTACAGTCCACTTGTGATAAATTATTGAGTGTTTACTGAAAATAATAATGTGCAAGCACAATAAGGCACTTCTCCATTCTCAAGCTTTTTACTTCAACAAATGTTGCTAAAGTCTTGCAAGATACTTAAAGTCTAGCCCAGATTTTGAGGTCACTGCAAATAAAAGACTCAAATTAACAAAAACTCCCAAGCTTTGTATGGTTTTCTGAACTTACAATTGATTACAAGTTCTATAGAGGGAATCTGGGCAATCTGTGATAAGGGCAAGTAACTGTGACTCTCCTTAACATCCAATCAGATTGACCTGTCCTTAATAAGATACCAAGGTTCCAAAATTTGACAACTTAGTTCTAAGAGAGTCAATTGAAGTGAAAAGTGATTTTGTTTTAAGGTTTGATGCACGGTGGCTGCTCCAGACAACACACAGTGTGGTCCACAGAGGACACAGCTTAAAAATACAGGGTAGACCATTTAGGACAGAGATGAGGAGAAACGTCTTCACCCAGAGAGTGGTGGCTGTGTAGAATGCTCTGCCCCAGAGGGCAGTGGAGGCCCAGTCTCTGGATTCATTTAAGAAAGAGTTGGATAGCGCTCTCAAGGATAGTGGACTCAGGGGTTATGGAGATAAGGCAGGAACAGGATATTGATTAAGGATGATCAGCCATGATCATATTGAATGGTGGTGCAGGCTCGAAGGGCAGAATGGCCTACTCCTGTACCTATTGTCTATTGTCTATAATGTGATGCATCACCTGCCATTTTCAAGCTCACTGTTCCAATGAATGTGCTCTCTTAAACATGAGCAGCAAATTGAAGAGCCCTCAGCTGTACTTTTAAAAGACATCTATCTAACTTGTAGGTTAATTATTTTTGCTTTACTTTTGTTCATTCATGAGATGTGGATATTGGACCCACATGTATTGCCCATCCCTAGCTGTCCTTCAGAAAGTGGTGGTGAGCTGCCTTCTTGATCCGCTACAGTCCACCTGCTGTGGGTTGACCCACAATGCCATTAGGGAGGGAATCCAGGATTTTGACCCAGTGACAGTTAAGGAACAGTGATATATTTCCAAGTCAGGCAGCGAACTTGCAGGTAGTGGTGTTCCAATGTATCTGCTACCCTTGTCCTTCTAGATGGAAGTGGTTGTGGGTTTCGAAGGCACTGTCTGAGGATTTTTGGTGAATTGCTGCACAGTATCTTGTAAATAGTACACACAGCTGATACTGAGCGTCGGTGGTGGAGGGAGTGAATAGTTGTGGATGTAGTGCTTGTCAAATACTGCCTACTTGATCTTGCAGTTTGCAGAGTATTGGGTTGTTGAAGGTATTTTGAAGAGTTGGATGAGCTCGTAGTGTATAGTAAGAGATGCTGAAACAGGGTTGGACACTATTGAAAGGCTTCTCCTTCCCTGTCATGGGGGCTACAGTTGTTATTTTTTGCCTAGGCTTCAGAACCAAAGGGAAATGATGTGAATTCATAAAGATGGCAAGGTATTCTAAAAGGGAAGAGGAGAGCTCTCAGCAGGTGGCCTTACCCACATACAGTCTCAGGGAGCAGTTCTCTTGGACCTAAGACAGGAGTAGTCTAATTCGTGCGACACTTCAGGGAACTGTGCCTCCCCTTGGGACTAGACCTCCAGCCTCAGTGCAGGGTTAGGAACACATTGTTTGTCTGCTTTAAAATGACCATCATCTTAAGTATTCTCAGCAACAGATTCTTCCATGCTGAAACAAGTAACACAACAGAAAGCTTGCAGTTTTTTCATCCATCATTGCATCCACGTCAGGAGAGGGGACTGCATTGACTTCCTGCTAAACAGAGAAAAACAACAAGTGCATACATGGCTTTTGCGAGATATTGGGCTTCCCCATGTTGCAGTGTGCCATCAACTGTGGATTCACAAACGCTGCATCACAATGGTGAGATATATCAAAACCAGAAGGGATACCAATTTGCTTAATATGCAGACAGTATGTAATCATGCTTAGCACAACATGCTTTGTGAATGTCCATTATCATGGCAGTAACTACCATTTGTTCATTCTTTTCCAATTTCCTCTGCCAGCAATCTTTCAGCCACCCTATTGAGACAGACAATGAGGCTCCCTGCTTTACATCACTTTGTTGCCTCACCTCTATTATTCCACCATGGGATCAGCACCCATGTACCGACAGCCATGCTGCTGTGAGGAACATCAAGCACACCACAAGACTTCTGAGACAACCGCACCCTCCAATTAGGTGCCAGAGCCCTGTGTAATATCCTGTGAAAACCTGTAGCTAGATTCCTTCATTATTGTTAACAGTGATTGAAGGCTTTCTGGCAAGTCTACCAAAGTGTCATGCAGGTCTGTGGGTATGCCCATCAGTCTTTCTCCATATCTTACCCCATCACTATCCTCAGCTAGAACAGAGCCCATGTATGACTGCACTAACTGGTGAGCTGACACTAGCACTCCCTTTACCCCGTGCCCTGGTTGCAGGCCATGGATGTCTAGTAACTAAGATTGTGCAGATTCTGTCTCTATACTAGCTAAAAGTATAGGCTGTGCCAAATTCTGATCTGTAATTATAAATCTAGGTAATGGGGTTTTTGCCTCAGTTAGTATGCTCTTTTTTGTCATCTTCAGCATTTCAGTAGTTTCTGCACTTCTGTAAGGGCACAAAGGTTGGGTTGGAGTGAGGGAATTATTGGTGGGAGTGGGTAAAGAGCAAACCTGAGATGCATGATTACAGAACCTGCAGCTTGAACATGAGAGCAGAGAGTGAGATATGGGTAATGTAGGTTTTGAGAAGATGCATTTGGCAGGAATGTCATCCTTGATGGCCACGCCCAAAGTGATGACCACATTAATTATGGCCAGCAACCTCTCTCCTCCACTGGAGCCAACACATGCAGCCATATCTGTCCCATGCCAGTTTACTGCTGCTGGCATCTATGAACGACCACTTTCTCCTCCAAAAAATCGTCATGTGCATCAGCGAGTGCGTGTTGCAATGTACTCAAGTGAAGTGCTTGCAAGAACAGAATGTTCAGCAGTAAATGCAAACTGAGGGATTGGAGTGTGCAGCCTGGTGCACTGACAAACATGCCAGCATGATCTGAGTCTTGTGGCATTGCATCTAGGTGCATGCCATCAGGTTGGTAACTCTGACTGGCACAATCACCAACTCCCACTGTCTTCTTGGCAATTATCTGGAGAACCTCCCTGCTGCTGAGAGACGACAACCTTAATCTTCTGGTCTACTTCCCTCAATGATGGTTGCAGCAATGGCGTAATAACATCTGTGGAATACTTTCTTGCCTGGTCTTCTTTCAGCTCTGCAAATCTTCTCCAGGATGTACTGTGCCATCAAGAGATGAAGTCCGACTCTAATATCAGACAAACCTGGACTTTCCGCTGGGCATAAATTCAGAAGTACGTTCAGTGTTGAATGTACATCATAACTACGGAAATGAGCAGTGAGGATTCTACTTGAATCACTTTGAACAGTGTTGAATAACTGCAAGTAATGTGTTTTCTTGGCTGCATGCCTCCTGACCATTCCTGTGCAGGTCAGCTCTTGCACTTTACCATGCATACACAGTCTGGCCAAAATATAAAGAGGTCACTGCACTCTCAAAGACTTGCAGGAGTCTTGATTGTAAGCCCCAAGCCAAGTTTCAATTACTGTCAACCTTAAGCCCAGCAAAGTCTAAACCAGGACATCTCAAATCTGATTAATTCAGGATAAATTAGGTCCAGATAAATTAGAGAAAACAAAATAAAGAAAGGGAAGAAAATGGGATTAAGACTGAAAGATAAAAGAGAAAGACAACAAATTTCGTTTTAAAAAGTCTTTACAACAATAATTAAGATACAAAAGAATGAGACTGCGATTAAGTTTTAATTGCCAGAGGGATTTTTTTGGCAGTAATAGGAACTAACTACATCACTTACACCTGACAAGCCCTAAATATTTCAGGAAGGTTTAGTGGATATCTATCACATAACCCCCAACATCTCACCCCTATGCGTAGCTGACTGCAAGATACTAATACAGTAAGGCTCCTGGACAGCAATTTCCTGAATTCTTCAGTCACCTGCACTTCTGCTGTTTGCAGATGTTGCCCTCTGATTCATGCTGATTGCCTCACCACTATAACTTGCTGCAAAATCTGAAGCATCCAATTCTTCTGTTATAAATATTAAATTATGAGTCACATCAGTTGAATTAAAAATGTTACAGACTTTAATTCAGCCATTATTAATGCACACAGGTGTAAAAAGAGACCTCTCTCACTGGTTTAACGTCAAAGTACACTTTAAGGCAAATGTAGACAACCTCATAGATATAAATTTGAAGTGGGTTTCAATGACTACAAAACACAAACACGTTTTCTCAGTGCGTTTGCCTTATAACATTTTACATGGCATCCCACCTGCTCATTGTGTGCATCTCAATTTAAAAGCAACAGCTCCAGCTTTTTTATTTGAAGAGGGAAGCACCAGCCTTTCAGCACAAAAAGGGGCAGTGGCTTTGCAACATGGAAAATTGCTCTCTACATATTACAAGGCCACAATTGACACTCAGACTGCCACAAATCCACAGTAATTACAGTCTCTCTGGGCTGGTAGTTTTAAACAAAAACTTTCAGCATGTATAATGTGCAGCTACAAAACGTTACTTTTGCAATATAGCTTTTCAGTTGTACAGAAGAGCATTTTTAATGTGATATTATCCTTAAACCTTTATCCTTGAAATCCTTTTATGATTTATCCCTCATATAATTTAGAATTCAGGAATGGTTGCAACTGCACAGAGGGAGGCCACTTGCCCTGTAGTCCCTATGCTCGCTCTCACAATGTGAGAACAAGTGAGCTTACCCAACTCCCTGGCATCTACTCCACAGGTGTGCAAATTTTCTCTTTTCAGATAACTATCAAATTCCTCTTTAAAAACCATGATTATATCAAAAGAGCTTTTCAAATATCAATGCTGCAGGTTTTGCCAATCATTTTAAAACCAGTGCTTTCTGGTTTTCAAACTATCCAACAATAGAGCAGCTTCTCCCTATTTACTCTCTCCAAAACTGCCATGATTTTGAACGTATCTGTTAAATGTCCTTTAAACCTACTGTGCTCTAAGAGAACAATTCCAGCTTTTCTAATTTATCCTTATACCTGAAGTCCCTCAGTCCCAGATACATTTTTTGAAACCTCTCCAAACCCTCTATATGCTTCCTAAAACATGAAGCCCAGAACTGAACACCATATCCTGGTTGATGTTTAGTCAGTGTTTTGTAAATGGTTCACCATAAATCTTACACTTTTAGATTCTTTAGCTTTATTTGTAAGGCTCAAGATCCCATTCAACCAATATTCCCTGCAAACCTTACATTACCCGACTCTTATATTGGTAATTGAAATAATATTTAAAATAACATGTTTTTTAAAAAGTAAAAAAGAAAAACAAACAGGAATCCTGAACTCGCAGTTCCTTAAATCTTCCTGATCACTGCACAGTGTTCCCCCTCCCTGTGGGCCTTTGATTTGTAGCTCCAAGCTCTGGCCAATCCTCCAACATGTGGATGATCCCCTTCCTCAAAATTTCATCTTGCAACACTACCCCCCTGCCTGACCTGACGTGTCACCAAACCACAAGAAAGTGAGGACTGCAGATTCTGGAGATCAGAGCGAACAGTGTGGTGCTGGAAAAGCACAGCGGGTCAGGCAGCATCTGAGGAGCAGGACAATTGACGTTTCAGGCATAAGCCCATCATCAGGAATGAGTCTTGTGAGCCAAGGGGGCTGAGTGATAAATAGGAGTGGGGTGGGGCTGGGAGCAAGGTAGCTGAGAGTGCAATAGGTAAATGGAGGTGGGGGTAATGGTGATAGGTCAGAGGGGAGGGTGGAGCAGATAGGTGGGAAGGAAGATGGACAGGTAGGGTAGGTCATGAGGGTGGTGCCCAGTTGGAAGGTTGGATCTGTCAAAACGGTGGGTGGAGGGGAAATGAGAAAACAGGTGAAATCCACATTAATCCCATGTGGTTGGAGGGTCCAAAGGCAGAAGATGAGGCATTCTTCTTCCAGGCATCGGGTGGTTAGGGTTTGGCAATAGAGGAGGTCCAGGGCCTGCATGACCTTGGCGGATTGGGAGGGGGAGTTCAAGTATATGGCCATGGGGTGGTGGGGATGATTGGTGCGGGTGTCCAGGAGCTGTTCTCTGAAGCGCTCTGCAAGTAGGCATCCTGTCTCCCCAGTGTAGAGGACACCACATCGGGAGCAACAGATACAGTCAAGGAAGAGCAGGTAATCTCTGACAGATGTGGAAGTCTCGTTAGGGGCCTTGGACAGAGGGGTGAGGGGAAGTGTGGGCACAGGGAATTCCTGAGGTGGCAGGGGAAGGTGCCGCGGATGGAAGGTAGGTTGGTGGGGGGCATGGACCTAACAAGAAAGTCGCAGAGGGAATGGCTTTTAAGGAAAACAGATAGGGTGGGGAGGGATATATATCTCTGGTGATGGGCTTCATTTGTAGGTGGCGGAAGTAGAGGATGATGCGATATATCTGGAGGTTGGTGGGGTAGAAGGTGGGGACCGGAGAAGTGGGGCAGTGGATTCTGTCATTCTTGCGGTTGGAGGGGTGGGGTTCAAGGGTGGAGGTACAGGAAATGGAAGAGATGCTCTGGAATGCTTCATCGACCACGTGGGAGGGGAAATTGCAGTCTTTGAGGAACAAGGCTATCTGGTGCGTTCTGTGATGGAACTGGTCCTTCTGGGAGCAGATGCAGTGGAAGCAGAGGAATTGAGACCAAGGGATAGCATTTTTACAGGATGAAGGGTGGCAGGAGGTGTAATCCAGGTAACTGTGGGAGTCGGTGGGTTTGTAGAAGATGTCCATGTTGATTCAGTCACCATTAATGGAGATGGAGAGGTCCAGGAAGGGGAGGGAGGTGTCTGAGATGGTCCAGGTGAATTTAAGGTCGAGGTGGAACGTGTTGGTGAAGTTGATGAACTGTTCAACCTCCTGATGGGAGGACAAGGTGGCACCAATGCAGTCATCAATAGTGGAGAAAAAGGTGGGGAGTGGTGTTGGTGTAGCTGCGGAAAATGGACTGTTCTACGTAGCTGACAGAGACTGGCATAGCTGGGGCCCATGAAGGTGTCCATGGCTACCCCTTTGGTCTGGAGGAAGTGGAAGCATTCAATGGAGAAATTATTGAGGGTGAGGACGAGTTCAGCCAAACAAATGAAAGTGTCAGTGGAAGGGTACTGGTGGGGATATCAGGAGAGGAAGAAATGGAGGATTTGGAGGCCTTTGTCATGGCGGATGGAGGTGTATAGGGATTGGAGGTCCATGGTGAAGATGAGGCGTTGGGGGCTGGGGAAATGAAAGTCAGGGAGGAGGTGGAGGGCATGGGTGGTGTCCCAAATGTAGGTGGGGAGTTCCTGGACTGGGGGGATAAGACAGTATCAAGGTATGTGGAGTTGAGTTCGGTGGGACAGGAGCAGGCCGAGATGATAGGTCGACCGGGGCAGCCAGGTTTGTGAATCTTGGGTCAGAGGTAGAACCTGGCTGTACAGGGTTCCCGGACTATGAAGTTAGAAGCTGTGGGTGGGAGATCCCCTGAGGTGATGAGGTTGTGTACGGTCTGGAAGATGATGGTTTGGTGATGGGATGTGAGGTCTTGATCAAGGGGGAAGTAGGAGGAGGTGCCTGCGAGTTGGTGCCTAGATTTAGCAGGGTAGAGGTCAGTGTGCCAAACTACCACTGCGTCCCCCCCTTGTCCACTGGTTTGATGATGAGGTTAGGGTTGGAGTGGAGGGAGTAGTGCACTGCATGGTACCAAACCACCCATTCCTATAGTATGTGTAAAACAAAAGTGAAATTTTCCCCTCCCCAAAGAATTGTGGATTATGGTGAGAAATGGGGAAAATATATTGAGGACGAAAAAAACAATCAGATTCATTCCATAGAGGAAACAAATTAGCTGATTTTCCCCAGAATTTCAGTTTTGAGCAGTGAACATTTCATTATTAGCACAACTCAGGGCTTTTGCCCGAATTGTCGATTTTCCTGCTGCTCAGATGTCACCTGTCCTGCTGTGCTTTTCCAGCACCATACACTTGACAACTCATCTTATTTCTATGTAATTTCCAATTCTCTCCATTCCCAAGAAACGAGGCAGCACTAACTCCTGACTTGTAAAACAGAGCAGGTTCCTGGCAGCTGCAACTCACTGATCACTTGCCCCAGCCATGACCCAACTGTACCTTCCCTACAGTTCCACAATGTATTTTCTTTCTCCTTCATCCAAGTCACAAACCACCAACTTCACCAAAATATGTCTGCTTCTGGAGAATTTCAAACACCACGTCAGCCATACAGCCATTCAGGACTTTACTCTGCAGCTCAGGGGCACTAGGGCTTGCAGGAATCTATCAGCTTGCTTTGTGCTCAGGGACACAGGCCTCTCACACATTTGAACAGGTTGCACCTTATGGTTATTAGCTTGATTTCTCAGTACTCATCCACTTTGCCCTTCTTTGGAAGCAGACAATCTCAGTAACTTGCCTTTCTTTCTGCACTATAAAGCAATGCAGGCAGCTTGTCACAGTGGGGAGGACTGAACAGTCAAGGGGGTGGACATGTTGCTGAGTGGCAGCCTGTTACATTAATGTCAAATCTATGGCATGTGTAAGCAGTTTACGTGATAGACACACTGTGTGTGCTTTAATTAAATGGCCATGCCTGAAAGTAAAAAGGGGACCAGTCCATCAAAGGGACTTCACAGTGGACTACAGTTAGTCAGATACGTTCAAGATTTGTGTCATCAGAACATTTTGAAATTGTGCCTGTTAACGAAGGCCTAAGGCACTGATATCGACCAACCAAAGTCATGTTCCAAACTGTGATGCCTCAGGAACTCTACTAAGTACCATTGTCGAGTTTGAAAAACAACTACTCAAAGCAGGGCTTTATTTTGTACCACTCAGCCTATTTGTGTCCATGCTGCAACTGGCCTCTTTTATTTCATGGGCTTCAACACTGCTTTCATCTGCCATTTTAGCAAACACCTTTTGGAAGTCCATGCATACCACACCAATCACATTATGTACATCAACTCTTATTGTTACCTCACCAAAAACCTCAATCAAATCGGTTAACCATGATTTGCCCTCAACAAATCCATATCCATCTTTCTTTAGTTAATCTGATTTTGTCCTGTTTCATAATTTTTTAAAGCTTTCCCATCAGCAAGTTGACCAACTAACTGAATTGTTGTTGCTTTGTTTAACCTTAAGTCCTTTCTTGAACAAAGATGAAAAATTGTAGTTCCTCATTCTAAGGCAGCATTGTTTCCAAGAAGATTTAGAAGATTACAAAGTTACAAATCACACAACACCAGATTATAGTCCAACAGGTTTATTTGGAAGCACTAGCTTTCGGAGCACCGCTCCTTCATCAACTGATTGTCCTCCTGATCATCACCCTGATGATCATCATCACCTGATCATCAACCACCTGTTGAAGGAGCAATGCTCCGAAAGCTAGTGCTTCCAAATAAACCTGTTGGACTATAATCTGGTGTTGTGTGATTTGTAACTTTGCACACCGCAGTCCAACACCGGCTCCTCCAAATCATAGAAAATTACAGTCAGTGTTAACATAATTTCCACACTTACTTCCTACAATATTTTCAGAAGTATCCTGTTAGTCCTAGTGAATTATTATGGCACTGTAATATTATTTGTTATGTTATCTTTCATCGGTACTGTCAACTCTCTGTTTATTTCCCCCCCCCGCCATCTTTAATGAACTTCTTATATCCAAGAATATTTAATACTTAGTCCTATCCCTTTTTAAACCAATCCTTTCAATAGTCACAGCATATTCTCATGTGGTTACCTGAGCCTCCATTTCACCAACATTATTGAATATGCATTCACACACTTGCCTGACAAATTTAATTTACTTCTTATTACATTTCCTTTTTTTCTGACCCCACCTAATACTCTCACTATTTTCTAAACTGGTGAAATCGGACTCTCCCAATATTATGTGCACATAATGTGCTCATTCATTCAACCTATTTAATTTTACCATCAGGAAAAGATGCTTTCAAAATGTTCAGCATTTTTCTTCTTTCTCTGATTCTTACCATCCATTCTCTCAAACTTCTATAATAACAAGTCTGTGTTCGGTTTAAAAATAGCACAAAAGGCTATGCTCTCCTAATCAAATGCACTGTGCACTTTCTTGATTGTAGAATAGATTTGACACAAATATTCTTTAATGGATAAATGAATGCGAAACCAGGAATGGTTACTGGCAGATTAGTATTTCATTGTAAATCTCAAAACTTGACTATTTCCAGATGTGACAACTTGTCTGTGGTTTAATGGCCTATCTCAGCAACATAGCACATCAGTTTTTCCAGGAGCAATCATTGATACCAAATCTTTACTAAAATAAATAACAAAATAGAGACACAAAAAGGTACTGACATTTCCTCGCACTGTTACTATTCACTCATGATATCGGGCCATCACTGCCTGTTCCAGCATTCACTGCCTGTCCCTAGTTGCTCTTGAGAACTGCCTTCTTGAACCACCACAGTCCATATGCTGTGGGTTGATACTTTGGCTGGGAATTTCGGGATGTTCCAGTTTTCTCCCAGAGCCCAATGATGGGAATTTCAAAACTAGGGGCACATTTTTAATGAGAGGAGAGAGATTTAAAAAAGCAGTATGAGGAAATTTTTTGGGATGTGGGTACAATTACAACATTTAAAAGACATTTGGATGGATGCATTAATAGAAAAGGTTTGGAGAGATATGGGCCAAGAACAGGCAGGTGGGAGCAGTTTAGTTTGGGATTACGTTCAGCATGGACTAGTTGGACTGACCGGTTTGTTTCGGTGCTGTACGACTCTGTGACACTATGTGTAGTTTTGGTGCATTAGTCATGGGAAATGTAAGGTTACAGGGATAGGGTAGGGAGTTGAGGCTGAGTTGGATGTTCTTTGGAATGGTATGGACTTGTTGGGCCAAACGGCCTGTTTCCACACTGCAGTGTTCTACAAAATAAAATACAGCACTTAGTGTTCATATTGAACTGTAAACAGATAATGCAAGTTGGGGCCAAAGGTTCAAATACATTGGTGGGGAGGGGAGGTAATATTATTTCATTGATTATAATAATGCATCTGTGTCTTCATTTAGCAACTATCTTTCTCTTGTTAAATCTTTACATTTTCATTGTTCTAAATCTCACGTCTGTTAAATTCAGGATTGCTTCCGTCAATCATGTCAAATTTACATCTAAAAATATTCCTGGGAACTTGATGACCATCCCTGTGCAGTTGCAAATGGCCCTGTTAAAGTATACTGATGTGGGAATGGGCATGGGAGAGCTTTTTAATTCATTTTTCCCCCAAAAAATTCTTTCCTGATGGGTTTCTTTTGACTCAGTTCAGAGAGGTGAGATGAACCTTGAAGCATTCCTCCTGCGGCCATAAGCTTTGAATTTAAAAGGGATGGCCTATTGCTAATTATACACAAATTAGACTGTAGGACTCTTGTGGTGCACTCATAGTGTTCCCTACCACTGAGGCAGAAGGCCTGGGTTCAAGACCTACCTGCTCAGAGGTGTATCACCACATCACTGAACAGGCTGAATAGGAAAATATCTATAAGTCAGACTGTACACAGCTCAGTATGACAGATAAGTCAGCCAGGTTACTTTAGTTAACAAAAAATGGCTTGTTTGTTGAAAAACGTCAAGCAAAGTTGGTGAAATCATTAAGAAATTATTTAAACTCTCAATTTTCTCACAACCTGGAGAATAAAAGCATAAAACTCTGCAGAGAATTATCTTATCAATAATTTGATGAAGTAACAGTTAAGTTTAGGGAAAATAAAGACTTATTCCCAAATTTACAAATGCTGTTCTTCAACTGAAGTCACTTTCTACACAAACTGTTGGCAATGAGTTTTCCTTCTGCATCGGTTATGTCTGGATGAATTATTTTTGTTTATGGAGACAGTGGTATGGGTTGAGACTTCTCCTTTAAGGACACTTCACTGGCAGTAAAACATTCATAAGTAGGACCATCTAGAAATCACCCCATATTTCAAAGAGGCTTTTCCATTTACATGGAAATACAACACAAAATGCAATGAGTTTTATGTGATATCTATCAACAGCTGAAAGTTCTGGCCTGCAACAGTGAGTGAGTGATAAAGAATCCCATCATCCTCGGGTTTTCATATGATAATAGTAAGTTTACTGATTACAGGGTGACATCAAATAGCTACCAGCAAGTTTGGTTCTCAGCTTATTACAATTGAAATTAGCATCACTCCCTTCCAAGTCGGAAAGTTGTGCATCCAATTCACGCTCCCAAGTTTGAGCTCATCAACACAGACTGTGTGAGGACTGCATCTTCAGAGGTACTGTCTTTTGCATGACATCTTTAGTGATTGGAACCAGGTTGACCTCATTGACTATGATTTGGGTTGTTAACCTGGGTCAATCATGAAAGCCCTGTCTAACATAACCAGGAGATGAGAATCTCCTCAGTTCAGACAAATGACTCTGAGCTGGCTGGCCACAAGTAAATAAAGGGTTACTTGGTGACAGGATGCTGGCGTCTGTGCAGTTATTTCAGCAGCAGAGAGAAAACAGAGAGAAAAACATTTACTTGGTACAGTCATCTTGGAGTTAGGGTAAGCATTTCTGGCATCATACTTCTATTTGTAAAGCTTGACTCATTTGATCCTGCTGTCAAAGCCTGGGCCCTGTATATGGAAAGAATGTGATATTTTGGGACAGTGGGATTGATGAAAGTAATTGAGTAATCCTTCTGACTGCTTATGGACCCACAGCATTCTTGGTTATAAGGGGCTTAACCTTCCCAGAGGCACCAGAGACTGAAACTTTCCATGAGTTGATGGAGTTGGTTAAGGAATATTACGACCCCAAACCATCTCTAATCCTGAGATGCTATTGGTCTTATTCAGCTGTTAGAGAACCTAGGGAATCTGTATTTGGATTTTGACGAGGTTATGATGACTGGCAAAGGCATGTGATTTTTGGGGTAACACTGAATGAGATGCTGAGAAACTGTTCAGTTTGTGGGATGAGTGATGTAACCATGCAGAAGTGCCTATTAGCCGAAGTCCAACTGGACTTCAAACAGGCACTACAACTGGCCTTGTCATTAGAAAATGTAGCAAGTGGAGCTACAGGGCATCCCAATGGAAATGCACACGCTCACCTGTCCAAGTGAGCTTGAGAACATCACTTGAGTGTAGGAAGTTGCAGAGCCTCATGCAGGGCATATTCTGAGCAGTGGGAGCTTAGGCCAGCCCACATCAGAATCTCACAACAAAGCCGAGCCTTAGCCAAGCAGCTAAAAGGTTCTTAAAGATCTGGGCCAGCAAGCCATTGCAATTACTGCCAGTATGTGGACTTGAGACAGCGAAGGAATTCTACAAGACCTGACTAGAGTAAGAAAACTTGTAGGCTGGTACCCAAAAGAGTGCAAGCTCTGGAAAGTTCCCCTCCACATGGGTTGGAACAATTAAATTGCTTAGCGTCATCCAAATTCAAACCGATTAAAATTAACGTTTGGTTAAATGGTTACCCAGTTCCTATACTGGTCAATACCAGAAGAACAGCTGTACCTGTGGTTGCAGAATCTGTCTTTAACAAGATTCACTCAGCACTCCAATGCTTAGGTTTTCACAAGATTGAGGACATAAACTGAGGAACTGCTACACATTACGTGTACGACTTTAGATCTGGTCTCTTATGAGAAGCAGTTACCACTGAAGGTGGTAAAAGGCTTGGACCCAAGCCTGTTGGGGTGAAATTAGTTGAGATAGATTCACCTGGATTGACTGAATATTTTTCAATTAAAAAGTGGCTGCCTCAGTAAAGTCCTAGTGATCTACCCAGCATTTTTTTTTCAAGAAGGGCCAAAGCCACTTTACATGTTGACCAGGAAGCAATTTTGCTAGGCCCAACCAGTGCCATTTGCCTTTGGGCAAAAGTAGAGGTGGAAATCGTGAGGCTGAAGAGCAAAGGAATCGCCAAATCAATGAAGTTTGCAGAATGGGCAGCACTGGTCAGACCGATTGTGAAGCCTGACAGTGCAGTTCGCTTTTGTGGGGATTTTAAAGCAAACAGTAAATCACTGGATATATACCCAATCCCTCGCATAGAGGTCTTGTACACAAAGTTGGTGGGGGGTGGGGGGTGGTGGGTGGTGGGCGGGGGGGGCTATCCTTTCTGAAGCCGGACATGAGCCAGGCCTATCTGCAATTGCAACTGGATAAGGAGTCCCAGAAGTACACTACAATTAACACCCATAAGGGCTTAAATCAATATACAAGACGGACGTTTGGGATGTCATCAGTCTGCAGCAGACCATGGAGAACATTTTACAAGCGCCACCCTGGGTTGCCATTTATTTGGACGATGTACTAACAACAGGGAAGAGCAATAAAGAGCACTTGGAGAACTTGAATATAATGCTTAAATGTTTCTCCCAGGCAGATGCATACCTTGGAAGGGAAAAATGTGTGTTCCAGTGCCCCAAGTGACCTACCTGGGTTTCAGTCAACAAAAGTGGACTACACCCATTGGAAAAGAAAGTGAGGGTGATTAAAGGAGCCCCGGCTCCCACATCTGTAACAGAGCTGAGGTCTTTCCTTGGGTTAGTGAATTATTACGGAAAATTCATACATAACCTGGCCTCCATCTTGGTACCCTTATACCCGCTATTGAAACAGGGTCAACCTTGGAATTAGTCACGTAGCCAAGAAGCAGCCTTTAGGGAAGTAAGAAAGCAGCTATTGTCACCTAAGTTGTTGGCCCACTATGGTCTGTAGGTAGTGCTAACATGCGATGCCTCCCTGTATGGTATTGGGATAATGTTGGCTCAACAGTGGTCCAGTGGAGAGGAACTCCTGATAGTGTATGTTTCCTAGACGTTGACTGATGCTGAACTCAAATGTGACCAGAAAGAGAGGGAAGGTTTAGTGGTCATGCCTG
This sequence comes from Chiloscyllium plagiosum, assembly GCF_004010195.1. Lineage (NCBI taxonomy): Eukaryota > Metazoa > Chordata > Chondrichthyes > Orectolobiformes > Hemiscylliidae > Chiloscyllium > Chiloscyllium plagiosum. The sequence continues at coordinate 19,236,635 of NC_057731.1, forward strand.
GTGTGAGGAAATTCCACCAGTACGTTGATGAATGGAATTTTGTCACCATGACAGATCACAAGCCCCTGCCAGGGCTCTTGAAGAAAGACAAGGTGTTGCCGCCCAGAACTTCTGGTAGAATTCAGCACTGGGCCCTTATTCTCAGCATGTACAAGTTCGAACACTGCCCAGGTGTCCAAATGGTAAATGCAGATGCCTTGAGCAACCTCACATTGGCAGATACTCCACTGGTGGTGCCTTCCCTGGAAGAGTCAGTTTTGGTTTTGAACTTCCTGGACACCTTTCCAGTCACTGCTGACAACATCTGACTATGGACACAAAGCTCTGATGCTCGCGAAACTAAAACAGCTGGTGGTAATGGGGAAACAAAAGAGCCATTACAACCAGGATTGAAACTTTTCTGAACCCACAGAGACCGGATCATCCATGGAGGATGGCCTATCATTATAGGGAGCTGAAAATGTGCCGCTGGAAAAGCGCAGCAGGTCAGGCAGCATCCAAGGAGCAAGGGAATCGACGTTTTGGGCATGAGCCCTTCTTCAGGAAAGGCTCATGCCCGAAACGTCAATTCTCCTGCTCCTTGGATGCTGCCTGGCCTGCTGCGCTATTCCAGTGGCACATTTTCGGCTCTGATCTCCAGCATCTGCAGTCCTCACTTTCTCCTATCATTATAGGGAGCAAGGGTGATTGTTCAGAGTAAAGGTTGCCATCAGATACTGGCTGAATTCCACCAGGGTCATCCAGGGGCTTCCAAAATGAAGATGTAGTGAGAAGCTGTGGCTAGGTTTAGATGCCAACATGGCTGCATTGGTGGGGCAGTACCCAGAGTGCCAACAAGCACAACAATTGGCAGCTCCCCCACATTCGTGAGGATGGGTGGGTAAACCTGGGACTCGGTTACATTTTGACTATGCCAGGCCTTTCATAGGTTCAATACTCCTGGTCAATGTAGATACCCGTTCAAAGTGGACGTGCATAAAGTTCAATCAGCAAACTCAGGATTGAGAAGCTGCAAGCATCGTTCGTGATACATAGACTCCCAGAAATTTTCGTCACTGACAGTGGGACATCATTTACCAGGAGGGAATTCTAATATTTTCTACACTCTAAAGGCATTCGACACATGGACAGCTCCATACCAGTGGAAACAGAATAAAGACTTGTTCACCTTGGGTCTTTCACTGTGTCTCACACCTGCACACACACAACATGGGTGCGGGGTAAAAATAAGCACTACCGCAGTTAGGCGGTAGTATGGGGGTTTAATAAAAAAGAAAAAAAAAGAAACAGGAGTGTCTGACGTTCTGTTCACTCTGAGGAAACTAGACCAGTGTCAAATACTATGCATGTGTAAACAAAGGATAGCTTGGTGATGGGACACTGACCTCTATGGAGTTATTTCAAGCACCACTTCATAAACAATCATAATATTGATTTGCATTGGATATAAAAAGAGAAAAAAATATATAACCAGGAGATGAGAATCTTCTCAGGCCAGGTGTAGGACTCTGAGCTGGCTGGCCACAGCCAGTATACTGTGTACAAGTAAATGAAGGGTGACTTGGTGACAGGATATCAGCCTCTGTGCAGATATTTCAACATCTTTAGTCAAGATCCCATTGGCACTCCCTTGTAAAGATCTCATGGTATTATTTCAAAGTACATGGGAGTTAACCCACTCAAGTGACACAATACAATAGTTGATCTGCAGCCTGCAAATTAACAGCTGCATTCCTGTGTAGCAACAGGGACTACATTTTATAAATTTGTCATTGACTATAAAGGGCTTTGGCTCATGAGCTGACAGTGAAAGGAACTAGAGTCAGAGAGTTAGGGAGATGTACAGCATGGAAAAAGACCCTTCGGTCCAACTCGTCCATGCTGACCAGATATCCCAACCTAATCTTGTCCCATTTGCCAGCACCCGGCCCATATGCCTCTAAACCCTTGCTACTCAAATACCTATTCAGATGCTTTTTAAATACTGTAATTGTACCAGCCTCCACCACTTCCTCTGGCAGCTCATTCCATCCACTCACCACCCTCTGCAGGAAAAGGTTGCTTCTAAGGTCCCTCTAAAATCTTTCCTCTCTCACCCTAAACCTATGCCTTCTCATTTTGCACTCCCCCACCCCTGGGCAAAGATCTTGTGCATTTACCCTATCCATGCCCCTCACGATTTTATAAACCTCTATAAGGTCATCCCTCAGCACCTGACGCTCCAGGGAAAACCATCCCAGCCATCCAGCCCCTCCCTATAGTTCAAACCCTACAACTCCAGCAACAGCCTTGCAAATCTTTTCTGAACCCTTTCAAGTTTCATAACATCCTTTCTCTCGCAAGGAGACCAGAATTGCACATAATATTCTAAAAGCAGCCTAACCAATGTCCTGTACAGCTGCAGCGTGACCTCCCAACTCTAGTACTTAATGCACTGACCAATAAAGTTAAAAATCACACAACACCAGGTTATAGTCCACCACGTTTATTTGGAAGCACTGGCTTTCAAAGGTAGTGCTTCCAAATAAACCTGTTGGACTATAACCTGGTGTTGTGATTTTTTAACTTTGCATTGGGATATCTGATTTGCCTTTTCAAAATGCAACCCCTCATATTTATCTAAATTAAATTCCATCTGCCATTCCTCAGCTCATTGGCCCATCTGATCAAGATCCCATTGTACTCTGAGGTAACCTTCTTCATTGTCCACTACACTTCCAATTTTGGTGCCATCTGCAAAGTTACTAACTATACCTCCTATGTTAACATCAAAATCATTTATAATTTTTCTTTTCAATTTGAACTGATTGTATTTTCTCTAGTAAAATAAAACAACAGTATCACTGCAAATCATGTCTTAGAATTTGTCATATTTAACTTTGGAGTAGGATTCTGCATTTTCACTTTCAGTGATTACAGCAAAGTTATGAATGAATTACAAATTGCACGTAAATATCTTTATTAAATGTTCTATTTCAGTGAAACCTTCCAGTGTTGCTGTCAGCTGGATAGTTTCTCTTGTAGCTCTGAGACATAGAAGACTAATTTTTATTAAATTCTTCCTTCACACACTAGAAGCATGAAGCACAGTTGTCTGGCAAGTTTCTGATCTGATCTCCAGATGTTAATTCAGCTGGTGTCTGTGGACCATGTTAGTGTATTCACAGCAGTATGGATTTGCAGCAAATCAGATATTGAGGGTTTCTTGGTTTTATAATGTCTTCATCAGTTTATCAGAGATGATTGGTCAATGACAACATCTTTCTACTAAATCATTTAACTTCTCAAATTTCTTTGAATAAGAACGCATTTCCCACTTTGTTATCCAACAAATGATATGGATCTATTAGGTTTGGATGTTCTTTTGCTTCCTTTAACTTACTGAGTCTTTTGCTGACTTTGAGATTTCTTCTATACTTCAACAAAGCTGATCACTCGTGATTTATACACTTGAAAGGATCCTGAAATTTCTCTCACCAATCAAACCTTTTTAAGAACCTTTTTTTGATCTTTCTGAAATGTACTTTTGGTACAGATGTTGTGCTGACGTATTTCATAATCTCTGTTGAGCAAATAAACCATTCCAATTCATCAACGCTGCATGATCTAAATTTCTTCTCATATAACAATGTTGCAATGACATTGGAGAAACAGTAAACTGAGATAACAAACTGAAAGACCTCCAAAGGGATGATTACCAAACACATCTACTTATTGTAGCTTTTACTTGTGCAATTTGCATTGATTTATATTTGCATTCAAGAATTAACTGGCAAATCATATGTGAAATAAAAAAAGGTAAATTTCACTTTAACTAGTCTATACAGCAAAGATACCTTAAATGTAACTAGATGCATTCATATCAATCCCTGCACAAACGAGACACTGTACATAGTTCGACAATGTGCCATTCTGGATCTATGCAGAGAAGGTCACAACTCTTATTTGATAACAGCTTCCAATTTCAGATTTCTCAGGTACATTTATCATCAAGGCACAGTCCTACAAGCCCTCTCTCCTTCAGGACATTACAATCTAACGGTGTAACTTCAGGGAGGTCCTTTTTCAAACAACTAATCAACATCATCTTGGTTCATTGTTTGGCAGTGTTTGAGAAAACGTTCAACTCTACAGGACCTCAGTGATATTCAGAGTTTTCTGGTGTTAGGCATTTTCCTCCAGTTCATAGAAACCTAGAGTAATGACAGAACTCACTGCCTTTTCTGGCTTCTTCCTGAGAATTATTTGCTGTGTCTTGTCACAAGAAATCTGTGTTCCTTTTTCTGTCTGCTTTACGTTTGTGCCTGTCAGCTGATTGCCTTTGCCTTTGCCTTCCAGCTCCTTTACTTGTTTCTTTTCTATGTCTGGAGTTCTCCTTTGTGACATTCAATTTTCATCTCAACTTCATTTCTGTGGATATTGCTTCCAGTTCAATGATTGCTAGGTTATGTGGGCTAGTATTTATCAATATTCAAGAAAATGGCAATTGATCCCTTCAAAATTGGTATAAAATCTTAAAAGTCCTTTACTGAAAAATAATCACAAATTTCCTAGCTAGCTTAAATAAACTACCAATTCTCTTTACTGTACTGCGCCCAGGTCAATGGTTGTCACAACTACAATAATTTGTTACTTTCATCAATACACTGTGAAACATTTAACTTTGATAAAGGTCATGCTTTATCCTACTTTCATATTTATATAAAATCAACATTGTCTCCTAAACTATAATTACCTATGTAATATTTTGAGGTATTCTGGTTCTCTGGTTTCATACTAACTCACAGGTTCAAGCCATAAGTTTTTTTTTATAAAAAAAGTTAATTTTCTCACAGCACTGAAAGTTTTTTCTTATTTTTAAATGACATCCACGCTGGCTTACATGGGCATCACTTGAGAAATAAAATCGTTTGTCCTGACTTATATACTCCTCTTTCTCAGCTTTCCATATTTAATATTGGACTTTATGACTTTGACTGTTGACTCACTTCCACATCTTCCTCAATTTTTTGATTGCTTAATTGAGTGTCCCAGATTTAACACTTTGTTCAAATTGCATCTATCCTCTGAGGTCACTCAGCATACTTTGTTTTCAAGTACCACTATCAATTGTCTGTCTTCAAGACTTCTGACCACACTCAAATATATTTAATTTCTTTAATGTTTAAAACTTTGTAATTGTATCTCCTGTACATTTTGTTCACAAGCTGCAAGTGCAAAGAATGGTATTTAAATAATCTGTTTTACTAAACACCATACTCATGAAAAATATTTACAACTACAGACATAACACAAGTGAGTCGAGCTACAGTTAATTTTCTTATATGCATCTTTACAATTTGGGTTCCAGTCACTACATTGCGGGTCTGTAGATGTTTGAATTTTTAGACTCTGTGGTATGCACTGAATCTAATAATAGAGATATTTTTAAATTCAATTGACATACACTTGGGGTACATATTTTGAGGGTAAATCTCACTTTGGATGACTGCTATTTATTCAAAAGCAACAAGTGCTTGAAAGAGTAATTACCTAAGAGGACAAGGTTATTTTGTGGTCCATTGCAAACAGTCTGCCTTTATTGTTGCATGTTATGTTGACACTGCTGTAGCCATCATTTTTATAAGTAAAAACATTTATACAACTACAATCCAAATTCATACACCTGAAACCCTTCAAATTCAAACGTCAACAGTAAATCCAAAAATTGATTTTTCAAATCTCATTCAAATAAGGAACACGAGTATTTATCAAATAAATGCAAATGACAATTTTGAAAATAAACTTTCAGTTAACATGAAAATACAAGTCTTTATTTCTCTTGCTCAGATATTTCTTCCTGTCATCTACTTTCCCCTCTTCACAGTTTGGGTGCAGAATTAGTTTGAATTTTTTCAGCAATTGCTTTTGCAAGATCAATGCAACTGTGTTGAATAAAGACACTTGTAAACTAATTTTGTAAAAGGGGAGATTATTCATTGTTTATGGAACAGGATTTAGTTAAATCCATGGTCAGTCTTATTACTGATAAATGGGTACATTACATGTACAGGGTGACCTGTATAATATAGTGCAAAAATGATAGTCATACATTTTGACTATTACAAAATGTTTCTATTTACAAATGTAGGAAAGATTGTGCTGGTAACAAGGATAACTAACAGGTGGAATTAAAGAATTGACTCCTTGGTTTTAACAGCAGCTTCAATTGTATTCATCACGTAGTTCACCACCACCTCCTTCAGGGCAATTATGGAAATAAATTGAACATCTACATCCCATGATCAAACATTAAAAACAAAACTCTCTGCACAAAGAAAGCCCACATCTTTGTTATTAATTGAACAGTAGGAGATGCTGTAAAATAGACAAGACTGATCAAGAACACTCAAGAGCTAATCACACTCGAGAACCATTTGGCACCAAGTGGGGGGATTGATAGTGTTTGATTTGCAATTTTGCTACTAGACTTAATGGGCTGAAGTCTAGAAAGGGGGTTGCTGGGGAAGTATTGTGCCCAACACCCACCCACCCACCCCAGTAAAAAGGTCCATTGCAAACCGTCTGCCTTTAAAAGTTGTTGCCTACCATATAACACTCCACAGGGGGCCTAAGCATACAAGTGTCCAATGTCCACCAATGTGAATCAAAGTCTGCCTTGAAAATCTGCCACCCAACCTGATTGGCAGCAGCTCTTCTAGTCCCAGCAGAACCACATGACAGTCATTGGAGCTGCTGGGATTGTAAGCAATTTCACAAAGAGGTCATCGAGTCATACAGTGCGGAAGCTGACTCTTTGGTCCAACCAGTGCAGGCCGAACATAATCCTAAATGAAACGAGTCCCATTTACCTGCACTTAACACATATCCCTCCTATTCATGAACTTATCCAAATGTCTTTTAAATGTTGTAACTGTACCTGCATCCACCACTTTCTCTGGCAGTTCATTTCACACACAAAACACTCTCTGTGGAAATAAGTTGCTCCTCCTGTCCTTTCTAAATCTTTCCCCTCTCATCTTAAAAACATAGTCCCTAGTTTTGAATACCTGCACCCAAGGGAAAAGATCCTTGTCATTCACCTTATCTCTACCCCTTATGATTTTATAAACCTCTACAAGGTCACCTCTCAACCACCACTGGTCCAGTGAAAAAAGTCCCAGCTTATCCAGTCTGTTGTTATATCTCAAACCCTCCATTCCTGGCAACTTTCTGGCAAATCTCTCTTGAACCCTCTCCAGCATAATAATATCCTTCCAATAACTAAGCCACCCAGAACTGGACACAGTATTCCACAACATCCCTCACCAATGTCCTGTACAACCTCAACATGACTTCCTAATTCGAATAGAAGACAGTGAGGACTTCAGATGCTGGAGATCAGAGTCGAGAGTGTGTTGCTGGAAAAGCACAGCAGGTCAGGCAGCATCCGAGGAGCAGGAGAGTCGATGCTTTGGGCAAAAGCCCTTCCCAACTCCAATACTCAAAGGACTGAGCAATGGAGGCAAGGGTGCAAACTTCAAAGAATTATGTATCTGAATCCTGAGGCCCCTCTATTCTACAACACTACCCAAGGCCCTACCGTTAATTGTCCTACCCCTGTTTATTACACCGAAATGCAATACCTCTCATTTATCTAGATTGAACTCCATCTGACATTTTTCAGCCCATTTTGATCCATTTGATCAAGATCCCTTAGTAATCTCAGAAAACCATCATAACTGTCTACGATGCCACCAATTTTGGGATTGTCTGTAAACTTACTAACCATGCCTTCTATATTCTCATCCAAATCATTTATATAAATGACAAATAAAAAAGGACCCAGAACCGATCCCTGTGGAACACTTCTGGTCACAGGCCTCCAGTCCAAACAAAATCCTCCTCCACCATCACTCTCCTACTGCTGTTATACCAATTATGTATCCATTTGGCAAACTCACCCTGAATCCCATATGATCTAACTTTACAAATTAGTCTATGATGCGGAACCATGTCAAAGGCCTAACTAAAGTCCAAGTGAACAATGGCTACTGCTCTGCCCTCATCAATTCTAGAGACTGCAAAGTCAGATCTTTTTGAAAGGGAGACAAGGAATGGATCTTGAAGGGAGACACAAAGGATAAATACTATCCTAGCAAGGGCACGCAGGACATCCCTGAAGTACTGCTTCTTGTTTTAAACCACTTTCCCGGGGGAAAACACAAACAGCACCACTGTTGCCTGGTTTCCACAGCTGAGCAGGAAGTGGAATGGGTCCCTTAATTGGCCATTAATTGGACAGCTAAATAGGCAGCAGACTGGCTGGGTTTTTTTAAAACTTGCCCCTTGTATTATAGGAGACAACTCAGGAGTGGGCAGGAGGTCAGTGAGTTAAGCATATTCTAGGCAGCTCCTCTCCACTGAGGGGCACATGCGACAGTGTGTGAAACAAGGCAGTACAGCACAGTTCAGTGACAGAGACCCACAACTCCAAGGGGTTTGCTTTACTCAGCTCAGAGACTGGGCCAGAGGTCTGGGCCAGCACCAGAACCAGGGCCTGTGACTTCCATATCTGTCCCTGACTGCTGGAAGGCAAGAGGATTTATAAAATGCATCTTCCCCCTCCCCAGCCCCCACCCTGCAACTCACACCATATCTACATTTTCAATCACCAGGGAACTGGTGTGCACAACTAAAAGATTCATGTATGGTTAGTACAAAAGCTTTAATCTCAGTTGTGAACACTACCAGTAAAGCACTTCAAAGTTTCCATCCAAATTACACAATCCTGAATTGGTCTTGTTTTGCAATTTCTTCATCATTGCCAGATAATTATCCTGGAGTACTTTACCTAAACTTTCACAGTCACACTATTTCAATTACAAGAGCTGTGGCAAACAACACTCCCATCTCTCAGGAGGATGAACAATAAATGCAGTCTTGTCAGCATAGTCTGTATGGCGAGAACAGGCTTTTCAATTCTTATCTCTACAAATAACAAGGATCTCTTTGCCTGTTGCCATTTAGCTGGTTCAAAGTTACAACCTTGTATCATAATAAGAAAGTCAATGATTTCATGTGATCCTGCAGAGAATTGCTTTTACTTCAGTGCCTCATTGGAAGTTTGCTACATGGAATATTTTCAATCATTTGATGAAATATCAGCATGTTTTCTGCTTTCTATAGCAGTAGGAGCCTCAGTTTACTTGAAAGTTGACACCACCAAAACATACAGAATTCTTTTAGCCATTACATTTGCTTTTACTCACATTGCTCTGGGATTTTATCACTATACACACTGGCTTCCTGACAATCTGATAAATAAAGCAAAAGATTAGATTCCTGAATATTTACATGAATTTTTTACATTTAGCAAAAGTTTCTAGGATCTAGATATAGAAATGCCAGTGGAATTTTCCTCTTATCTGTCTCTAGTTTTATTCATGCGGTTTATAATCTCTTTTGGCGACACCTCTCCATAGTTGTCCTGAAGACATTACAGGACTAGCGTTACATTATCAGATAAAAGTGGCAAGTTCCCTTCCCTGAAGGACATCAGTGACCCAGTTCGGTTTCCATGACAACACTGCAATTTTCACGGTCATTTTTCCTAATGTTGGTTCACAGCCTGCAATGGTGGGTGTCAACTCTCCAAACTCTGGAGTGCTAGTCGAGTGAAAGCCTCTCTCATCCATTTGGATATAGATGCAGTTTGAAAACAATTATAAATATCGTCCAATAAATGAAATGCAAATTAAAAAGTTCTATGTGGCTTCTTCTCGTGAAGGCCAGCGAATGTTTTACCACTGCTGCGCCAACTGAAGTCATCTCAACTCAACAAACACCAGAAATTAAGACCCTTTCCAGAACAAAATGGGATGAAAATGTTCGTGCACAGAATGCATATTGGAGTTCATGACATTTTTTAACAATCAGATACATTCTAAAACTGTTGAGCAGTGAAGGAATTTGATATGATCTCTCTACCTACATCCTGCATTACCCAGTGTATTGTGACTTTTAGTGTTAGTACAGTACATCCATTTAAAGATAGGGTAATGTGGAAATATTAATCCATGAATGTATTAGTATGCCATTGCAACATTAACAGCTGCTAACATGCCCACAAATTCAATTGGTACATGATGTTATATTTCAACTCTATTCTGGGCACCTTCATTTGCCTAAATGAGGCATAATCTTTATTTGTTCATGTTTAAAAATATAGTTGCCTTCAGTACTGATGCCAATTTGTGGTTCAGTTGGAGTTCATTAACACTTATAAACAAACCACACCTCTGTGGATCTTGACTGGGACAAAAACCTCCCCAAGTGTTGTTGCATCAAGCATGACGTTCACTGAATAGCTTAGTTCTCTCATAATTAATTCTCCAACGTCCTAGAGTAAGAGAGAAGCTGTTTCAGAATCATATTGAATGATTTTAAGTGTGTTGTCCATTTAAATAAGAAAATTAATTTAGCTGTAGAAACTGTACAATTGCCGGGCCTAGTTAAAACAGGAGTCAGGATCGTGCAAAGGCATCCTGTGGGTAAGGTACAAAGAGATGGTGCAGAATTTATAGTCCCACCCAGGAACGTTTTACATGGGTACCCTAAAATTATGTTGTGACTTTCCCACCACCTATTCCGTCACCCTCAACCTGGCTACAATTTAACAGGTGAGATCTCTAGTTGCCCATCCACCTCATGCCAATTTAGGCCCTTTCAGCACCACTTTCTGCCCATCTGCAATGTTATGGATAGTGGGAGGAGACTAGTAATAAGTAGGAAAAGGCAGGTGCCTCCTTCACTGCCCCACTCTTTCTAAATAAAAGCTTCTCCTAAGGTTGACCCTACTTCAGGTGTCTCTTTATCCCCATTGGACTCAAGCCAACAGTCCCCTTTCAAACATCTCCTCCCCCTGCCGCACCCCCGCCTCACACCCCACACTCCCAGCACCCATCCCAACTATACACCTTCCTTTCCTGCTCTCACTTTTTGCCACTGGCTCCTGGCTTTCCTTTTTCAAGGCTCGATACAGTCTCAGCAGTGGCCGCCACTCCTGGCGCTCAGTCCAGAGAGGTGCCAGCTGATCAAGTGTGCTGCAGGTCACAGAAGTAGGACCTCCTTGCAGTGTGCAAGGACAGTTTCCAATAACGTAATGCTCCTGCTAGAGCTAATGGCTGAAGCCTGCCTGTCGAATCAGAATCAAGTTTTATGGTGACAAAGCAGAAAACCTAGCAGCCACAAAACCATCCTCAAGGATGTTTCCTGTTTTAAATGGATACTTTGAATTATGAATCACCAATATCATTGAGTAAAGCTTGCTAACCAGTTTAATACTGATCTAAAACATTGTACATGCAGGTACACTAAATATTCATTCCTGGCGAACTGGAACTGTTCTGCTAATTCATAACAACTCCCATGTGAAAAATATCTTCTACAAAGTTCGGAATAAGGGGAACCATAATGTTACCTTCCTTTACTTCCTGCAAATAATTGCTTGCAGAAGTAAGTGAAATTAATGAATAAGTTATTCATTCTCTGCATAGTCAGGTATGATCACAAGATAGAATGAGAAGAAACTCCTTACCATATTTATTTTGATGAATAAAACACACTATTTTCATTTCCCTTACATCCTGGCACCATGCCTAAATACAATCACTGCCTGCAGCATTAAGTCTCATTTTCTACACTTCCTGCTGGCATCAAGTATGTGCAAGGCAAATCTAGTAACTGGACTAATTAAGTCTTTCCTCAACTCAGCGAAGACAGCATTAATCTTTTCCTAGGCTAGGGTGCAAGGATTGTTTAATGTATTCATATGTCTTTAGATGCATATTATCAGTAATCTAAAGAGCTTTTTATGGTTTCACAAGGATGCATAGTGGAGTTGTGGTCTTGTAATATGGAACTGTAGGTATCTCAACACATTGGAAAATACAATTCTGAGGAAGGGCTCAAAGCCTGAAATGTCAGTGATGTTTGCTTTTCAACAGATGCTGCTGGACCTTCTGCATTTCAGCAACATTTTCTGTGTTGGGTTTTCAGATATGCAGTGCTTGGATTTTGGTGATTAACTGTGTGTAGCGTAGCATTTGGTTTCGAGTTTGTCATGGATTAGTGGTGCTGGAAGAGCACTGCAGTTCAGGCAGCACCCGAGGAGCAGTAAAATCGGATGCTGCCTGAACTGCTGTGCTTTTCCAGCACCACTAATCCAGAATCTGGTTTCGAGCAACTGCAGTCATTGTTTTTACCTTAAGAGTTTGTCATGGCTCAAGCCTATAATTTCTACCAATGTGGTCTGAAATCCTGGTAACTTCTCTCCCTCATCTAGCATTCTTAAGAGTGTATCTGGCCAGTTATCTCAATGTGGCGATTTGTTTTCCAGCAGTAGAACATGGTCCATGTTTCAAAATGATTGCTTCATCGGCTGCAAATTGTTTTGAGACATCCTGGGCTCACAGAAGGCTTGAGAAACAGATAATTCTTTTCCTTTCAAAGCAAATAATAATGTTTCACATCACTGTGACTGCTATTATCACTGACAACAGTGCTATGCTTCCTCTGAAACTGCAAAAGATATTGTGCTTGGCATTAAAATTGGAGCTACAGGATTTTATTTCTGCAGCCCTTTTGTTAAATAATAAAGACATTAGGAGAAAAGTTGTTTGTCGAGTACTGCTTCAAGCAGACTAAGTTAGTTCCCTGAAGGCAGGCAGTGTTGCTGGCTGTTACCTTCACAGCCTGAGAGGGTTTCTCCATTGACACCTCAGCGCTGTGCACCTCTGGAAATTGACAGATCAATCTGTGACATTGCCAGTGCCACTTGAAGCAGCATGAGGCAGCCTCATTCTCCTCCATTGAAATTGTGGTTTCAAAGATTTACTTCATGGTGCGCTACGACCATAATACTGAATAAAAATATGAAGTAATTACAAAAGGAAGGGCGAGGGTGTGGGGTTAATGCATTCAGTTCAAACCAATTTCCCAGTATTTCCACAAGTGACAGGGACCCTGCGATTCAAGTGCTGATGTGAAGTTTCGCAGCATTAAAGTACATTTGTGCTTTTACTGTTTTACTAGATTCCAATAAAACAGTGGCAGGAACAGCAGAAATCGCCACTTATGTTCTCTTAAGGAATGGGAATCTAGTTTTGCATGCTCAGTTTATTCTTATAAAATTTCTTTTGAAGTTATTCCTTTAAGTTTGTATTAAAATAATCAACAGCTGATTACAATATTCTACTTTTGGGTCAAAACTCCAGTCCAAACTGAAATATATTAGAAATAAAGCTTTATTTTATGTTGTTTGCTTTGTTACCCTTTCAATTACCTCTTTGTTTTTTTCCATTCTTCATTCTTCCACCATGTCCTCCCTTTACCCATTAAAGTCCTTGCTCCCTGTTGCTAAAACGGTTGCAGATATTCTTTTCATGTAAATTGACAGTGCAGTCCTTCAAAGTATTGATAATATTTACAGTATTAAGAACCATTGTTGTGCTACTACAGTCCCTATTTGTTGTCCAGCCTCTCTCACAATACTGGGAGCAGCATACTTTGCTCATGCTGTGAAAAGAAAGCACTTTTCATAATGCCCTATAACTGATCAATGGCCAGGTTCCATTTAACATTAAAACTTATTCACAGTGAAGATGCTGATTTGGTTTTTCAATGAAATAAACACTCAACTTTCTCTAAAAGCTCATCAGTTGCCAGTATTAATTTTGTTTTCGTCTGTGCAGAGCTCTGAGGTCTGTTCATAACTGCAACTGCGAAAGATGCTGGCAAACCGATCAGCACAGGCCGACAATCAGAGTAACTGTGCAGCCGCCCAGCTTAGAGGAAATATTGCCAGTTGCCATTTTTCCTTTGTTTCTTTTCCTGTTGTATTGCAATCTATAATTCTACTCTTCCTCATCCCCCCCTACTCACATCAAAACAAAATATGAGCATTGTTTTATTTTGAAAAGCTTTTTAAAAAACCATTATAAATGAAGAACAGCCCTGCATTATTCCTTTTATTCATTTGAGAATGGGTTAAAGTATCATAGAGTTTGTGGATCCCATACATTCAGAGGTTCATACTGTTTCAAAGGACTGTAACACCATATGGCTAATTCTCTAACCCATGTTCAATTCAACCTCAATTCTTCATTAGAACAAAGAGACTAGGGAATTTAATCTTGTGCCTCAGTAAACACTAACGACTTAATTTCATGCTAAGATAAAAATCTGATAGAACACAAGTCTGTGTTAAGCACAGATAATAAGCTTGTGGTTAGCTACTTGACAAATTGACTTGTGCAGTTTGTATGATTTGGACCAACAGAACCAGCATAAATTTCATATCGGGACAAACTGGGGTCAAACAAGGCTGTGTCATTGCACCAATATTTCTCTCCATTCCTATCAATGCAAGTTACCCACAGGTGTGGAGGTAATCCACACAACAGACAGGAAATTGCTCAACCTTTGCCAATTTCAGTCCAAGTTCAAACCGCTTTGATCTTAGTCATAGAGCTTTGGCATGTTGATGCCCTTTGTGTGCATTCACTGAGAAACTGAACTCTAGGTCACTGTCAACCCGTTCTGTAAGGACAGGAAAATGGGCCTTTCACTAAAAGAAAACCTGGAAATCAAAGGGCCTCTTCCAAGCAGCTCCCACAGTAAAACATCTCCCCATTCCCGCAGTTCGCTCATTTTAGATCCCATTAAACTGGTATGCTAGCAAGTCATCCTTGATCCCAAGGGTCTATTTAAAAAGGAGGAATTACTGAACAAATTGACTAATGCAGTTAATCTTTCAAACATCAATATCCAGCTGAGCCATTTTTATTCTGTTGTTCTCTAATTTCCTATTCCTTTATTGTGATAGAAGGGAATGCAAACATATTCTAGCTTATGTTTTCACTATCTGCAAAGTACATGAGATGACATGACTGCCTATTCTATTTGGTTTAAATTTTCTCATGCTTTTCACATTATGTATTCCCTTTCTGTGTTTTTTAAAGTCTTTTCTTGTGCCTCTCTCCTTGCGTATATTGTATTCCCTTTTCTGTTGCTGTGGGCCACAAAAGCAGAAACTAGGAGGAATTGTCAAGATTATTTAAGTTATGGGATCCACATGGGATGATGTTATTCCTAAAGAGCAAATCGCATTTATACAGCACTTGTAATGTTAAATATTCAAGGGAAAATTAGACACTGAATGGGAATTGGAAGAGTTTACTGGGAGTTGGCATGGGGCAATGAATGCAAGCTTGAAAAGAATTTTGAGAAAGTCTTTAGAAGGCAGGAAAGACAAACTAAGGCAGAGAGGTAGATAGTATTCTTAAGTAAAGGACTACCATTGAACAGGGTTTGCCAGAAAGACCATGGATAGGAGCTCAAATATAAGGCTGAAAATGTTTGCAAGTGAAAGGGTGCAGCAACATCACAGATCATGATAAATAATTTTTTGAAACACAAGTATTGAAACAGGATGCACAAAGAATACAATAAAAGTTGACTTTATTTTTCCTCTATCGTTGTTCTCTTGGCACTTTGCATGCTTCTGTATCCATGAGTTGTACCTCAATCTCTGCAATGGACTCTTTCACTTTCACCATCAATAACAGTCATGCTTAAAGTATAGAATGTTGTTCAGTGGGTCACTTGATTACTGGTGGGTTAAATTTTCAATCCCTCCATTTATGGAGTATTCAAATCTTTAAAAGAAGCATTCCATTCAGATTACATACATTTCATATACCAACATGTTAGGAATTGACTAGCTCAGCTGGCTCAACACCTGGTGAGTGTTGCTGGCAGCATGGCTATCAATGTGGCTTCAATTCCCGCACCAGCTGAGGTTACCATGAAGAACTCTCCTTTGTAACCTCTCCCCTCTCCTGAGGGGTGGTAATTGTCAGGTTAAACCACCACCAGTTGTCTCTTTCTAATGGGAGACTAACCCTAAGACTATGGCGACTTTACCAATACGTACCCAAAGAAAAACATGTAACCAACTACTACTGCAGGTGCCTCCTTCTCTGCAAATTTCATTGCAAAGCAAATGCTTAAAACCCAGAACCTTATAAAGTAGCTGTTCTTCATTCTAAGTATGAAGACTTCACTGGCGAACTTAGTATTTCCTTCCTACCCTCAAGTTCCCTCGAAGGTAGCGGTCAACTGTTACTTTACAGTTTTGAGTAAAGGAGTTGTGAAGTAATGTTGAGGTTGTACAGGATGTTAGTGAGACCTCTTCTGGAATATTGTGTCCAGTTACAGGAAGGATATTACCAACTTGAGAGGGTTCAGAGAAGGTTGACCAGAATGTTGCCGGGAATCAAAGGTTTGAGTTTTTGGAAGAGGTTGGATAGGTTGTGACACTTTTCACAGGAGGGTAGGAATTTGAGGGGTGCCATTACAGAGGTTTATAAAATCATGAGGGGTATAGAAAAGGTGAATGGCAGTTATCTTTTCCCTCGGGTGGGAGATTTCATGTCTGGGGACATATGTTGAAAGTGAGAGGAGAACGATTTAAAAAAGGATGTCAGAGGGACAACCTTTTTTAAATATACACAGAGAGTGGTTCATGTGTGGAGTGAACTTCCAGAGGAAGATGTGGGTACAGTTACAATGCTTAAAAAACATTTGGATGAATAAGAACCGTTTGGAGAGATATGGGCCAAGCGCAGGCAGGTGGGACTTATTTTGTTTGGGAATATAGTTGGCAATGGACTGGTTGGACCAAAGGATCTGTTTCTGTGTGCTGTATGACTGTGCATGACATGACTCGAGGCAGCACAGACTTTTTCTGAAGATTTTCATTAACTTTAACTTGGTTTCTGATGTCACATTCAGTAAAATAAAACCTAGCATGATGGCAAGAACAGACATTCTCAATACAGCTTTTGCATTCATCTGAATTTTCTAGGTTAGCACCAAGGCTTCAGTGAGATCGAGAGCTGAGTGGACCTGGATAGAAGCCAAGCTGAGGTTGGGTTGTTGGAAAATGTCACTTGTTACCACTGTCATCTCCCAATGATGAATGACAGGAGACTGATTAAAGGGATGGTAATTTGCACAACTGAATTTGTCCTGTTTTTTGAGGACAGGCTAGATAGACACCAATGCTGCAGCTGGACAAAAACAGTTTGTCTTGTGACAATGCTCCTTCTGAAGCATAAGTCTTCAGCAAAACAACTGGGATGTTATTGGTGCTCATAACCTTTCCTACATGCAGTGTACTCTCTCACCTTTTGATATAATTTGTTGAAGACTGCCTCTGTGATGATTGGGATCTCAGGAGGAAGCACAAACAGACCATCCAATTAACACTTCTGGCTGAAGGTGACTGCAAATGTTTCAGTTTCCTTTGTATTTGGCAATAAAGTGTTGAACCCCACCATTATTAGAAATGGGGATATTCACAAAATTTAGTCTTCCATTATTTGTTCAATTAACCACTGACATTCACAACTGAATGTGGCAGAACTGCAGAGCTCTGATCTGATCCTTTGCTTGTGGCAGCTTTTAGTTCTGTCTTTTACGCACTGCTTCTTTACCGTGCATTACATTCATTGTTATAGCTTCACCAGACTGAAGGTACTCTAGTTCTGCTCTTCTCCATTCTAAAGTTGGTCATCAGTCTGGACATTTTGTGTAAAATAGGAATATACTGAGCCATGAGGTTACAGGTTTGGGGGAATGCAATTCCAGTCATATCTTGAGGAGTTTGTCAGCTCTGTCAGTCACCATGTAACCGTCCATAAAGCTTATTTAAATTCCCACCCAAAGTACATTTTGTGCCCAGGCAATTTGTTTAAGCATGCAGAACCTTTCAATTATTTTGCATAGCCGCACACATAATAGCTTAACAGGGCTACCTGTGCCCAGTTTGAGAGAACTTTTGGATTGCTGCATTGCTCATAGCCTCAAAGCTTCTTTTATGACATTTTCAGCACAGGAGGCATCTTGATTCATCAGCTCAGGGAGCCCACTGGGTGAAAATCTGCAGGAGGTATACTTGGACTTAATGTCATGAGATGTATGGAGTTAGCAGCTTTTTCCTACACCCATCAACTTTCATGATCCTCTGATTTATGGGTACTGTAGAAGAGATAATAATGAGAATATCAGTAGAAGGTGCAGGAGGCAAAGTGTCCCTATGCTGCCCCAGGACAGCCCATATAGTTAGTAATAGAGAGGCAATAGCACCTCTCTACCACAGGGTTTTATGCTATCACTCCCATTATCTCCCATTTATTATTCCTCATGTTGAAACAGCTGATGTTCCTGCTGCTATTGTGACTTTTGATAGGATGTTCTGTTCCAAACAAAAGGCATCCTGCCAGGAAGAGGTCAAAGGAACTGATCTGAATGCGTACAGCTGATCTCAAGACAAAGGTAGAAAAGGGATATGTTGCTCCAAAGGAAACAGAAATATTCCCAGTAAACTAAATTACCACGTTATATAGAAGTACAAATGCCCACCAACAACTGAATATAATGAAATTTAATTGCCTCAAAAGGCCTTCCTTAATTGAAGAGACGATAAAATTGAGCTTGTCATTATGAAACAATCTAATATTGATGAAATATTTCAAACGCTCATAACTGTTATAACTAAAGTCTTGAACCTTGCAAAACATAGGAAGGGAAACATGTGTTCCTTGGCCTTGCCAAAATAAACAAATGGACTTTCAGGGTCGTTGTCTTTCTCACTGAGAAGTAAAAACTGCGGCTGAGGGGAAAGGGACTCTGTTATTGTGAGAGACGAGATGTATTCCAAATTTAAGTCGCAGTGTTCTGTGGTTAAAGCATTCCCCCAATATTACATCACTAATTTCTCAGTCAAAAATCAAAATGGGGAGAGGGTCATATGTAATGAATTAAACCAAGCATATTTATCAAAATGTTAGATTTAAAAACAGAAAACCATTCTTACATGGATTGCTTTTTGCAGATCCCTGAATTTCTTTATAGTTAACATTATCTATTCAGAATTATTCAGCCATCCAAATAGTAAAGGCAAATAGATCACCCAACTGCCGGGCTTTAACATAAACATGTAGCTTTCTCCAAGTCTGTTGTCCTCATTTTGAAGTTACTTGTTATTAATTTACGTAACAAACTTTTATTCTCTCCTTTCTACTTATGGGCCTTTATTTCTGTCTTTTTAACTATCAATTTTAGAATCTCTCTCAATGGACTGACTTTTAAAATTTCATTTTTAATTCACAGAAGTGAATCACTGCGTGTGAATTGATTTATTTTTGATGCCAGGCTGAAAGAGTGATAGGCTGGCCCATTGTGCTATGTAGCTTCATATGATCAACATTCATTTTAAAGCATTTGAGGAGATAGGTAATGTTAGCCTACAATGTTAATAACAAGCTTCACCCATATTGGATAGCTGTCAAGTTTTCCAGAATGTTTGGTTATCCACTCAAAGTTTGAAGATGAACTATTGATATGGGATTTCTGACTAGACTAAGAACATTGTGTTAATTCCATAAAATAGATATACAAGCAAATAAAGCATTTGCAAAGTTAAAAATGAATAAAAATATAAAGCAAACTGACTGCCAAATGAAATAATCAATCAAGTCATCTTCACTATGATAACAGTGTTTTTCAATGATTAAACATAACCTGGTTAGGAAAGTTGATTCTGCTAGCGTGAAAAGGCTAACTATTGATTACAGAAAGAAAACACATTCCTACTCACATAGCTACTTGTAAATTAAACCAAAGAAAGTAGGATCATTTTCTCAAGTCAGATCATCAACAAACACAAAGCACCAAGCAAAAATTATATACAGATGACCACAGCGCTTTTTAGCTTTCAGTTGCTTTGGCTCAGGCATTAAACTGAATCTGTAAGCTAACCCTTTTCACGCACCATAATTGTTTCATTTATTCATTTTGTAATAGGATCATATCAGTGTATTCTATTGCATTAGCTCAAAACATTCACAGCAGGAAACAGACAGCAACTGGGTTTTAATAACATATTGACAGCCATACTGTGTTGCTTTTCAACCACACATCTGTTACCTGATGTGGATTGCTTCTGGTAATACGTGCAATGAGTATTTATTTGGTGGGATGGAGAAACAATGAGATTCTGTACCTCAGCTAGAAATAGTTTAGGATGTAGATTGTTAAAACAGAATCATATTATTTCTATTTTTCAAATGCCACAACAGCTAAAGCAAAGGTCACAGAAAATTCACTTGCTCGTTCTAATTAATTGTCTAGGAATGTGACCTTGACATTTATTGAACACACACAAGTTCTCGATTGTTCTGAAATTCTACACACTTAAGGAGCAGTATTCAAGAGTATTTGCTTACATTTTGCAGCTAAAGCTGTATAAGTGCACATACCATTGTTAAACCAACAAAATGACCAGTGAAAATTCTCACTGCTGCAGACTGTAATGCCTTTGCAATATATTGTCTTGTGCTGTACTACTTTAAGACACCAAATACAGTCACTGACGACTTTACTTGCTTCACTTACATTCAAGCACAACAATATTCCTTTAAGAATGGATTTTACACAACCCATCTCAGTAAATATTAATCAAAGGTCTCCTGAAGCAACAACATGCTGTGGGAGATGAAGATGATAATGGTAACTGTGAAGGACAAAGTAATCCACAAATAGCATTTTTGCTATGGCTCATAAGCAAATTCATACAGAAAAATAACAAAAGGCTGACAAGTTTGCATTGTCATAACCACAGATCATAACATGGGATCACCAATATATTGAAATTTTTATTCCATGTGTTTTTTTTAAGAAAAGGACTGGTACTGCCACGATAATAATGAATGTAAATCCAGGATTATCTGGCAAGGAATATTGGAATGCCACATTGGTACAGAGTCAAGGAAGCCATTTACTGCAGGTATATGTATGTTCTACCCTTCCAGGAATATGCACATAAAATGTTTCAAGCTGACTTCAACCAGAGCCCATGTGTGTCAGTGGCCTGATGTCCTCCTGTGTTGACTAGTGTGCTGTGAAACTCTCAGCTTTGAGAACAGCCATTAAACACCCCTACACTGCAGGTGAAGAAAAGGTTAAAACACTCTTTTACTCTGAGTGCTGCCAGCCAATCAATGTTGAAAGGAATCAGAATAAATTAAC
Organism: Chiloscyllium plagiosum; assembly: GCF_004010195.1. Lineage (NCBI taxonomy): Eukaryota > Metazoa > Chordata > Chondrichthyes > Orectolobiformes > Hemiscylliidae > Chiloscyllium > Chiloscyllium plagiosum. Next base: position 19,257,770 of record NC_057731.1, read on the forward strand.
TGCAAATCAATCTCCAAAGCCAAGAATCTTGAAATCGACAGTTTAACTATCAACATCAATGCTATTGTTACTACCCCATGTACTGGCTCCAGCACTATGCATCTAAGGGCCATAAGTCATGGACATTGTCCCTTAATGAGTTTTCCCTAGACAGAAAGTAATGAATTGATCAGAATATCCATTACTATGTAAGATTGTTTTAAGCAGTCTACCTCAGATTATCTTGGTAGGGGCAGGTGTCTCAACATCTGAATGGCTGAAGCTAGATATCTTATACTGCGACTATGTAGTAAACCCGCCATCACTTTTCTCCATTAACAGGAGGCAGTTGTCAACCAAAATAATCATTTGGCATACCATACAAATGAGTAATATGGTATATAAGTTTCAGCCCTGATGTGATGCCAGCTTTGGAGACTGCATGTCACAATGGCCAGTGGACAATATCAAAAAATATCAACCAACTTCCAAGCCTCAGAAAAGTATATCTCCCACCGTATATGATTCTGTTACTGAAAATCATTTATTAAATAATCCGAACAACGTTAAGTATTGCATCAGATATTAATTTAAGATCACCAATCTTGTTCAGAGCATGTTGCATTTTTGCAGGCTAGAATCCAGAAATATTAACACATTGGGCCATTATTTAAAATCTAGACCAAAAGAATTTGTACATACATTGCACCGGGTCCTTTGAGACTTCCAATCTCTGTTGCATTTCCATGGCAACACCCAAGCCAATTGGACTCTACCTGCCTAGTCTGAGAATTAACATTGACAGCTAACTGTTCTTGCGAATCAGCATCCTCTTTCCATGCTACATAAAGTGGTATCCTTTTTTGCCAAGTCTCTTCTTGTGTCATTGTCCTGATGAATGCCAGACAGATAGCTTTAACCACTTGTCGCCTTGTAGCAATACTTGACTTTTACTTCCTTTGGACTCACTTCTCAATCTTAACCTGTGCGTACATGTTTATTGTGTAATTATTTTTTCTCACGATTAATAATGAATAAATTTATGCTTTTGTTAACTCAAGAAAACCTGATTAAATTGGCACCTTTTAAAATAAAAATTCATTTGGTTTGGGAAAAGAGAAACCCCTTAAATTAGCCTTGTTGTGACCTTGTACTTAAGGGTGAAAGCAGAAAAGGTTTACATAAACATTTTTCAGCAATTTGTTGATATTTTGATTGTGATAGTAAACACCCAAAAACACCCGATTTTTGGAACTTCAAAAAAATCAAATCAAATCAAGACTGAAGTAAACTCTGACTGCCTTAAGCCTGCAATATTTAGCGATTCACCGGCCTTGAAGCTTAGTCAAGCTTTGAAGTCCCTTTCAATCCTGTTCTATTTGCTTTGGTAGTGATGACCATGATCCCCACCCTGCATTTGTCAATCATTTCAGTCACTGTTTGCCCACTTTAAGTCTCAATTGATGATTCGCAAATGCCATTTTTGATCAAAACGTCAAAAATACTCCAAGCTTCACTGCTTGACAACGATGACTCTTTGAGTCTCAATGTTATACCAAAGCATAACTAAATTCTATAAAGTTTAATTAAAACTAGGCCAAAGTTATCAACTTTGAAATGGCATTCTGTGCACACCTACAAGCTATTCAGTCATTTTTCCTCACATTCTTTTTTAATCAAAGACTTCAAGCATTGTTGTGTTGTGTCTCATGGCTAGACTGCTTTATACTTTTAAGGCACAGGCTCATGATAGCATCACTGTGTCATAGTATGTAACCTGCTGGTTCAAAGGTCGCAGTCTCCATCTTGTTGAAACCTCTTGCAGCATGACAATCTGACGGGAACATGCCATTGTTGATATCCAAATTCCTTAGCTTTGGTCCAGTCATGCACATGCCTCTCTTATAACACATTAAATACCAGCAGCTGTGATAAACACCTACTGGATCCATTCATATTATGTTATCTATGCCTCATTTTTATATCAAGACAGTAAACACAGGTGTAACCTCATTAGGGTACAAATATGCTGCTTAAGGTAAAAAAAATCAGTAATTCTGTGACAGTCTCTGAAAGAGAGCTAACAGTGGTGGCCACTTATAAAGAAATAATTCCCAGATCCTACTTTGATTTACAGGGTTACAGGGATGGAGGGGTTGGGGTACAGTGAGTCTGGGTGGGATGCTCTTTGGAGGGCCAGTAAGCTGGAAGGATTGACTACGCAATTTCCCTAACTCCCAGCAGCAATGCTGTTCCATCCTTATCCAGACAGATAGTGCCATTCTCGCTGTGAGGAAAATGAGTTATCTTATCAACCAGTCTGACACTAACTGTGTCCATTAGCAGCAGGACTACAGTCGACAATTGCTCTGGTACCATAAAGGTATTCATGCTAAATTATTGTTTTCTCCTGTTTGACACTCAGGGCAGCTCAAACATTTCATAGAAACAATGAATTATTATCTGTTTTCCTTTCCAAATGTGTATTAAAGCAATGTCCATTTCAGGTAAATTAGGCTGATACAGCATGGAAGATGAGCACAAATAGCCACTTGAAGTACTTCAATAGGAAATCCTATTATTCAAAAAATACTAAACTAATAATCAATCATTCAAGAGAAGAGGTTGGGGAATGTATAATTAGCACTTATACAATGATTAATGTCATTTAAAGTATGAACAGCTTCAGCGATCAGAGGATTGAAAAAGCATATTTTTCAATGTAATTTCATGCCTTTTCCAAAAAGAAGGTGGGAGTCCCCTGTGGCACAGTGGTGGCATCCTTACCTCTGGACTGAGAGACCCAGGTTCAAGTCCCACCTGTGCCAGTGATATGTAATATTAATTAGGAAAAATAGGTAAAATAAAAGAAATCACAAAAGATTTTTGGTCTGAAGTTCTGGATGGGTTTGATGTGCTATATTCATCATTGTTGACAATATAATCTCTTCTTCAAATAGCAAAGTAAACAATTACAAGTAAAGACAGAACATGCTGTAGGTACTCAGAAGCTCTGGGGAGGGAAGCAAAGTAATATTTAAGGTTGATGATTTTGCATCAATTCTGAGTATTTTCAGCATTTTCTATTTCTGATCTCCAGCAACCCAACTAATTTTCCTCTTGTAAACAAATGCAAACTTCGTCTTGGGAAACTATGTTTTTTTTGGTGCTTGATGGCATGTTAGGTTCAAACCATCCTGCACCGTACAGCTGAAATTGCAAGACTAAGGCTTCTTTATAAATATTAATATAACCTAGCTGAGTGGTGAGAACTGAACTGAAGGCTTGGGAATGGGGATATCTGCATTGTTCATGGTTCAAAACATTTGTACCCAAGCCATGTTTGATTTGTAATGCCACATGTAGTAAGTACTTGTAATAGAGTGACAACATTAGCAAACTATGATTTGATTCGATCATAATGGTTGTCTTATAGATTAGTATTTGTTGCATATATCAGTTATTTATTTGCTTGCATTTTTGCATGGTACCAATGGAAAAATCTTCAAACTTTATTAAAATTATCAAAAAATTAAAGTTTGTGTAGCATCTTTGGGAATTACTAATAAAATTATTTTGCTAACCTAGTTTCTAAGGTGGAAAGTTAATAAATGATAGGAAAAGACTTAAAATATCTGTCATTATTTTTCACTCCAGAAGGTGGCACTTGCTACTGAGAACAATGAAATGGTATGGATTATTACTTTGACTTCAGTCATTCATTTGTTTTCAGCTTAGTATTATTCACTCTGCAATGCGTCATATATAATATGCAACAATGCAGAGAAATCAAGCCTTTATGTGCAGAAAAAAAATCTCTTCTGAGCTACAATGCAACAAAAACCTCAAACCTAGAATGATTTAATAGTAGACAGTTAAACGGCGAGCAAAAAGGATATTTCTACCTGGATATTAAGCAGCAGTCATGTATTATAACGGGTTCTACAAATATTTCATTATCTTCGTCTGTTTCCACTATTTTCCCGCTATGGTGCCATTGGATTTGTGTTGTTTTATCCACATATGTTGCAGTGCACATAAAAGGTAGACGATCGCCATGGAATACCACTTGTTGTCGTGATGGAATCATCTGAAATAAAGGCAGCTCAAGTGGGCCATCTGAAAATGAACAATTGTAAATAGACACAATCAGTAACTTTTTGATACATACAAAAGACGTTTCAGACAAAGAAACTTTTTGGTAGGCATCACAATAAAATTCCTTGTATTAATGTTTCTTCATAATATTCATGGAAATAGTTCTAAGACACGTTACAGTCTGTAATATTATTTCCTAATCCCAATCAGATTTAATTCCTGTATCTACATGTATACTCACCACAGTTCCTGTAGGTACACATGTACTTACCACAATTGCTTTCAATCACAAAAGCATTTAATGAAGCAAGTAACATTTCCAATTTTCTTGTCAGGTTTGCTAAAAGCTCGAACTTCACCTCATCAATGATCTCTCTCACTCTACAAAACTTATTCCTTCATAGATATTAGATATTGTTGACAAGGTCAGAATATATTCACCATCACTAAATTCCCTTGAGAAGAGGGTGGTGAGTCGCTGCCTTTAATTGCTGCTGCCTGAATAATAACAACGTTGATAATGGTGTCAGGTAGGGAGTTGCAGAGTTTTAATCCAACAACAAAGAAGAAATGGCAGTACATATTCATGTCAGGATGGTACAGTTTAGAGGGGAACTTGCAGGTCATGGTGCTCTTACGTGACTGCTCAAATAAAAAGGCAAGAAAAACAATGCCACAGATTGTGAAGTTGCTGTAGGAGTAGTCTCAACTAGACTAGATTCCCTACAGTGTGGAAACAGGCTCTTCGGCCCAACAAGTCCACATTGACCCTCCGAAAAGTGACCCACCCAGATCCATTTCCCTCTGACTAATGCACCTAACACTATGGGCAATTTAGCATGGCCAATTCACCTGATCCGCACATTTTTGGACTGTGGGAGGAGACGGGAGCACCCGGAAGAAACCCACACAGATACTGAGAGAATGTACAAACTCTATACAGACAGTCACCCGAGGCTAGAATCGAACCTGGGTCCCTGGTGCTGTGAGGCAATAGTGCCAACCACTGAGCCGTTGTGTGCTCGTTGAGTAATATGTGCTTTGCCTCCAGCTTGATATCTTTACCTGATGTGGCAACGCTACTGTTATCATTTGTAACATACAAAATCAGGCATGGATAATACAGTCAGAGAGATGTACATCACGGAAACCTACTCTTCTGTCTAACTCATTCACGTCAACCAGATATCCTAACCTAATCTAGTCCCATTTGCCAGTACTTGGCCTATATCCCTCGAAACCCTTCCTATTCATGTACCCATCCAGATGTCTTTTAAATATTGTAATTGTACCAGCCTCCACCACTTCCCCAGGCAGCTCATTCCATACATATGCCACCCTCTGCATGAAATTGTTGCCCCTTGGGTCCCTTCAATTTTTTTCCCCTCTCACCCTAAACCTATGCCCTCTAGTTCTAGACTCCCCCCCACCCCAGGGAAAAGACCTTGTCTGTTTACCCTACCCATGCCCCTTATGATTTTATAAACCTCATCCTCCGATGCTTCAGGGAAAACAGCCCCAGTCTGTCAAACCTCTCCCTCTCGCTCAAACGCTCCAATCTTGGCAACATCCTTGTAAATCTTTTCTGAACCCTTTCAAGTTTCATAACATATTTCCGATAGGAGGGAGACCAGAATTTCACAAATTTTTCCAAAAATAGAGATGTGGCATTGAAAGGTCCAACAGATATTTACACCTCATTAATAAATACAAACATTACATTCACAGGTTGAATGCTGGGCTAGTATTAAGCTTTTCAATTATAAAGGAACAGCATCTCCTGTTCCAAGTATTTGGAGTTAAGGTAGAGTCGGAGACCCTTATACGATCATGTCACATGCTATGATACAGTAACGATATCATGAAAATGTTCCTTTTTCACATCTTCCTTTGCCAAAGATTACTAAAAATCCCAAACAGGTATAGATGGTTGTACATGGGAAGTGTTGACAAATTGAAAATTATACAAATAGATAAAACAGAGTTTAGAGGATTAACATTTCAAATTTCAATGTAATATTTTGGAGGTTTCACAACTCATTCTGACCTAGAAGCGTCTGAGGAAGTATGCATTGTTTTCTCTGCACTTGTTTGACAACCTGGATGCCTTGCTACTCATTGCTATCCCTAACATTACTGCTCAGTTGTCATTTTCAGTGTGTCTTCCATCACTCGCCATGCATGAATGATGTGTCATACATTGGTCTCAGCTGGTTTCTGGTGCATCATGGTAAGTAATGACTTTATTTGATCTGGGCTAGATGCATATCCTAGTCACCTTTGCTGTATCTCTATTTCCAACTCTCACTCTCTGCCTACACAGTTTTGGTAGTTCACAACCTGATTGCTCATTATTCTTCAAAAACAGACGAAGATGAAAGAAGTGTACAATGTCTTCAGATGTGTCCTCAACATTCTTTGGAGTGATTTGATGATTGGTAACCAGCAAGGTCATTGACACTTGTCTCTGTGCATAGGTTGTGCACAAAAACACGGCAATGCTCTGGAGAGATCTTGTTTCGTTGTTCAAAACTTAATGACCATTGATATCGATAGTAGATACCATACATTCAGCCAGATCGTTTGGACATGGATACTGGGGTAGCTATGTGATATAGGTCACTTCCCATATAATATATTATATATGGCTAAACAGTTTGTCAATGAATTGCAGTTCATTGTCAGACACTATCCAGTACTGAAAAATAACGGTCATTATGTCAGCGACTGTCTCACTCTGTGTTGCTGAGTTATTAGAGAAAAGGAAATTTGGAGAATTAACCCATCTCAAGGATGTAATTTTCTTCATGCACTATGAAAAGGTCGATTTTTACTTTTATCCAAGGAGTGGACGGAACATCATGTGGAGCTAGATGGTCCCTCTGCTCCTGGAGTTGAGGTGTTTGTTATGCCTCACATGTATTCATGAGTAATTGAAATTCCTGATTTATCCCTGGGCAGTACAGACTCAGGTGCCATGTGCGCTCAATACTTGTCTCCCCTGTTGCAACAAGAACATAATACTTTCACATAATACTTCTGATATTATGACATGTTTGACCTTGTTGATTTGTTGTGATATACGACGCTCATCTCTGTATGGTCAAAATGAACAAGTCTTCTCAGGAATTTCTTTAATACTGTGGGTCATCACTAGAAATGCTTTTTTTGCAACTGTTGTAGTTGCTCATCTTCAGTAGTTGCCAATTATAACTGGTCTCATTGGTTCTGGCCAAAGAGCAACAAATCTACCTTAACAAAATCTTCAATTTATACTGAAGAGCATCAATGAGCAGATCAACAGGAATATCTTGGATGTGGATACGTGTGCATGTTTCTGTGTGTATACAGGACTGGCACAGGTATAATCTGCTCAGCATCCAAGATTAAATCTTCCTACTGCCTGCTTTATATTTCACTTCAACGTTATATCTTTGCAGATTATTAACAGATTCAGTTGTATCATGGATGATCTGTTCCACCATAATGGGTGTGGTTTGAATCTCGTGAATTGTGAGTATACTGAGGTCTATGTATTTTTGTGGACCTGTTACTGCTGGACTACTGGTATCTAGCAGGTAGAAGATTTCAGGAAGCCAAGATGAGCTTGCACAATGGCATTGCAGTGTGATTCTGCCAATATACATAATTGTTGATCTGCATTACACTGTGAGAAAGTCCTTTGTAAGCTGTACTCTGGAATAACCGACGACTTTTCATTGCTGTTTTGAAGTCTTTGTTTAATTATAGACTTGATTACAGTGCAGTGTTTGTTGATTTCTTTTTCTAATTTTGCTCCTCTTTCCTTTTTCTCTTGGTGCTGGCTATAGTCAATTAAGAGGGTTGTTTTAAAAATTAGAGACTTGTAGTGTAAGAAGGTTTGCAGTTGCAGGTTGCTACGACTAAGTGGCGTTCACACAATGAGATTCTGGGGCGGAAATGGCTGCCCTCCAATAACCATCACCTTCGCCCTTTGTACTCGGCATTACACCAACTAATGGTGAGTACTCCACTGATTCCCATTGACTCCAGTGTTGCTCGGGCTCCTTGATGCCATACTCTGTCAAACGCTGTCTTCATGTCAAAGGCAGTCACCTTCATCATCCATCTAGATTTCAGCTCATTTGTTCATCCGTGGATCAGCAACATAATGGACTTTGGTGCCACTGATCCTGGTAGAACCAATTTGAGCACAGACAAGTTAATCATTGTTGTGTAAGTATTATTTAACGACACTGTTGTTGAGACTTTCTGTCTTTTGGATGATGATTACAAGCAGGTAATAAAGTGGTAACTGACAGATTAAATGGCCTGCTTTCTATGCATAGGACATACATAGACAATTTTCCATTTTGGCCAGTAGATGCCAGTGTTATAGTTGTACTTCAGCAGCCTGGTGAGGGATATTGTTAGTTTTGTAACACAATTCTTTTGCACAACAACGCACATGTTTTCAGAACCCACAGTCTTTGCTGAGCTCAATGCGCTCAGCCATTTCATGAGATAAATATGTCAACTCCTGTCTCCCCAAAACCTGTCCACTATCCACAAGTCAGGAGCCTGAGGGAATACTCCCCACTTTCCTGGATGTGAGTGCAGCTCCCAAAACACTCAAATAAACAGGATAAAGCTACTCACTTTATCAGCATCCAATGCATTGCATTTAACATTCACTCACTCCACCACTAATGCACTCTGGCAGAAGTGTGTACCATCTACAATGACGGACTGCAATTACTCCCCAAGGCTCTTCTGACAGCACCTTCTAAACCCGTGACCTCTATCATCAAGAAGGACAAGAGCAGCTAGCACACAGAAACGCATCCAGCTGTAAATTCCCCTCACAGTCACACACCATCTTGACTCAGAACTTTATCACTATTCCTTCACTTTTGCAAGGTCAAAATCCATTTCCTACAAGCAGTATGAGTGTATCTGCACCAGGTGGTCTGCAAAAGTTCAAAGAAGCATCTTCTCAGGGTCAATCAAGGTGATCGACAAATCCTGATCTTGCCAGCGATGTCCACATTCCATGAAATAATTTTAAAAATTCATTTGATGTGTATTAATTATCGGATACTGATACATGTGATGAAGGGAACCACAAGTGGAGTCACTGGTGCATCTTTCACTTGATACTTGTGCAGAAGGTGGTTGCAAATATTATAGCCTTGTCTTTTTCATTCAAATGCTGGCCTCCCCATCATTGAGACCAGAGCTAATTGGCCACTCCTGTTCACAACTGGAAATGGAACACTAACAGAGGTTTCATCTGATCAGTTGGTTGCAAAATTGCTCAGTTCTGTCAAAAGTAAGCTGCTTCGACTGTTAGCCTTTTGTAGTCCTGAAATGTAGCTTCACTAGATTGGTACCTCTTTTATGGGTATATGTAATACTTCTCCTGACACTACTCTCCAAACTTCAGTAAATCCAATGTTAATCATCTGACTCAAAGGTAATGGTCGAGTGAGAAATTTGTCAGGTTGCAGTTTTTAATTGAATATAATGCTTTTGTTGTTGATGGTCCACAACTCTTAATGGATACCCAGCTTTGAGCTGCTAAGTGTGTTCTAAACCTATCACATTTAGTACAATGTCAGTGCCACAGAGTGAAGGAGAAGTTTAATGTGAAAATGGGACTTTGATTTCATAAGGTGGTCTCTCTTCTCGTCTATCATGGACAGATGCATCTGCACAACAATAGATTAGTGAGAGTAAGTTAAGTGAGTACTTCCCTGTTAATGATTCAGTCTGGCAGCTGCCACCTTCAGGACTTAGTCATGAACTGGACTCACAAATTAATTATATTCAATGTCTTTGCAATCTTCACTGATTCTAACACGTGATAAGATATTATTGTCCGCTCTTGTATGAGCAAGGAAGATATGGCTGAGAGCTCGGAATGAATAAGATTAGTTGTGAGGCTTTTGGCTTCACCTATTTATAGAATCATAGATATGTACAGCATAGAAACAGACCCTTCGGTCCAACTCGTCCATGCTGACCAGATATCTTAAATTAATCTAGTCCCATATGTCAGCAGTTGGCCCATATCCCCCTAAACCTTTCCTATTCATATTGCCATCCAAATGTCTTTTAAATGTCGTAATTGTACCAGTCGCCCCCACTTCCTCATTCCATATACACACCAGCCTCTATGTAAAAAAGTTGCCCCTTAGGTCTCTTTTATATCTTTCCCCTCTTCACCCTAAACCTATGCCTTCTAGTTCTGGACTCCCCCACCCCAGGGAAAAGACCTTATCAATTTATCCTATCCATGCCCCTCATGATTTTATAAACCTCTACAAGGTCACCCCTCAGCCTCCAATGGGCTTCATGAAAAACAGCCCCAACCTATTCAGTCTCTTCCTATAGCTCCCTATTTGCTGCCTTGTCACTCCTATGTTCAAAGCTGTTCAAGCGATCTTCTCAAAGATTGGCAATGCATCCTCCTGGGATTTTGCAAATTTGGAGAGACGGGATGACTACATTAGAGACATGACTACATTAGAGACTAGAATTAAAAAGCAACGAGGTCATATAAAAGGTAAATAAAAGTCTAGCATCAAACTTTCTAAAATGATTGAAGAGGTTAAAAAAGAAGTGACAATGAGAAAAAACGGACAGGTGGGAAGGAAGATGGACAGGTAGAACAATTCAAGAGGGCGGTGCCGAGTTGGAGGGTTGGATCTGGGATGTGTTGGGGGAGGGGAGATGAGGAAACTGGTGAAGTCAACGTTGATGCTGTCCAATACCCCAAAGGATCCTTCCACATCCAGCAGAGATTTTCCTGCACAGCCAAGCACCTCATCTACTGTGTCCATTGCTCTCGATGTGGCCTCCTCTACACTGGGGAGACAGGACGTCAACTCACAGAACGTTTCAGAGAACATCTCCAGGGCACACGTGCCAAACGACCCCACTGCCCTGTGGCTGACGACTTCAACTCCCCCTCCCACTCCACGAAGGACATGCAAGCTCTGGGCCTCCTTCACCACCAAATCCTAGCCACCCAATGGCTGGAGGAAAAATGCCTCATCTTCTGCCTTGGGACTCTCCAACCACAGGCATCAACATCTACTTCACCAGTTTCCTCATCTCCACCCTCCCGCCATCTCATCCCAGATCCAACCCTCCAACTCGGCACCGCCCTCTTGAAATGTCCTACTTGTCCATCTTCCTTCCCACCTGTCCACTTCACCCTCTCCTCTGACCTATCACCATCACCTCCAACCCGCATCTACTTATTGCCTTCTCAGCTATCTCATCCCCACCCTCCTATTTATCTCTCAGCCCCCTTCCCCTCAACATTCCTGATGAAGGGCTTATGCCTGAAACGTCGACTCTCCTGCTCCTCGGATGCTGCCTGACCTGCTGTACTTTTCCAGCACCACACTCTCGACTCTAGACCACTGACATTACCACTACGTTAGCATTCCCTGTACCAGTCCTTCATCACTTTATTTCATGCAGATGAATTAAATAATGGAACCTTCAAAAAAGTGAAGATTTTAGGACTGAGAAAAGTTGAATGGACAAAAGTTGCATATCATCCCTGTGGGTTTTGTAAGCCTTGTGCACCATCCAGGATGTTGTCCACAAGGGGGCAGGAAGCATCCTACAGCACGACATTCACCATCCACAGCAATCACTGTCCCAGCCACGTGACCTGGAAACTCAGCCGACAAAGTACATCTCCCTTCTCCCATTCAGCATCAAAAATATTCATTAAATTTTCATCTGGCAAGCCCCAATTCAATAGGGATGGCAGATGTAGGCACTGTCTCCATCTGCTGGTGGTGCTTTGCTTCGATAAAGGCTAAGGTTTTAAGAAATGAAAGCAGATGTGGGCTATTGAAATGTTGCTATCGTACCCTTCAGTTCCCTCCGTCCCTGAGGACTTCATCAATCCCAACAGATCCTTCAGCTCATTGACTAAAGTCAATGCCTCCTTTGGATGCCCACAGGGGCCTCTTACCTCCTTTCCAATTCTATAAGCCCAGCTGTCTCATAGGTTGTTAATATTGGTTTTCCCTTTTAGCCTCTCAACAGGGGTGTTCCTAACTTACACTGTTGCCATACCATCAGTGTCACGGCAACCACAATGACAATCTCCAGGCCATAAGAGTTGTGGATCAAAGTGTACTATACTCTCAACAAGAATTTTTTTTTTGTTTTTGGGGGCAGCATGGTGGCTCAGTGGTTAGCACTGCTGCCTCACAGCACCAGGGTCCCAGGTTCAATTCCAGCCTCGGGCAACTGTTTGTGTGGAGTTTTCACGTTCTTCCTGTGTCTGTGTGGGTTTCCTCTGGGTGCTCCAGTTTCCTCCCACAGTCCAAAGATGTGCAAGTCAGGTGAATTGGCCATGCTGAATTGCCCATAGTGTTATGGAAATGGGTCTGAGTGGATTGCTCTTCGCAAGGTCAGTGTGGACTTGTTGGGCCGAAGGGCCTGTTTCCACACTGTAGGGAATCTAATGTAATCTAAAACAAATCTAATCTTTAATGTGCAAAAGAAATAAATTCATTCATCACAGAGTCAGCATTGAAAATTCCACAGTGCTAAATCCTGTGGTCAGAAAGTGTTTGACCACAACCTGGGTTGACTTCACCAGGGGAGTGGGAGAGAAGGAAAAAAGAGAGGAGGAGAGAGAAAGGGGAGAGGAGGGAGGTGGGGGAAGGGAGAGAGAGAGAGATTAGGGATGGCAGGAGACAAGGGGAGGAGAGAGAAAGAGAAGGGG
>NC_057731.1:19271914-19273480 GCF_004010195.1 Chiloscyllium plagiosum
ATCCCTCCAAACCCTTCCTATTCATATACCCATCCAGATGCCTTTTAAATGTTGCAACTGTACTAATGATCACCACTCCCTCTGGCAGCCCATTCCTCACACGCACCACCCTCTGCGTGAAAACATTGCCCCTTAAGTCTCTTTTATATCTTTTCCTCTCACCCTAAACCTATGCCCTCTAGTTCTGGACTCCCCCAACCCCAGGGAAAAGACCTTGTCTATTTATTCAATCCATGCCCCTCATGATTTTATAAACCTCTATAAGGTCACCCCTCAGCCTCCGACGCTCCAGGGGAAACAGCCCCAGTCTATTCAAACTCTCCCTATAGCTCAAATCCTCCAACCTTGTTGAACGCCTTACTGAAGTTCATATAGATCACATCTACTGGTCTGCCCTCATCAGTCCTCTTTGTTACTTCTTCAAAAAAATTCAATCAAGTTTGTGAGACATGATTTCCCATGCACAAAGCCATGTTGACTATCCCGAATCAGTCCTTGCCTTTCCAAATACATGTACATCCTTTCCCTCAGGATTCCCTCCAACAACTTGTATGAACGTGGGACTGGGATATCATAGCAATTACTGAAATGTGGCTCTGCGATGGACAGGACTGGCAGCTTAATGTTCGAGGATACAAATGCTACAGGAAGGATAGAAAGGGAGGCAAGAGAGGATGGGGAGTGGCGTTTTTGATAAGGGATAGCACTACAGCTGTACTGAGGGAGGATATTCTCGGAAATACATCCAGGGAAGTTATTTGGGTTGAACTGAGGAATAAGAAAGGGATGATCATCTTATTGGGATTGTATTATAGGCCCCCTAACAGTCAGTGGGAAATTGAGAAACAAAGTTAAAAGGAGATTTCCGTTATCAGTGAGAATAATAGGGTAGTTATGGTAGGGGATTTTAACTTTCCAAACATAGACTAGGACTGCCACAGTGTTAAAGGTTTAGATGGAGAGGAATTTGTTAAGTGTGTACAAGAACATTTTCTGATTCAGTATGTGGATATACCTACTAGAGAAGGTGCAAAACTTGACCTACTCTTGGGAAATAAGGCAGGGCAGGTGACTGAGGTGTCAGTGGGGGAGCACTTTAGGCCCAGTAACCATAATTCTATTAGTTTTAAAATAGTGATGGAAAAGGATAGACCATATCTAAAAGTTGAAGTTCTAAATTGGAGGAAGGCTAATTTTGACGGTATCAGACAAGAACTTTCAAACGCTGATTGGAGGCAGATATTCGCAGGTAAAGGGACGGCTGGAAAATGGGAAACCTTCAGAAATGAGATAAATAGAATCCAGAGACAGTATGTTACAGTTAGGGTGAAAGGAAAGGCTGGTGGATGTAGGACATGTAGGTGGATGACTAATTTAGATAAATGTGAGGTGCTCCATTTTGGGAAACAAATCTTAGCGGGATTTATACACTTAATGGTAAGGTCCTAGGGAGTGTTGCTGAACAAAGGGACCTTGGAGTGCAGGTTCATAGCTCCTTGAAAGTAGAGTCGCAGGTAGATAGGATAGTGAAGGCGGCGTTTGGTATGCTTTCCTTTATTGGTCAGA
>NC_057731.1:19274484-19295149 GCF_004010195.1 Chiloscyllium plagiosum
GTGTTACATACCCCTGAGACTCCAACCCCCCCCCCCCCACCATACATTTTCCAAAACAGCATATTTATTGGAAATGGGGTAGCCACAGAAGACTCCTGCACTAACTGCCTACCTCTCTTCTCTTTCCTAGAGTTAACCCGTCGCTGTGACTGTATCTGACTTTTCTCCCTTCATATAACTACCATCCATCACACCCCCTTGCTCTTGCAAATTCCTCATTGCCTCTAACTGTGACTACAACCAATTCATTTGATCTGATATGATTCACAACCAACAGCTTTTATTGCAGACATAATCCTTAGTAACATGTAAACTCTTCCTAAGCTCCCACATCCAACAAGAAGAGCATATCACTCTACTTAGGGTCATTTTTGCTTCTTCCAGTCTGCAGACACAGAAATAGCACCATCTTATTCCTCTACAAAACACTTCTCCAGGCTAACTTAATATTTATGGCTTATATTTTTAAGTTTAATCAAGAGACATATCTCAATAAAAGATATAATCAAGAAATTCAATAGTCACTCTACTCGCTACTGCAGACTTACAGCAAGGCCACACTTAAAGCTATTCAACTTATCTGTTTCTGTGCTGTAACCTCTCCCAAACAGGTTCCTCCAAGATCAGTTGTGAATTTCACTGCTTGTTAATTTTCCTGGATGCACTCTGATGTCCAGCGATACATGAATTCAAACAGCAAAAGCGATAATGCGCAGGTTCACTGCTGTGTCAGGGAGCAATATGGGTTTCTTTCTCTCTCTCTCCTGCACCGACCTGACCATGGGCTGCTATTGTCTGTCCCTCTCCCTTTTAAAAGTGCCGTTGTTTTGACTTTTATTTTTCTCCAAAGTTCCAAAACAATGCAACAGCACATAAAACAGTCATTGCTGGAATTTGAGGAAATCAGCAGATGCAAAGGCATGGATGACATTAGTCATCATCCCTGCTATTCGCAGTTCCGCAGCTGAGGTTGTCTCCAGGTCACTTTACAGCTGATGCTTCTCAAGTGAACCACTTGCACAGCATCAAAATATCCAAATAAATTTGGACCTGCAATGCAAAGTTCTAATGGTGGACAGGGACATGAAAGACATAGCTCCAGAGCAGATAACCTTCCTTGATGCCCCAATGTTCAGTTTCTTCATGTCCAATAAGGAGAGTGCTGAAGAATCCACCTATTTTGTCAAGGTTTGTAGTAACATTTCAATTTTAGCAGGCAACCTTAACAGTTTATTGGCCTTTTATATACAAATATTGTATATACAATATACAATGCATAACAAGCATTGAGAAGGCAGAATTGCAGGCACAAAAAACTGTGCAGCTAGAAAAAGCACAGCAGGTCAAGCAGCACCTGAGGAGCAGGAGAGTTGAGGTTTCGGTTTGGGACCCTTCATCAGGACTTCCTCAGTTCTAATGAAAGGTCCCGACCCGAAATGTTGACTCCCCTGCTCCTCTGATGCTGCTTGACCTGCTGTGCTTTTTCCAGCTCCTCACTTCATTGACTCTGACTTTCCAGCATCTGCAGTCCTCATTATCTACGGAATTGCAGGTACCACTTGGATAAACTGGCAGAGATTAATCAAAAGTTCTTACACATTCTGAGGAGGATTTTTGAGGTCGTCTCCAGGTTTCACACAGTTTCCATTCTTGTGTCTGTTCACAGGTCAATTGCTACACAGGTCAGGACACAATGCAGACCAATATAAAAAAAGCCATTTGTATGTACAAGGAAATGTTTGTATAGTGGATCTTTGAAATTAATATTAACACACCCCCCGATTGTGTTCATATGTGCGAGTGTTCAGAAGTCGGACATTTCTAAATCAGGTACCTAAATCAGCTCACCAACAGAAAAATCCACAGGATAACATACATACTACTGCCATGGAGAGAAAGTAAAATATTGCAATGAGTCATTTCCTGGCATTTGCATGTCACATTGCACAAATTATAAAAATCTACTCCTGAAAGTCTTTACAACACAGCTGAGTTAAACTAACTAGAACACGTAACCATTCTGCAAGCTGTTAGTCAGACTGTAATCAATAGACTCTCTGTCATACAGTCATTAACTGCTTTTGTTGCAATAACACATTTGCAAAATGTTTTCTTTCAATCTGTGCTATGCCTTTTTCAGGCATGATACCAAATACTAGTACTCTGACATGGTACAGCCAGACACATGGATTCAAATTACCAATGCACACTTGTGAATTACACGCAATCAACTTTTCAGCATTGTAGTTTACATTTCTTCATGTCAATTTTTCCTGACACTTTCAATTATGATAACAGCAACAGTAACATTACCTGAAAATGCATGGCCTCAAACAAATAGCAAGAGACAGAAAATATTTTAGAATTATTCGACAAAACGCTGCACTGGATCTTCAGCATTGAATCATGCTTAGTTTTGTAATCTATCCAGTATGGATACATAAAATAGTTATAGTGGACAAAATTCCTTTCCCCCCACTGCAATATAAAAAGATTACAATATTATGACTAAGTGAACCGAACTCTGCAGTTACCCAAAAGCCACTTAATCACATACGTCTGACAACAAACCCCAGAGTGAGCATCATGACTTTTAGCTCACATCTGATCAAATCTACATCTGTTTTACATTCTTTTGGCTTCTATCACAGAGATTTACTGCTTCCAAGCACAAATCGTTTTGCACTCTACAGATTAAAGCTAGCCCCTAGAGGATTGAAGTTACGTACAGGAATACATTTTCTTCAACAATTACCTGCAAGATTTTACCCCACTGTGGGACATTGCAACTGAACGGTGACGGAGATAGTAAACTGTGAAACCCTGCTCACTATGAAGTACAAAGCATACTATCTCTCTACCCTGCCCTTCATATAGGCCTCAAGTGTTTCACAGGACGCACAAGATTGCTGATGGGCAGCAGACAATTAAATGGTTGACGGAGTGGAAAGAGGTGTTGGGGTCAGGCAGGTATTATTGTTGGAAGAGAAGGTTTCCTTGGAGAGACTACAGCATGCTTCTACTTCTCTTGGCAAAGAATCAAACAAAATGTAAATCGCATGCAATCATGGGCCTCTTCTGGTTCTGGGGCTCACATCATCCGATGGTCTGGATTCAAACTGTAGTAAGGCCTCAGTTACACAATTAGGATGAAATCTCCACATTTGAATGGATCTTGCTGTCTGCTGGTGAGGGTCCTGACTGTGCTAAAATCAGATTAAAACAAAGTACATCACTGCCCCAACTATAATAATTCAGGTTAAAATCAGGTCTGACAGCTTTAATTTGGATATATATTTTGCAAACTCACAAAATGGCTTCAATTACAATAGCTCTTTGCTATTTATTCATTCATGGGATGTCGGTAACACTAGCTGGGCCAGCATTCATTCACCTTCCCAACTGCCCTTGAGAAAGTGGTGTTGAGCTGTCTTTCACAACCACTGCAATGCTTGAAATGTAGGGATACCTACAGTGCTCTAGGATTCTGAAGCAGGGACAGTAAAGGAACATGATATCATTCCAAGTCAGGATGGGAGGTAATCGTGCAAGTGGTGTTGACAATATTGGCAGATAAATATTTAATATTGTCATGCAACATATGTTTATTGTGTTTTAATGCGTTATTTCCTCTATCTTACAGACCATTAAAAGACTGTCATATGAATATGTTAAGCATGTATTTGCTTACCTACGAGCAGTAAGTTCTCAGTTAATAGATAAATGTCAGTCGTGCAAGTATGAATGAGGCAGAAACACCTGCGCATATAATAACACGGTGAGACACTGAGCTGCTGCTCATTAATAAACGAATAAGTGATTCTTTAAAAATATATTCTACATTTTACTGTTCAATCGCCACATCATTAGCTTTGTAACACTGGATGAGTAAAAAATGACACTCATCCTAACAGTTAAAGCCTGTGAGAAATGCAAGGAGCATTGTGGGTAAAGAATGTAGCAGCTCCACACAAGAACGACAGAGATTCTGGGAAGTGTTCAGCATTTGGGATTTAGAACCATTTTGACATTCAGCAGACGCACGAAAGGTACTCTGTGAAGGATGAAGCTGATGCAGGTTCCAGAGATCTTAACATTTCCTCCTAGTGAAGTTCAGGACTCAATGAGGTGGAAACTGCTTTCAGTTTGCCAACTCATCCATAGTATATTTTCTTCTGGTTAGCCATTTCAGGAAGATGAACAGCTACCTGCCTGTCATTCAGGATGGTCACTGATAGAGCTACTGGGAAATGAGTTGGCACCGTTTGTGTAAAGAGCAATGGATTATTTTTTATCTTAATTAATTCCTTTTCAGTCAAGGAGAGAAAAATGATTCAAGCTGAGAGCACCACAAGAATTCAAGCTTCAAATACCGTCAAGGTTGAGTGATAAAATTGATGAATTAACATCCGTCCCAAAAATGTTTCACTTGACCATGGCTGAATCTAAGTTCCTTCCACTTACATTTTGATAATAAAAAGGCTGCACAATGCACAATTAGAAAGCCCTATAGACAAAATCTCAGCATTCATTAGATTCAGTTTGGCTTAAAAGAGAGATGAAATAAGAGGCATTTCTGCTGAATTTTAACCTAACCGACACCATTGTTTTCTGTGCTGCTTTCTGCAAAAGTAAGGAAATCATTTCATTATCTCAAAATAAATATCTCCACCCCTATGGGCTGAGGTGTCGCTCACTAATTTGAGGCAGCAGAAGCTTTTCCATCATAAACACCACAATAGTGACAATTTTAAAATGAAGGCACCACTCACCACATGTCAATTGGTTTTCCTTCAAAGTTTTGAATGGCCTTCCCTGCAGAGCACTTGGGTAAACACACACAGTTTCATCTGCTATTCGAACTGAAGAGTTTCTGGCCCACTGTAAGAGCCATCTAAGGTTGCAGTCACACATTAGAGATTCAGTGCTAAAGTGCCTGTAAAACACAGATGAATTCACAAATGAGGATGGATCCTTCCCATACATCACTCTGATGTCAATATCTGATACATTAACATTAAGATAATACTGTTTTTCTTCTTCTTGAGTTTCAGTTTCTCTTTGTAACATGCTAATACTATCCTTAATTGAAAACAATGAAGATACTGGAATATAGGTTTGAGTGACAATGATTTACATTTTGCTCATATACATTTATTCATAATTCATAAGTAACATTCTATGTTCTATGTGTCATTCAAATCAATGAACATAACATCATTATTACACAGATCACATATCCAGCAGACTCAAACACTGAATTTTTTCAGGAACTTATGCTGCAAAAAACTCAAGTATATATGAAGCCTTAATGTAAGCAGTCAGTTTGTTTTGCATTTTACTGTGTTTCCAAAGCTGAAGTTGATTTGGAGCAAAGCAGAACTGGTTATGAAAGAAATAGAGTAACTTTAAAAATAAAGCTAACATAACCTGCATAAAATAGACAAAGTAAAATAACTGTAGGCAATATGCTAATCGAGTAAGTATAATAAGATTCGATTCCTGTCTAACTAATCTGAAAATGAAAATAAAATCAATACAAAGTTAATTCATGAAAAAATTAAAAATGCATTTTCTATTATCCTCAGTGTTTCAAAGATAAAAAAATATTTCTTGAAGCACTGATAAATGCAGCAACCAAATAGTCAACAGCAAGGTTCCATAAACGGGAGGTATTTCCTAGTTTCACCTTTAAATGTCTCGCTCACATTTTTGTACAATGCACCATTGACACCAACAACATAACCAGCAGATATTGTTTCTCTCTATCTACCTTCTACGCTTGCCTGAAGATATTGCCCCTTTTCTTTATTAAAAGCTACACGCAGCACTATCTTCTCCAGGCTGGAAAACTGTCGTTTGGAAACACCATTTGTCTAAAAATTGTTTTGTCAAGAGTTTTATTTCATGCTGTGCAACACTTACAATTTGGGTGGTTATCGATGCTCCAGGCAAGTCCTGAGCAGCACAGCTAAAGAGCAGTGCTGCACTACTGGACTTTTTCGAATTAGTTTAGCAATTGTTCCTCAACACTGTTCAGGTAAAAACGTTCTTTTTAAATACAGAAGAATGAGTCTCAAGAAATAAAAGCATTTAATTTTTGTTCAGTTGGCGTGGAACCAGACAGAATGAAAGTGATCAAAGTTTGTTCCTCCTGCAGAAAGACACTTAGTTTTGTGTAAAGGAGATTTTAAATTAGATTGCATCGGTGAACAAGTGGTATTTTCACTCAGTATGAGAGCATCGGTGGCATTTTTCCTCATGAACATTTAATTTCCTACATTTACATGTCCAGGATCTTCAACTAATATTCTATCCATCAAGTGCTGCATTCTTTAATTGATGATTTCAGTTTCAAAAACAAAAACAAAATTCCTATATCTTTCCAGAGCAATTGAGTGGAAGCTGCACTGCTGTAAATGAGCAAAACCTGTAGGACTTCCACTTTCTTCTAACAAGATCAGTGACATGTGTCAGGAGTCTATCCACATAGCATGTTGCTGCATCTTGGGAGGTTTGAAGCATCCAGGAAACAAGCGAGTATCACATCTTCATTAATGGGTGTGCGACTGAACCTGAGGACTCACATTGCTGTTATATCCTAGCACCCCGTACATTTCTGAGGTTACTCATTTTAAAAAAAAAAGCATTAATGCAAACCCACCAAATCAGATTAGGCCTAACTAATTCCAAAAGATTGGCAAGGTGGGAGAAGTGGAGGACATAGAGTCAGGAATTGGCCCATTATCTGCTGATCCATAAGCAAGCTCCATATATTTGACTTTGCCTCATACCTCTTAAAACCTTTTGATAACAATAGTTTATCCATCACAGTTTCTCCATTTTGGAAAAACAGACTTCCAAACTTTTAGCACACTTCTCATGTGGAGGTATCTCCTAGCTTCAAACTTAAATGTCTGGTTCCCATTCTTATACAATGCCGCAACAACAGATATAGTTTCTCTCTCTGGATGTAAGTTTGCTCACTGAGGTGGAAGGTTTCATCACCATACTAGGTAACATCTTCAGTGAGCCTCCGGAGGAAGGCTTTGACCAGAAGCTCAATGAAGATGTTACCTAGTCTGGTGATGAAACGTCAGAAAATGATCCTTCTAGCTCAGCGAGCAAACTGACATCCAGAACTTCAACCTGAGCTATAAATCTTCTCCAAACTCGTTTATATTTTCTATCTACCTTATATGTTTTCCTAAATATATTAAAAACTTTGATCAAATTATCCTTAACTTTCTAAATTCCAAGCTATACAACACTAGTTTGTACAAACTCTCATTGTAATTTAACCTTCAGAGTCTAGGTTTCATTCTGGACAAATAGTGCTGCCATTCCATGAAGGCCAATAAATCCTTCCTGAGGGTTAGTACCCAACACAGCTCACAATGCTCCAGGGATGCTTTATCCATGACCTTAGATAGCAGAAGCATAGAATCAACCCCCACACATTCTTTAGCCTTTTGGCTATTTTCTGTATCTGTTCATGACATTTTATTCATCCATGTATGTGGAATCTTAATTATCTTTGGACCACCACTGTTTCTAGTTTGTTTGCCATTCAGAAAGTACTCTGTCTAACACATTTTAGGTTCAAGTGGATAACCCAGATGGCCTCCTTCTTCAAAGACCGCAATTTCCCCTCAGACGTGGTTGACGATGCTCTCCACCACATCTCCTCCACTATCCGCTCCTATGCCCTTGAACCCCGCCCCTCCAATCGCCACCACGACAGAATCCCACTAGTCCTCACCAACCACCCCACCAACCTCCAGATACATCGGATGATCCTTCGTCATTTCCGCCACCTCCAAACGGACCCCATCACCAAGGATATATTTCCCTCCCCACCACTATCAGTGTTCCGGAAAGACCACTCCCTCTGTGACTCCCTTGTCAGGTCCACACCCCCCACCAACCCAACTTCCACTCCCGGCACCTTGCCCTGCAACCGCAAAAAATGCAAAACTTGCGCCCACACCTCCCCCCTCACTTCCCTCCAAGGCCCCAAGGGATCCTTCAATATCCATCAGAAATTCACCTGGACCTCCACACACATCCGCTGCACCCGATGTGGCCTCCTATACATTGGGGAGACAGGCCGCATACTTGCGGAACGTTTCAGAGAACACCTCTGGGACACCTGCACAAACCAACCCAACCGCCCCGTGGCTGAACACTTTAATTCCCCCTCCCACTCCGCCAAGGACGTGCAGGTTCTTGGCCTCCTCCATCGCCAGACCATGGCAACACGACGCCTGGAGGAAGAGTGCCTCATCTTCCACCTAGGAACCCTCCAACCACAAGGGATGAATCCAGCATCTGCAGTCCTCACTTTCTCCTAATCTCACATTTGCCCAGTAATGTTTGATTTTTGAGGTTTGTTTCTTTATTTTTCAATTTAATAGTAAGAATTACTGTAATGTTTAACTTCTAACTTCATTCTTTCTTTCTACATTGTTCTAATGATTCTGTACCCAGATACCTGTTACCTAAGATGGGGCCTTGTGTGGCGACACTGTACATTTTCACTGTACTCCTTTAGCTTTGTACTTGAGTACATGTGACAATAAAAATCTAAGTCTTTAAAACCTAAATATAGAAATACATTGGCCAAAGTTTTGTCATTTCAAATAATCTATCAAAATCTCTTTGCAATTGTATGTTTCCATCCACTGTGCTTCCAAATGTCATCTATATTTGTTTTATAAGTTGTATTCCAGGGCACGCAGTTAAGTGCCTGAGTCCATATTTCAATCAGATGAACTGCATTGGCCTGTAGACTCTCACAAAGAGTGGCATTGTTTAATAACAAGCAAGACCCCAGTGTTATTTCTACCCCAAGGAATTTCTAGATTACATGATAGTCAAAAAAAACCTTCTAGGTTCAGCACCCAAAAAACTCTCTAATTCCTTGTTAGTTGCCCAGGTATTCTTCATAGAGCAAGCTTTGCAAATTTAATAATATATCTAACTGTGATCAGTTTCCTGAGTTTATTAATAACCAGAGTGCATTTAATAAGCACTTGCATGGTTCAGTTTGCAGAGGGAGCTGACACTGTCAGCCCCACATGTTCATACTGTTACAGATCGCTTATGTTGGTCCCTCAGAGACCAATTTTAAAAAGCATTCTGTCAGAATAAAAGAAAATAATCGAATAATGTAGGATTAAGGTCAGCAGATCATGACACACTCACATACAATCAAACTAAATGAGTGTCTCTGCATTATTCATGATTTGGAGATGCCAGTGTTGGACTGGGGTATACAAAGTTAAAAATCATATAACATCTGATGAAGGAGCAGTGTTCCGAAAGCTAGTGCCTTCAATTAAACCTGTTAGACTATAACCTGGTGTTGTGTAATTTTTAACTCTGCATTATTCATTATGCACAATGTGCATTCCAGGAGCAATTTGTATTTCGCAAGAAACTTGCAAGGTTTATACTTTTATGCACTATTTTAAAAACAGAGTTTGGGAGACAATACTATTCACTGGTTATCCACTGGTTTGCATCAAACAGCAAGTGTTTCTGTAGGAAGCCCAAGGAGGATGTGTTAACCAGCGATTTAACCTTGGGAAGATCGCTGCAATACCAGCTAAGTTCAATCTGTGTTGATGGCAGTTTAGGGGTGACATCACCACCCTAAATGAGATCAATTACTTAATTCAGAGCCGTCATGCTCAGGGTGTCTCAGCTATTCATTGCTCTGATTGAGCTATTAGTTGATCTTTCTAACTTGATAATTCAACACTGATCTGGAGTTCCAACAAAAGATCATTGATCTGAAATGTTCACTCTGGTTCTCTCTAACCACAGCTGCTGGCATATTCTCAGCCTTTCAGTACTTTCAACATGCTCAGTTTTTATTCTTGATCCTTTTCTGTTTTCACCTTTGTGTAAACTGTACATGTCTTTTTTGTGTTTCACATACGTTATCATTTTCCATGTTAAGCATCTGCTTTTTTTAAGACAACCATAAATATTTATTCAGCATCTTCTGAATGCGAGCAATCTCCCATAACTCATCTAGTCAGAGAAGAAGACACTGAGGCATCCCTGCTTAAAAAGGGATTAAGGCAAAAGACAGAAAATTACAGGCCGATTAGCCTAACTCATGCATGGATAAGATCCTGGAATCCAATCTGAAGGATGAGATTTCTGAATACTTGAAGTGTATGGTAAAATCAGGCAAAGTCATCATGGTTTCATCAAGAGAAGGTCATGCTTGACAAATCTGCTAGCATTCTTTGAGGAAGTAACAAGCAAGTTAGACCAAGGAGAGGCAACGGATGTTATCTATCTGGACTTCAAGAAGGCCTTTGTCAAGGTGCTGCACAGGAGGCTACTGGGTAAGATAAGGGCCCATGGTGTTAGAGGTAAGGTACTAGCATGGATAGATGCTTGGCTGCCTGGCAGAGAGCAGAGAGTAGGGATAAAAGGGTCTTCTAAGGATGGCAGCCAGTGACAAGGGTCAGTGTTGGGACCACAACTTTTCACTTTATATATTAACAAATAGATGAAGGAACTGAGGGCATTCTGGCTAAGTTTGCAGCTGATACAAACATAGGTAGAGCGACAGGTAGCATTGAGGAGGCAGGCAGCTGCAGAAGGATTTGGACAGGTTAGGAGAGTGGACAAATGGAGTACAACGTGGGAAAGCGTGAGGTCATGCGTTTTGATAGGAAGAATAGGAGCATGGACTATTTTCTAAATGGTGAGAAAATTCATAAGTCCAAAGTGCAAAGAGACTTGGGAGTTCTAGTCCAAGGTTCTCTCAAGATAAACTTGCAGGTTGAGTCAGTCGTTTGGAAGGCAAATGCAATAGTGGCATTTATTTTGAGAGGACTTGAATATAAAAGCCAGGAAGTACTTCTGAGGCTCTATAATGCTCAGGTCAGGCCATATTTGGAGTATTGTGTACAGTTTTGGGCCGATATCTCAGGAAGGATGTACTGGCCCTGGAGCGTGTTCAGAGAAGGTTCACAAGAATGGTCCCAGGAATGAAAAGCTTAACATGTGGGAACGTTTGTGGACTCAGGGTTACACTGTATGGAGTTTAGAAGGATGAATGAAGATCTAATTGAAACATACAGAATACTGAATGGCCTGGACATAATGGATATTGGGAAGATGTTTCCATTGGTGAGAGAGACTAGGACCCAAGGGCCTTAGAGTGAAGGGAAGACCTTTTAGAATGGAGATAAGGAAACTCTTGTTCAGCCAGACAACAGTGAGTCTATGGAATTCACTGCCACAGAAGGCTGTGGAGGCCAGGTCATTGAATATATTTAACATGGAGATAGATAGGTTCTCAATTGTCAAGGGGATCAAGATTTATGGAGAGAAAGTGGGAGAATAGGTTTGAGAAACTTATCAGCCATGATTGAGTGGCGGAGCAGACTCGATGGGCTAAATGGCCTAATTTCTGCTCCTATGTCTTATGGTCTTATAGAGATAGAATGTAAAAAAGGATCATTTATGGCATTTGTAAACATCAATCCTTCCCAAACAGCTGGGTACCTCAGCCAATATCCCATGGAATATTATATTTTCTTAAATATGATGTTGAATCATTAATGGTGGAGACTTTCAGGATACAGCACATTTTGGGTTGTGATCTTAGGTGATGCTTTGGGGTCAAAAGTTGCCATGAGCTTGAACAGATTCCTGACAGCTGAGTGGCCCCTTTAAAATGTTGGTGCCTTTTCTCTATGATGGTTATGACCTAATTAATTGCTCACTGGAGCCTACTTTCTGTGGGTACAAAAAGCCTAGGTGCTCCTTTTGTTTCCTTCCTGCCTTTTTTTAAATTAACTCCCTGCATGGAATGGGGCTTATAAAAGATTGGGAGGTGAGTGGGAGGGTGGGAGGAGAACGATAGCAGGTGGCGTGGTGGTGTGAGGGTAGGGGGAGGCATGGGCAGGATTGCAGAAGGCTGGAGGGCAGTGTAGGAAGAGGAGATCGGAGTGTCTGGGTGGGATATGATGGAGGGAAAGATGATGGCGAGTAAAAGAAACACGGTTATGGGAGTAGAAGGAAGAGATTATGTGGAATGTTCAAATCCATTTACCCATCTTCACTGAAAATACCCAATACCAACCACGGTAGTGTTCCCAAATTTTCACCCACAGTCGAACAAAGTCTGAGGCATTAAAAACAAAAGACATGGAAAGAGACAGAGAGGGAGAGACAGACAAAGAGAGATGCCTGTCAATGCGACATATGAGCATGGGCTGAGGTTTTGTTCTGTAGAATAAAGTCTCGCCCGAGAATCAGAGAACAAGAGGAGAACCCCCATCTGTTCTGGAGGGCAGTCTGACAGAAACAAATATTTTCCCACAATTGAGATCCCTGGGTCAGAGGTCCCATCCACAGAGAGCTTCGTACCCACCCTCTGTGCATGATCATGGAATGACCCAAGCCACAGTTAATTGGAGACAGGGTGGGATTGAGGCACGAGAATCATGGTAGCGTGGAGGGTCAGGAGCAAGGGCATCGTTTTCAGTAACTACCTCCCTGCCTGATGCCATGTCCCTCAGTTGGGCACAGAGCCCTGACAGCAAGAGACTTTTTGCAAGGCCACTTGGCAAACCGAAAAGGTTTTACTGGGTGGGTTTCTGCAGGTGTGAGGGACATTAACTGTAATGGGGCTTAGGAATTAGGCATATCACCTGATTCTTGTTGGAGATGATCATTTACGCCACACAGGTGTCAGGCAATTTTTCCTGCCACTTTTCAGCCCAAGCCTAGATATTGTCCAGATCTTGTTACATTTGAACAAGGACTGCTTCAGTATCTGAGGAGTCACAAATGGTGCTGAATATTATGCAATCATCAGCGAAAATCCCCACTTCTGACCTTATGATGGAGGGTCGGTCATTGAAGAAGCAGCTGCAGTTGATTTATGTCATAATGTCTCTAAACAGGTTGATTAGAAAATGTCTATTCGAAGAAACACCGACAGAGATGCCACAGAGCAGACATGCCTGACGTCCACCAACAACAATCATCTTTCTCGATGTGAGGTATATCTCTAACCGGTGCAGAGTTTAACCCCCAATTCAAATTCACTCCAGTTTAGCTAGATCAGATTGATGCCACAATCAGACAAATACAACCTCCATGTCAAGGGCAGCCACTCTCCTCTCATTTCCAAAATTCAGGTCCTTTAACCATATTTGGACCAAGGCTGTAATGAGGTCAGGAGCTGAATGGCCCTGGCAGAACCCAAACTGAACGTCACTGAGTAGGTTATCACTAAGCAAGTACTGCTTGATAGAATTTTTGGTGACACTTTTGATTACTGCTGTTTGAGAGTAGACTGACGTGGCAGTAATTAGCTGAGTTGGATTTGCCCTCCCTTTTATGTACAGGATGTAACCAGACATTTTCCACATTGTCAAGTTTATGCCATCGTTGTAGCTGTATTCTAAAAGCATGGCTAATGGTGCAGCAAGCGCTGAAGCACAGAGCTTCACTTTAATTGCTGGAATGTTATCAGAGCCCACAGCCTTTGCGGGATCCAATACCTCCAGCCATTTCTTTATACAATTAGCTGAAAACTGGCACCTAGGATGCTGGTTTGCTCTGGAGGAGGCTGAGATGGATCTTCCACTCAATGCTTCTGGCTGAAGAAGGTTCCAAGTGCTTCAGTATTACCTTTTGCACTGATATATTGGGCTCCCCTATTATTGAGGTTGGGGATATTTGTAAAGCCTGTTCTTTGACAGTGAATTGATTTACTGTCCACCAACCCTCATAACCAGATGCGGTAGGACGGCAAAGCTTAGATCTGATCTGTTGACTGGGGGATTGCTTAGCTTTGTCTATCACTTGCTTTTTACATCGTTTGGCATGCAAGTAGTCCTGTTTGGTAGCTTCACCAGGTTGCCACATCTTTTTCAGTACGCTTGATGCCACTTCTGTCATGACCTCCTGCACTCTTCACTGAGCCAGAGCTAATCCCCTGGCTGAATGGTAATGGTTGAGTGGGGGATATGTCACACCATGAGGTTGGACTACAATTTTGCTGCTGTTGATAGTCCACAGCACCTCATAGATGCAGAGTCTTGAGTTGTCATGTCTATTCAAATTCTGTCCTATTTAGCACAGTGATAGTGCCATACAATGTGATGTAGGCTATTTTCAATGTGAGAGGTTTTGTCTCCACAAGGACTGCATGGTGGACACTTTTGTCAAACTGTCAAAGATAGATCCATTTGTGGACAGTTGGACTGATAAGCATGAGGTAATGTTTTTCCCTCTTGTTGGTTCCCTCACTATCTGCTGCAAATCTAGTCATGCAGCAACGTCCTTTAGGTCTCGAGCAGCTCGTCCAGTAATGATGCAACCGGGTCACTCTTGCTAATGGACATTATAATGCCTCATCAGGAGCACATTCTTATGCCATTGCCATGCTCAGTGTTTCCTTCAAGTGGTGTTCAACATGAAGGACATAGCTTTACACAAACTTTCAGGTAGAAAACATTATTTGCCTCAGGCAAGCTCATCCATTTTTGCAAACAAAAGTAAAATCATTCGGATGCTGGAAACCTGAAATAAAACACAAAGTTATGAGAGACACAGCAGGTCTGACAACAACTGTGGAGAGAGAGAGAGAGAGAGACAGAAAGAGAGAGACAGAGTTATTGTTTCCATCTTCAGAATTATTCCAAAGGAATGAAATTAAACTCAAAATCCTGACTCAGTTTTTCTATCTGCAGATGCTGCCTCAGATCCTGAGTTTCTGCACTATGTTTTAAAACTATCCATTTCCTACTTTACATCTATCAAAGCTAACTCTAGTTATACACAGGTCTAGAAGACTCATACTTATTGAAAAGACTTCTCTTGGAGGAGATAAATCAATGGTTGAACACATGTTGGCAAAAGATGTTGGCCATGGTTTGCAAATGGTACATGGGCAATCAATTAAAAGTACGATGTGATCAAAAAGATCCAACAGGTCTTGTGAAGAAGGCTAACCGCAGAGGTGAGGACTGTGGGGATCAGCATAGTGGGCAATTTCTTGTCTTCACAGAATAAACAATCTCTCGGTGATCAGCACAACATATTCACCGGTAGAAATAACACTACTGATAACTACTTTACTTCCATCTGGCTAGTGATGCACAGTCAAGTCTTGGATCTATTCAAATAAGGAGGTTAAAAGAACTGGTAACCATGGGGTTGGAAACAATAAAAAGGAAGAGTGGGCAATGTTTCAAAGCAGATCAACAATGTATATTTAGCAAACAAGCATCTGTTTCGTTCAAGGAGACACCAGCAAACCCTACTGAAGATGTAAAAGCTGTGGCTCAAGAATGAATATTGCTAAGCTCTCACCGTTGAAAAGCAGAGTTACAAAACTGTGTTTCAGTACACACTAATCCCCTGGATTAGTGTGTACTGACACACTGTGTTTCAGTACACACTAATCCCCTGGAGCATGAGTGTAAGTTAAGGCAATTTTTAGCCACAATATAGAAATATACTATGTCAAAATATTAGAAGTCAAATAATAAATTGGACTTTGAAATGACTAAAATTTTGTAATCCTAAAATCTAAGAACTTGGGAAAGAACAGGGCATAAAGTTATCTTACAGATAGCACTACTACATCAAGTAAGAATTGCCAGTGGGTTTAATCCTTTTTCTTTTTCCGTTTCAATCTTCAACAGTGCTCTAATTTATGTGATTCACCTTCCACATTTTGAATGCATTTTGTACAAAAGGTGATCATGGAATCCTCCATGACTAAAAGACAACCTGACAGGTTCAGTTGTTGCAAGATGTTATTTTTAGTCGTTCAGTTGCATTTATTCTATGATGGCAATCAAGAGTTTCACAATACAAACCACAGAGCCAACCAAATAACACACTCTAAATGGCATACGAGTTCTAAATTTGCTCATCTATTTCACGTAATTAAATAGACCAGCAATTTTGTAGTGGATTCTATGTCAGGACATTTTGTGCTCTTTAAAGGGTGGCCATAGTTCCCATCATGCACTGTGACTAACACTGCTGACAACCTGTTATCCTATAATTAAGTTATAATTAGGAAGATTACGCTAATAATCAAAAGTTTCTGTTCAACAAACCATCACAGAGATGGCACGGTAGCCAGTAGTTAGCCCTGCAGTCTGAAGCGCCAGGGACCCAGATTCCACTCTGTGTGGAGTTTGCATGTTCTCCCAGTGTCAGCTGGGTTTCCTCCAGGTGCTCTGGTTTCCTCCCACAGTCAAAGAATGTGCAGGTTAGGTGGATTGGCCAGGCTAAATTGTTCATAGCGTCCAGGGAAGTGCAGGCCAGGTGGATTACCTACGGGAAATGCAGGGTTATTGGTAGGGACGTGGGTCTGGGTGGGTTACTTGTCCAAGGGTCAGTGTGGGCTCAATGGGCTGAATGGCCTGCTTCCACACTGTAGGGATTCTATGATTCCATGAAATCCCAAAAAAACCAAGATGATTAACTTGCCTGACTCAATGCTACTCAGGCCAAAAACTATTCATACCAGGATTCATGATGCCATTTACTAACAAGAACGGTGGGAAGAAAAGATTCCTAATCTACTGCTACATGACTTAAACTATACCCTTCAAAACTCTTTATATATTTAACTACAGTAAGACAAACAAAAGCCTTAGTACATTTATTTTGGGTAGAATAATATAGGCAGAATAAACAAAATTCAGAAGAATTTCAGGTAATGAATGGTATACTCACAAAACTTTTAATGCGCTAAGTTCAATGAACAGTCCAAGAGGAAGGGTTGAAAAAATGTTCCCCGACAAATTCCTGCAAAAAAACCATCAATTTTACATTGGCATCAGTATACAAGGCAAATTGGTTGTGATGACGGAGATAGTTGGGGAATCAGGAATGAGAGTGAGGTCAAAGCAGGGGAATTGTTGCAAATTTGCGTAATATTATCATTGAATACAAACACTTAAATTTACTGTTTATCACTAGGACTGAGACATTAATGGAATGAAAAGGTGAAGTTCAGTTCTTTAAGCCCATTACTTCTGGAGGGCAGATAGAATCTATTCAAATACATCCAATTCAAGAAGACTTCTTGAAGTTTGTGTCCAACTTGATTGTACCTTAAGTTTCCATCTAATAATGGATTATTGAGTTAATTATAAGTCAAAGAAAATTTTAATATTAACACTGTCAGTAACTCAATTGGAATAAACCACCATTGTCATTTGTTTAACTTTCAAATAACTCTAAATACTTCGATCAACATTCTATAGAAAACCTGTCATTTACAAAATACCTTTTCACTAATTGCAATAAATTGATGTTTTTGATATAACATACATAGATATAATACACAAAGGTGTACATATATAAGAATTAGAACTTGCTAATAATTCACTGGAATTATTGAGCTACAATGGGGACAATGCACATTACTGGGCACTAGGATCATGACATGCAATTACCCCACAGACAACTGAAGTGATGCAGGTATTTCACTCTGCTGTACAGCTGCAAGTTTGGTTCAAAGAAAAAGCAGTGCTCAATGAGCACCCCTCAATGAGGTGTAGCCAAAGTAGACCCTACTCCTGTCCATGGTGGAGGCAGTAGTGTGTTCCTTAATGACCCAATAAGAACTCTGATGAGAGCTCTCTTTCCCTGCTCAATCAGGTTTCCCCACGCCATCTCTGCTCCACCTCGAAGTCATGCTGCAGCCTAAGAGGAACTGAATGAGTGGGTCAAGGTGTTCTGCTTGATGCGTTTCAAATCCACAGCATTTCAAAAAGTCCCTTCTGAACACATATTCAAATGTATTTGTTTAAAAGCGGGGTTCAACCCAATCTGAATGGCACAAAATGGCAGGTTGGCCATAGAATCAGCATTTGCCACTAATTGATGCCACAGTCTGTCCAACCTGCAAGGTTCCAGTGCCTCTGCTCTTCCTGACATGGTGACTAGGGCAGGTTACGCTGTGCCTTTTTTTCATCTCTGGAACCAAATTCTGTGGCCATTTCCTACAAATCTGCAGCAACACATCTATTAAATCTTCATTGTCATCATCAAAACATCAGTGATATACATAGCATCCATGTATCTCCATTCTTAAGTATCTTTTATAGCATAGTTATTTCTGACTCATTATAATGAACTAATCTAATCTTAAAGTGTTGGCCGAAGTGATGTTTTAACCATTTCTATTTCTGTGGCATTGTCATTACTTTTATGAGCAAAATTACTTAAAACTAAGCTTGCCCTTAAATTCTCAGCAGATTGAAGACAAAGATTCAAAAAATATTGAAGAGAACCTTCATTAAGTGACTAAAATAATTAAAAGCTATGTACTTACAGCTTAGTCAAACTGGTGAGGCCTGTAAATATCTCAGGACTCAGACATCCTATCCTGTTGTTTGACAGATCTCTGCAAACAGAATACAAAAGAATTTATTTGTGAAATATGACTATATGCTGAAACATGGCAGTGATAGAATAAGTAATGTGGAACAGAGTGTGAGAAAGCAGGAAACTCCAGAGATAACATTCATGGTCTAAATGCTCCCAAGTTAGATTTCAGACAGTTTGTACTGAAGCTACAATAACTTGATTCTCTGTCCCTGGCAAGATGAAGGGCAAACTCTACCTGGTAACATATCCCTCATCATTTTTTCAGTGGCCAGTGCATACTCACATTGATCAGCAACAGGGATAGCTGAGTCAATCCTGACTACAGGCAGCTGATAGCAACATGTCAATCTGTCGATCAGGAAGCGAGATGTTTGTATGGCATGAGGCTGAATGGTCAGCTGCCACCATGATGGGAATCAAAATTTAACAGTACCAAAGAAAGAGGACAGGTAATAAAAGGGGAAAGTAGGTCTAGGAAGTGGTAACATGAAAAAATTTACAGAATGATATACAAATATGCAAATATTTAGAAAAAAACTTTGAACCAACTCAGATTGCAACTTGTGTTGTACCGATACAAATTGCGAAAAAGCACATGCACTAAATTATAGGGACTGTCTCTCTCATATAACGATAAGTAAGGATTTATTTACATTATCCAGAACCTAGTGATCTGGGCCAATCAGATATCGGAAGTACCTTGAACAACATGGGTCAGGATTTCTCAAAAGTCCCAAGGTGCTGAGCCCAATCAAATTGCCTGTAACTTTTAGGCACCTGATGGACAATTACCCTACATTCAGCACCCTCTGAAAATGTGTCCAATTCTGAACTAAAGTCAGAGACTTTGGACAATTCAAACCAACCCTACCTTGATCATGATCCAGGAAACATTAGAAGTTCCAATGGCTGAGTAACATTACGACTGATCATCAAATCCTCACTGGAGAATCCTCCCGAATCCAGAACTATTCCTTCAATTCCCCTTTAACTCCCCAGTAAGCCCAGGATCTGACCACAACCTAGACAACAGTCTCCCTCCACAGCCACCAATCTGTCCCTGAAAACCCTTGATAGGAAACACACTCCTGTCCCTCCAACCCTATCCTTTAACCAACCCAATTACCCACCCAAAACCATGACTCAGCCTCTCTGCCAACTGAACTTATTGTTTAACCTGGCCTGATTATCTCCCAGCCTGCCTACTTCGCCAGACTAACCCCCTCCTAGTCATACCCAACCCACTACCAATCACCCAGCTTTACACTGGTACAACCAGTCTAACCCGCTCATCCCATGACCCAGCTCCTCCCTGATTCCCCAATACCCAGATTGCCACTGTTATGAAACGTCACTCCCTTTGACCTGACCCAACATATCAACAAATACATCCTGTTTCTTCAACCACCCATATGTAAACCTATCATCTTGTTTCAAATGTATCTGGCTTAGCAGAATTAGCAACAGAAACATCAGGTTGAGCTGAAAGCAATACTGATGAAATGGACAGACCAGAAAAAGAAAGGGGGAGATGCACAGTGCACACATCAAGGAGCGGGAAATCACCCATGAGACAATCGGTTCAGATATAAATGCCGAGCAGTGCTGCTCCTCTGAAAAAACTGAAGCCAAAATGGAAGCAGCAAGTGGAAGAGGTCCAGGGTTCAACAAAAACAAAAATAAAAAAATGTTGAAGAGTCTAAACAATGATTCAATCAGGTTATAAAGGAGAAAATATATTGGACCATCAGAAGGCTAAAACTTTAGAAGAATACAGTTTATAACATCATAGCTTCAAAATGAACCAGAAGATCTTAAGGAACAAAACAGCAATTGCTAAGAAGGTGTGCATTATTCCCATTAAGATGACTCACAGGCTCACTTAGTACTTTTAAGGAGTTAGGAGGGGAATGTTGCATGTCTACTTTACCTTTGAGAGATTTTACGTTTAAGGATTCCATCTACTGTATGTATTCAATGTTGTATGAGGAAGGAGATGAATGTGCTGTAGACAAATTTGCAGACAGCACAAAAATAGGTGGAAAGCAATGTTGCAAGAGGGGTCCAGACAGTTTACAGAGAGATAGTGACAGGTTAAGTCAATCTGACACGTGGACATTATTACGCGTGTACATGGCAGGTACTCATGTGACTCAGCCAACACTGTCTATCTTATGGACTTCGGGACAGGCAGCAGAGGAAAGTGGCCGAGCAGAGGCTGATAGCTAAGTTCGGTACGCACAGGGAGGGCCTCAACCGG
>NC_057731.1:19295266-19296015 GCF_004010195.1 Chiloscyllium plagiosum
CACACACACTTGCTCACACTCACAACCCCCACCCCAGACAGACACACACACACAGAGACAAAGACCCACATGCACAAATATAATTTGTGTGGTGAATTATTTTGTACTTGCAGAGTTACATTGTACTTTGCTCAAAAACTGCATGCATTCATGTAGAACTCTGAGCTCAAAAACTGCATCACCGGCATCTCCAAATCATGACTACTCTCGACACCACTAACTGTCGGCTTAAAGTGGAGAGGATCTCCAAGAAGATTGCACTTATCAACACAGACATCAAGTTTCTACAGGAATGCAGGCAAGCAGGAAAGATCCCGAAAGGATTACGGATCATGAACCCACTTAGGTCGACCTACAACAAGACTACGCAGAGAGACTTTGCCACTGCACCTCTCATAAACTCCTCAATCATCTCATGCACCAACTCTACAGCAGGCGCCACAACCTTGAAATTCAGATGGAGTCCACACTCACAGTCTGCACACAGGATACATCAGTACAATTATGTGACATTACCAAACAGACAAGGTGACAAAACTACACCACATACATGCATGGCAAGAACACAAAACTGGAGAAACTTGGCATTCTTACCAGTAATAGCAAAGCCCACCCTGGAACTACAGTAGACAACATTATTACTGCGGGCAAGTCTATTGTCAACTTATTGGACCACACCCTTTGACCGGAAGAGATTGAAGTCCTGAGTAGGGGTCTCAACTTCTGCCCCACCACCAAAATGGACCCGT
>NC_057731.1:19296027-19322828 GCF_004010195.1 Chiloscyllium plagiosum
CAGATGAAAGGCTTAACAGACAATCAATTCTTCAATGTATAATTTCATTTACATCATACTGCAAATTTTTGCTATAAATTCTGTGTTACGATTGAGCCCTCCACAATCATCTGATGAAAGAGCATCGCTCCGAAAGCTAGTGTGCTTCCAATTAAACCTGTTGGACTATAACCTGGTGTTGTGTGATTTTTAACTTTGTACACCCCAGTCCAACACCGGCATCTCCGAATTATAATTAGGTAGGCCCATGAAATGTTTAGCCATCCAATATTAAGGCCCCCCTCTTATTTCAAGGAGTTTGGAGTATAAAAGTAGGGAAATCTTACTGTAACTATACAAGGTGCTGGTGGTACCATATCTGTGAGCAGGTTTGGTCCCCTTGTTTTAAGAAAATATATTATTTCATTGGAGGCAGTTCAGAGAAGGTTCACAAGGATGATCCATGGTATAGAGGCATTTGAACAAAGGTTAAATGGGTTGGGACTCTACCCACTGGAGTTTAGATAAACTAGGGGTGCGCTTATTGAAACACTTAGAATTTTTAAGGTGCTATACAGGGTAAATGCTCAGAGGATGTTTCCCCTCATGG
Organism: Chiloscyllium plagiosum; assembly: GCF_004010195.1. Classification (NCBI taxonomy): domain Eukaryota; kingdom Metazoa; phylum Chordata; class Chondrichthyes; order Orectolobiformes; family Hemiscylliidae; genus Chiloscyllium; species Chiloscyllium plagiosum. Next base: position 19,296,617 of record NC_057731.1, read on the forward strand.
AGGGTCTAGGCTCAGGGGCATAGTCTCAGAATAAAGGGGCACCAATTTAAGACTAGGATGAGGAGGAATTTCTTTTCTGAGGATTGAGAGTCTTAGTAAATCCTTCACACAAAGACCTGTGGGGGCAGAGTCCTTGTGCATATTTAAGGCTGAGAGACATAGATGCTTCATCTGTAGGGGAATCAAGGGTTATGGGGAAAGGGCAGGAAAGTGAGTGTGGGGGATGTCGGATCAGCCATGATCCTTTTGAATGGTGAAGCAGGCTAGGGGTGGGGGAGGTGGTGAACAGATATCATAGCATTCAGCATTGAGGCATTAATAACTTACAATCTGTATTAATAATTTTGGATGATGGGACAGTGTGTGTTGTATTGTCAAAAAATGTGGCACTGGAAAAGCACAGCAGGTCAGGCAGCATCTGAGGAGCAGGAGACTCTACGTTTCAGGTATAAGACCTTCATCAGGATGATGAAGGTCTTATACCTGACTCTCATGCTCCTCGGATGCTATCTGACTTGCTGTGCTTTTCCAGCGCCACATTTTTTGACAATGATTCTCCAGGATCTGCAATCCTCACTTTCTCCTAGTGTGCATTGCAGTCCAAATTGCTGACAATATGTATGCAAGCAAGTTGAGAGGAGAATGTAAAATATTGGATATTGGCCACAGAGGTGGTACAGGAACCAGGTAATTTATTGTGTCAAAAGCTGCCTCTGGTTGCTGAAGTTCAGATTTTCATAGGACAGCACCTCAGAGAGAGATTTCCTGTCCAGGTAAAGCCAATGAGAGTTGATATCTGTGAAAATGTAATTTCAGACAACTAAGATAACCGCTGCTGAGGCTACTGGTTACCTTGAGGGACAGAGTTTATATCAAAGCCTTTCATCACACCACATGGAGGCATGATATCACAGGGGACCAAAAGGGAGAGAATGAAGGTTCTAGCAGCAGCAGACCACATTGTCATACAGATGGATCCCTCTCTGTTTAGCATAATCTCATCCTGTCTCCAATTCCTCCTGCTCCTCCTCCAGTGAGATGTTCCATTCTATCCTCAAGGTACACATCTCTCTGGAGATTTTTACAGAGAGTTAGAACACCACCACAAAGAGCAAGACCTGCACAGCATAACGACTGATAATGGTCTGCTGCAAATTTACCTTCAGACTGATAAGATTAAATTATAAAAAACACAAACACTTACCTTTGTGAACTTTTCTAAGTGTCCTAGTACAAGAATCTTAATGATTTAGCATGCAAATATAACTAATAATTAGGATGGCAAATGGAACCAGCCGGTATTGCAAGGGGAATGAATCAGAAAAGTCACGAAATCTTGCTACACCTTTGCTGGGTACTATTGAGACCACATTTACAGTACTGTATGCAGTTTTAATCTTCTTATTTGAGGAGAGATATATACTGCCAATGAAGATAGTTCAGAGAAGGTTTCCTGGCTTGATTACTGGGATGAAGGGTCTGTCTTTTATGAAAAGATTGAGCAAATGAAGCTTGTACTCTGTGGAGTTGCAAAGAGTAAGATGTGATCTTTTTGAGAGAAATAACATTGTGTGACAGCTTGGCAGTGTAGATAATGGATGAGTATTTCCTTGTGGGGGAGTTCTAGAACAGTAAGGGGCTGCAGTTTCAGAATAACTCTTCCTTTAAAAGTGGAAATGAGGAACACTTTCTTCCTCAAAGGGTTGTTCTGTGGAATTCTCTATTTCAAGGTAGTGGGGATTTAATCATTGAATATATTCAAGGCTGAGTTGGATGGATATTTGATGTACAAGGAAGTCTAGTGTTACAGGGGCTTGGGGGTGGGTTAACTGAAAAATGGAGTTGAAGCCACAATCAAATCAGTCAGGATTTGTTGAAGCTTTGGAGCTGCCTCGAGGGCCTACACCTGTTTCCATTTCTAGGATGGGAGGTATATTGCATTGGATGCTTGAGATGTGCCATGGACTGCTCTACAGATTGTATAAATGGCCCGCCCTGACTGACTGTCCCACTGGGAAGGTTAGTTGAACAATGCAGAATGGAATCCACTCCCAGACAGCTTTTCTTCATTTCTGCAAACTAAAGTGATGAATTGTGCAAACTGGACCCCAGGGCAAATTCTGATGCAAATGCCACTCAATACCACTCAAACTCAAAGGTGCACAATGCAGGAATTTATACCAATTCTCCTGTTACTAGTCACTGTTGCCAAGTTGTTAATCGTACAACCCCCACACTGCAATCACACTGCAATGTTATGTTCCTTGTAACAAGTAGTCCATGGGGATGTACTGATTTGCTTTTCACCCTGAAATGCTGCGCAATAGGAATACAATTATATTTCAGACTAAAGACGGACAGCTGTGTAGAGATTTGTGTGGAATAACCTTTACAAAAGACATGAAGAAAATATTTGGTTTTCTTCACTACATTTCAACTTTTGCATGATTAACATAGCATTAAAAAGAGTTGCTGACTCATCTGTCCATTTGTGCATCTGGGTATGCTTCCATCAGGTTTTTGTTTGACAGCACTGTCATGATCAGATCCACTTTGAGATACTACAAAAAGTTATTAAGAAATTAATTTTCAAACTGATAAGGCTTTGAAAGGTTTTATTCTGGAAGTACAAATAATACATATAAAAACATTTCACACATTGTGGAGTGTGAACACATTCGCACATTCAACTTTCATAACAACTCTCAATCCTTTCTCCAAAGAATTTATGACAAAGTAAATAGGTGTCAATGTACAACAAGGACCACAATTTGGTTATTAATCTAAATTAGGTTGACTTGCTACCTAATTAATAAAAATTGTAAGAACAAGTGTGTGTAGTAGCAAAGTATGCATAACCTTTGCAGCATTAGAAAAATCTCTAAAATATCAGAACTGTTTTGAAAAGAGTACACATCAGAAGAAAGTAACTTGAAATTTCAAACAATTCAAAGCTTTTTTCTTTTATTCTTCCTCAATCCACATCACTATCAGGAACTCTTCATGAAACCTAACTAACTCTTGAAACAAGTCAAACCTACAAAAATGCTTCTCACATTGAAGCCCAAATCCCTCAAATGAAATTCATTTTAAGAGACAGGAAAAGAAAACTGATTTCTAAACAGGTCCTAAAGCCTTTAAAATAAAGAAAAAGACTTTAATCTCTTAAACCGTGAAACTGAAGATAGCTTAAACCCTTTTACCCATGGGGTTGTTGCAAGATGAATGTGAATTTTGCAGACTGCACATGAATGCATTTCCCCAACATCATAGCAAACTTTATAACCAATAAACGAAAACATTTCATTGCTCTGGAAAATTTACAATATATGGTATAAGAGCCACGAAATATATTATTTCAGATTTGATCGAGAAACACTGCCAATTTTTAAAAAATGCTTTCATTTTGCTTGGTGCAGTGTAAACACGCCACTAAAAAAAAACATTGATCAACTGTTTATGCAGTGAAGTGTATCTAAATACATCAATTATGCCAAGAGTAAAACTGCAATGTTTCTCATCAGAAAGTTGGCTCAGGCTTTACCCTAAGTTCCCTCACAGGACTTTATCTAACATGACAGGATCTAGGCAATTCAAATAGAATGAATACTTACAGCCGCTTCAATTCTGGAAGCCCATAGAGAGCCCCAGGCTCAATGTTGCTAATCAAGTTATTCTTCAAATCCCTAGAGAGACCAAAGGAGAATGAAAAATTAATTATAGGTTGATGAGCTGTTTTCTTAACGTAATGAGTGAAATATGGTCATTTAAATTAAATGCTGTATGTTTGTTTTCACAACAACAAGGAGGAATGCACTTTGTGGCTTCCTTATGAGTTCACAGAGATATGTAAAAAAGTTTGTTTTCTTAAACAATTAAAAAAAACTTTCATGCTTTTCAATACTATAACATTTACAGCACAGCAGCCAATTTGACACTAAGGATAAGCATTTGAGCTCAGGATCTAGACTTCAGAGGCAAAGGATAAAGGCCAAAGGCAATGTCATAAAACCACAGCCACAACAATGCCAATACTCAACCATCTAATATAGGATATCAGTGCCGGGCCAGTAAATGAGTGCTCACATCCAGACTGTCACAAACCAGTTGAGCAGTTTGAATGGATTGATGTAACCTGGTGCAGCTATCAATAGTTAAGTAACTATTTAATATAAGTTGTTGTTGTCACCAGGCAACATTGTTGGGTAATCATTCTGAGATTTAATATTAACTTGTATTGAGCTTCTCGCAACCTGAAGATGGCACACAGTTTTTCCATAGGAGGTAGCTAGTCTTTAACATTGTCCCAATAGAGCCAGATGTGATATTCCTGACTCCTGAAATTGTAATTATGCCTAACAGCTTATTGTTAATTCACCTATGCGGCATGCAATAAAGTATATGTCAACTATGTAAGACAAGTTCCTCTTCTTGTTAAGTTTCTATAGTGGGCTAGCCTTTATCACTGATAATTAAACTGCCCCTTACATTCAATTTGAAAAGGATAATTTGTTTAAATTTGATAAATTTCCACTTTTTGTTACAATGCCCCTGAGGAGCTGTCAGATCTAAATTAGGTTGACTTGCTACCTAATTAATAAAAATTGTAAGAACAAGTATGTGTAGTAGCAAAGTAGGCTAGCTACAAGTCACCAGTGGATGAGGAACCAGCAATACGCCCTGGCAGTTATGAATGAGGCTGATACTCCTCACTGAGAGAAGCTAATCACATCAGCTACTAGATACCCAGAGATAAGCCCTTCAATATGCTGCTTCTCACAGCATCATTAAACAATCCAAGTTACATAGCATTAAACTTTGCAAACTAGAAAGATAAACCTCACAAATCTCCCTCTCCAAAGAAACATTTTTGTTGTGCTTATTTGTTTTTGGGATTTGGGCATTGTTGGCTGGGCCTGCATATGTTGCTGATCTCTAATTCTCCAGAGGCCAGCTACTAGACTAGTAATCCAGGACCCCAGACTAACATTCTGGATACACGGATTTGAATCCAATTGTGGTCAATAGTGAAATTCAAATTCAATAATAATCTAGAATAAAAAAATTAGTTTAATGAAAGCCACTGTCAATTGTTTTGAAAATCTGTTGTCTTCAAAAGATCTGGCATACGTGTGATTTCAGATGCCGAGTATTGTGGCTGGCTCATAACTGCCCTCTGGGCAATTTGGGATGAGCTATGCCCACATCCCACGAATAAATGTAAAACAAGAATGCACAGAGAGAGAATAAATCACTTGTTTACAGAACAGCTAAACATCATCTTTTGCTTTCATTTCACCATGGTACAAGGATTCTGATTCTTTTAACAGTAATGAAAAATTTGCAAATCTCGAATCATAAAGTCATACAGCAGGAAACAGATCTTTCAGTTTAACGTGTCCATGCCAACCATTATCCATAACTATACTGGTCCCATCTGTCTGAACTTGGCCCATATCCTTCCAAACATTTCTTATTCATGTACTTATCCAAATAATTTTTTTAAACATTATAACTCTACCCGCATTCACTACTTCCTCTGGAAGTTCATTTCACACATGAACCATACTCTGTGTAAAAACGTTGCCCTTCATGTTTTTTTTTAAATGCTTAGATTAGATTACATTACAGTGTGGAAACAGGCCCTTCGGCCCAACAAGTCCACACCGACCCGCCGAAGCGTAACCCACCCATACCCCTACATGTACCCCTTACCTATCTTACTCCTCTCACCTTAAAAAAAGCCCCTCAGTCTTGAACACTAGGGAAAAGACATCTGCTATTCACCCTATCTCTATGCCTCACAATTTTATAAACCTCTATAAGGTCACCCCTCAACATCCACTGAAAAAGGGCACAGCCTGTCCAGCCTCTCTGTATAAGTCAAACCTTCCATTCCCAGCAGCATTCTGAGAGATCTTTTCTGAACCTCTCTAACTTAATAACATTGTTCCTCTGACAGGCCGACCAGAACTGCACACAGTACTCCAGAAGAGGCCTCACCAACGTCCTGTACATCAACATGACATCCCAACTGTTGTACTCAAAAGGTCTGAGCAATTAAGGTAAATGTGCTAAATGTCTTCTTAACCACTATGTCTACATGTGACACAAACTCCAAAGAATTATGTACAAAAATCACTAGGTTCTCTGTTCTACAACACTAGCCAAGGCCCTACTTTTAATTAAATATGTCTTGTCCTTGTTTTACCAAAATGCAAAATCTCAATTTGTCCAAATTAAACTCCATCTGCCACTCCTCAGCCTATTGGTCCCTTTGATCAAGATCTTTTTCGTCATCTTAGATAACCTTCCCTATACCACCAATCTGGTGTCGTCCACAAGTTTTCTAACCATGTCTTCTATATTCTTATCTAAATCACATACATAAAATGACAAACAGAAGTGAACCCAGCACTAATCCCTTTGGAACATGCTGGTAACAGGCCTCCTGTCTGAGAAACCACCTTCTACCACCACTTGATCCCCTGTTGTTAAGCCAATTTTGTATCCAACTGGCAAGCTCACTGACTCACAAATCTACTGATGATGCAGCTACATTTCATGTTTATAAACCAGACATATGTTTAACATTTTACAAGAGTAATAGGACACCTTTCAAACTGATGTATAATTTATTCCACTCATGGAAAACTCTTATTTTGAACCAATCATCAACAATGAAGGTTTACACACACACTCAGAAACCTCCCTCCACATTGCCCCAATATGTGCTGTTTATTAGATGTGACCTTGATTGGATTTCCACATAAACATAATATGTAAGAGTTTAACATGATTCACATGATTCCTACAATAATTGAAGAACTCAATAGATATGAAATTATGTAAGTACATAACTAATATGTTCAACTTAAATTGCTCTCCTGCTATAATACAATACAACACAGAAACAGGCTCTTTGGCCCACCTAGCCTGTGGTGATTGCTAACCTTTATTTAGACTCGCTTCTTACTGCCCATACACAGTTTCTATCCCTCTGTTCACATCCCGTTTATTTGTCTATCAACTTTAAACACTCCAAATACCCACCACCCCCTGTGTAAACATTTCCCTACACCTCTCCCCTCAATGTTCTCCCTCTCACCTTGAAACTGTACCCTCTTGTAGTCAACCTTTCTACCCTGCAAAAAAGCCTCTGACTCTCCACCCTATCAATGTCTCTCATAATTCTGTAGACCTCCATGGAGGTCACCCCTCAGCCTCCATCTTTCCAATGAAAACAATCTGAGTTTTAGAGTGTGGTAACAAGGCAAGCAGTGCCATGCATGGGCTGGGTGTTGAACCCAAACATGGCAGGCAGGAATTCTACCACTGAACCACTAATGTAACTACCACAAAATGTTGTAACCTCAGTGGGAAATTGAAAATGGGGAACATGATATGTGGCTATTGCACCTTGTGGTGCAGCATTGAAGTGCAGAAGCATCCTGTAAGTGGATTGGAGATGTGTCAAGGGGGTTCTGAGGAGCCTGGCATATGTTCAGATGCCTATGTCTGTGAACCTGAGTTGAACATGGCTGTTGCTGAAGCAGTATACCCTGAGATATTGGTGTCTGGTATCCAACATGGAGATCCTTTGGAGCAAGCAGCTGAATTTGTCAGACACCCACTCTGACTTCCATGTCAAGAATTCTTGGCATCCAGTTTATTACAATTGGTGTTAAGACAGGAAGCATCATATTAATGAGGGAAGATGTGCAGTTTACAAGGTCATTAACAAACAATAATACCCCTTAATGGACAATTCAGCAGTAAGGATCTCACCTTGATGCCCAGATTTTAGTTAGAAATGCAATGAGTTGTCCCTGACATTGAAATAGGCCTCTCTGGATCTCTTGTATGATTGTGCTATGTTTCTCATTATAACCTGCATTGTTCAGGTCTCTACAAAATTCTGCCCACTGTTCCAAGTCAGGATGATGCGTAGCCCGAAGGACAAATGTTTCCAATGCAGTTGGAAACATTTTCATGAATCTGTTGCCCTTATCCTTTCAGATCCTAGAGGTGGTGGGATTGAAAGGTGCTGATGATAAACGGTCCTTGTTGCATTGCATCTTGTAGACAGTATATTCTGTTGGCAGTGGGCAATAACGATACAGGAAGTGGATATCGAAGGTATTGGATGGAGTACCAATCAAGCAGATTCCTTCAATCTGAATGTTGGCAAAAGTCTCAAATGCTGTTGCAGCTGATCCCATCCAGATAAGTGGACAGTATTTCATCATACTCCATACTGGTGCCTTGTTGATGGTGGACATGCTTTGAGCAATCAGAAGGTGAATTAGTCACTGCACAATTCTCACATTCTGACCTGATTGTACAGCTGCACTATTTATATGGCTGGTTCAGTTCAGTTTCTGGTCAAAGGATAGCCATCATGATGTTAAGAGTGGCAAATTCAGTAATGGCAATGCTTCTGAATGTCTGAAGGTTGGATTCTGTCTTGTTGCACATCATTATTCTTGTCACTTGTGTGTTGCATGAAAGTTACTCTCCACTTGACAGCACAAGTCCGAATGTTTTCCAAGTCTTGGCGTATTTAGCCAGGGTAAGGTTCTGTATCTGAGGAATCAAAAATGGTACTGAACACTGTGTAACTATTAGTAAGTAACCCCGTCCCAACTTTATGATGGAGATAAAGTCATTGATGAAGTAGTTGAAGATGGTTGGGCTGAGGAACTCCTGCAGAGATGTCCTGGAGCAAAAGTGATTCTCCATGACATAAGCAATAGTGACTTCAAATGGAACAACTTAAAATGGGGACATCTGCTAATATCAGCATAGAGAAATGATTAATGTAATGCCTGACATAATACCCCTTAAAATTGAATTTATTTGAAAGGGGGGGGGGGGGGGGGCTAGATTCACATCAATCCTTTTAGACCAGTCTACCCTAAAGCTTATGTTAAAATTTTAAAATTCCATTTATACAGTTCAATTTCACTCAAAGTTTTACTGTGGAATTCACAGGTTCATAGTTTTTTTTTTCTAAGCATTGCTTTAACCAATGAAAAGAGGAAAGTGGTTCTTGTGTCATAAAAGCCATCTATCTCCCAACTCCTCAGTGAATTTCCAATCTGCAAAACAAGAACTGAGAGTCTGTGGACCACAGAAATGACGCATATTTATTTATCAGCACAGAACGACATTTTGTAGCGTTAAATGAAATACTTATTTGAAGGCCACACAAAACCAAAAGCACACAGTGGATCATTGCTTTAAAAAATAGTTTTAGCTATTTGACTGAGAGCTATTCATCTGGCATACCAATCATAATGAATAACTATCTTTTTGAAAAAGGCAACTTGCCTGCACTTTGAAAACTAGAAAGCGCTATTTTCCTTTACTAATTGCACAATCACATACTTTATCCTTTCCTGATCATGTACCCACTGCCTCAGTCGCTCGTATTCCATCTCCTCTGTCAGTATAGCAGTGTAACTCGAATGGTGTGAGGTGTCAATTACATTTTGTTTCAACATAAAATCTTGTTAGTAATTATGTTAACTAGAAAGAACTGGAGATTCAGACGAAGGCTGTAATATTATGCTGGAGTTGTGCTAACATTCACGACCCTTGGGAGTTGTACTCCTGTAGCTTATTATGTTTGTGGATCTCAGTCAGTGGAATTGCATCCTTAAAAAGCCATTCACAGAATAAATTATTCTGTAACATGCAGATAGAGTAAATACTCAAGTGGTTTTGCTGCTACATTTATTAAGGTGCTCTATTTTGTTTTTGTAAACTGATCTAAAATAACATTTCACATGGTTGTAAAACTGAGTGAAATTATGTGCAAAATATGTGAAATATCTAACAAGCTCCATCTGTCTTCAACTGTGTATATCACAATGAATATTTAATTCTCAATAAAGGTTTATACTTCATTATGGGAAGTACACACATTTCTTAAATACATTTGTAATGAAGTCTGTCCCTGGGAATACCTTGGTAATGCATATCCAATGGTGTAGTTTTGTACCTGCATTATTACCTTAAAAATAATTAGGAACACAATCTGGTCTGAAATACCTGAAATGAAGTACACTCCCTTATGGTTTTGTGTTGGTAATATGAACCGCTACTCAGAAGCTAGAATGTTCACAATGAAAGCAATAAGAGCAATCCAGTTCAAATTAAATTTGAATTGTGGAATTAGCCTCTGTTTACCTGTAACTGTGGACTCTATTTACCTTTAAAAGACTTGATCCTTTACTGATCAGTACTATTTCAGTCAAAGGGGAGCCATAGCATCAACACACATTTTCTTTATGATATTTAGAAATTAAATGATGTTCAATTTTAAAATTTGCCCTTGCAAATTCTTTGAGCTTTAGGCAATGTGTAGTGTTTATTAAGCACTTGAAACCTGCTAAATGTTTCTGTGAATTAATTCTGTAAGTGGCAGAACCATAACGATCAGGGGGTCAGGTTCAACCCACAACGGGAAGTGATTTAGTTTATCTCGGAGTGATGTTGTCAGTGCTGTAACTGGCCAAAGAGCAGTAGATCACGATTCTGACATTTGTTTCTTGAATGGAAATACACAGATATCGATTTTGGTTGGGTGTAAGATTAGGTTTGGCTTTGATGATATTAACCTGTAATAGGGTTGCAGCTACACCTATAAAAATATATACGTTACTGAAGCAAGGTGATTCCATTGGTGGCTCTAAGACCAGGGTGTCAAGACACAAGTTGGCATGCTGGGAGAAAAGGTTTACAAGGGTTGCCAGGATTGGAGGATTTGAGCTATAGGGAGAGGTTGAATAGACTAGAGCTGTTTTTCCTGGAATGTCAGTGGCTGAGGGATCACCTTATAGAGGTTTATAAAATCATGAGAGCATGGATAGGGTAAATAGACAAGGTCTTTTCCCTGGTTGGGGAGTCCAGAACTAGAAGGCATAGGTTTAGGGTGAGAGGGGAAAGAGACCTAAGAGGCAACGTTTTCACACAGAGGGTGGTGCATGTGTGGAATGGCTGCCAGAGGAAATAGGGTATATGAATAGGAAGGGTTTGGAGGGATATGGGTCATTGCTGGCAGGTGGGACTAGATTGGGTTGGGATATCTGGTTGGCATGGACGAGTTGGACCAAAGGGTCTGTTTCCGTGCTGTAGATCTCTATGACTCTATGACTAAAACAAGGAAGAAATTCTGCTGTAACCACATTGCTATGGTATATGAGTGTGAAAAAAATCTGTATGAGTTAATATTTGATTGACATAAGCAGCATCCACTATGATCATATCACAGGAACCTAGTCTGAATAAAGAAGGAGCTTGCAGAAACAGACCTAGGGCAAATGTGCTCTTAACAATTTCTATAGTAATGCAGGTTGCCCTTGTGTAATCTTTAAATAGTTACCATAATTCAATAAACCCTTGTTGTTTGCTTCAAAAGACTGTTCCAGTTAGATCAGGAAGGTGTGCACCCTAATCCTACTAAATGATTATAGGCTTGAAGGAACCTACACTCTCAACAGAAGCAACACAAATGTCTTCTATACCATGACAAAAAGTGGCTGGGATGGAAATTTAAGATTGTAAGGAACCAAACAAAATTAAACATATTGAACAGGAAAGAGTCAATAAGCCAAATGATAACCACCACCACCCTCTCCTCCCCACCACAATGTTGGTGAACTGGTAGGTGCCTCTGATCACTTCCATGGGAGGTGAAGAGTAAGTCCTATTGATTTTGATGCCCTTAGACACTTTACTGGCCAGCATTATGCCTTCCCTGCTGCCAGTCCTCCACTGGGAAAGAAATTCAAACTCCAAAAGATGTTTGGCATGTGGCTATGCACCCCCAGCTGTGAAAGTGGGAGTGGTGACTGCTGTTGACAATGCTTCAATGCCCACTCTGAGTATCATCTGTGGTGAATCTGGGGATACAGATGGGTGAGACAGAAGTGGAATTACAGGGAGCAGGCGACAGAAAGTGAGGATCGAAGGGAACAGGGGAATATCTTTCAGGGGCCTTCACCCTTCCCAATGACAGGCCCCGCAAGAGGAAGATGAATCATTCCTCCCATCGTACCATCTACCTGTCTTCACCTATCCCCACTTCACCACCCTGACCCTGCCACCCCCTTTATCTGGAACTCCCCTACACCCACCTCCAGTCATGAAGAAGGGTTATACCCACAGCATCAATTTCTCCACCACCTGATGCTGCCTAGATTGCTGTGTTCTTCCAGCCTCCTGCCTGTCTACTTTGGATTCCAGCATCTGCAGTTTTTTTTTTGCCTGTAACCAAACTTGATTGAGGACAGTTTTCCCAATATCAGGAATCCAATGCAGTTAATCCCTCTTAATTGATCCTCTCATCACGCTCCAGGGGCTCAATTAAGTTCCATCTATTGTGAATTCTTTGGAATTTGAATATTTCGAAACTTAAGATCTCCAAGAAACCAATAAGTTCAAAAGCAACGAATCCCCTCAAACAGATACACTAATACCACAAGAACCTCGTAGAAATTCGAAAACTGCTGACTGACACACACACACGCACGCACACACGCACGCACACACACACACACACACACCATTGGGCAAATGCAGTTCTTCTGTTCAGTGACAGCAATAATACAATGTAACAGTGCCTGTATGAAGGTATCCCAATAAGGGACAAATTTCAAGCAATGGACATTGACTAATAATTGGGGAAGCTAAAAGAAGAAAGAAACTGTTTTCAGAAGGGCCTGGTGGTTGTACGGTGGGGAGTAGTGAGTATGAATGAGGTATGGAGTGCTCAAATTCTTGCTGTTATGAACACGATACCTGCGGTGGAATCTTCACGAGGGATCAGAGGTTTCACCAAGTGGTGAGAGACTGTGCTACCTCTTTCTGGGAAACTTTACTGAGCCAGAAGCTAATCAGGTAATGAAGAGGATATCACTGGGCCATTGTAAGTAATGAGGAGGAGGGAGCGTTGGAATTAAGGGGATGGGGGTTGCAGGGAGAAGGGAGGTTGGTAGCAAGATAGTTCTTAGTAGCTCCCCTCCGCTCATAATATCCAGTCCCTTGATAAAGCATAGCGTGTCTTTTACCAAAGGGTCCAACCTCCTGGAGGTGACAAGCTGCTTCCAGGGTAGGAGCTGCTACATGGTTGTTGCCCAGCTACTGGCAAGGCCTCACCAAATTGTCCAATTCTGCCACAAGTTCATAGGAGATATTATTTTTCCAGCCATGTCTCCCTAGTATGATTATTTATTCTTCTTACTTTTAAGCTTTTACATTCTGCAGTATCCCACTACTACTTTAATCTCATCACCCTAAAACTCTTACTTCTGGCATTTCCATTCATTTATTTTCCTGAAACTGTGTAGTATAGAAATACTTATTTTTTTCCCCTCTTTTGAACTTTTTAATTGTGTTAAATAGTAATGTTGCATATCTGTAATACTTACTGGCGGTATTTTCATGTTTTACTGTCAAAATGGAGACATCCCATCTTACACAATGAAATTGAGCTTTTCTGCTTTCTGTGACCATATGCACAATGTAATTCCTTTTTCACAACTTCAACAACTAAAGCCTTGTGCTCGTGGCCTTAACAAAATCTTCCTGCCAGAACTACAGTTTAAATTATGGACCTTCGAGTCTTATCACAACCTCAGAAGTCCTCTAAATATTTTGTTGTTAGATTCTATTTACGTTTGCAATTATGCGGCCCTGTTTTTTCTCCTTAATTGAGCTTCGCAACATTCCTAATGTTGTGAATGCAGCATAATATACTTCAGTGGCCCTTGATCTCCTTACTGGAGCTGTGCCTTGTGGTGTCTGCTTGCTATGGTGATGACATTCATTGTGAACTATAAGTGCTCCTTTTTAATACTTCTGGTGTTCTCAGCCTCTGTATGTGCATCGTTAATTTAAAGTTTCTTCCCTTACCCAAAAGTGTCATTTTTAAACTTTATTTATGCAGTACATCTACTTGATACATCTGTTTCCTCATTGAATCTCTATCTGTAACTGCTGGGAGGGACTAGTCTTTAAAGGTCTTTCGAGCTCACAGTGATGCGTCAGCACTTCCTCTCCAGGTCTGTACTAAAAGGCTTTAGTTTCTCCCCTGTTTGTCCTTCCACAAGTTCCTGCTGACTGCTGGTTTCTTCAGACATATGTAGCTGCTGACTGTCTATACAAATAGTCCTTAAAGCAGCAAAGTCTGTCATCTCACTTAGTTTTCTGGAAATTTCTTCTCCAAGGTCCAATGGAACTTTTCACTAATGTATCCTAAGCAACACATCCCACCCGTAATCACCATGTGGTATACATGAATCGAGGGCTAATGTTCCTCTTTCCTTGACACTGGTTCTGATGGTGTATTTGATGCAGTGCTAAAGGATCAACCCCTATTGAATATTTGCAAGAAGAGGTTTATGTCTTAACAAGGAGGGTGAAATCTTAACAGGCTTTGAGTGATGTGGGCTACAGCAAGATGATCAGCAGCACCCGTCTTGATGTCGAGATCATTTTCCCGTACCTCAAGTACCACTTACCCGTACCACTCACCTCAAGTGGTATGAGGAGGTTCTCGCTAGAGAGTGGCAAGATCCTATCTGTTGAACAACTTGCTCACAGCCCAACTCCATATGAGTTGTGATCTGATCAAACATGTCATGCAAACTAAACAGTCAGGAAAACTTAGCATGTCAACCCAAGCAGGTATTTGATGGATTCAACTCTCCTCTTACTCCAAAGACTTCTATACTGGAAATCAGGCCCCAACATCTCAGGCACACTTGTGGGCACCATCCACATGTGCCCCACATCCAATGACATTGGAATCTGACTCTTGCTGGTCTCTATGGCAAGCTCGCCAACCACTTACAGGATGCTTCTGCACTTCAGTGCTGCACTGGCAATGATTTTTGTAATGCTGCCGCAAGGACTCTGCGCACTCAGCGATGTACACCCAGCACATGGTCTTGACCAAGCTGCATCTCTGGGTTCTTCACTCACTGTCATGGTGTTCACCCACTCTGAGCCTATCTGGATGCTCACAAGATCCCTTCCTGGCCTTTTTTGCACATGGTCCCCTCAGCCAAAGACACCTGGCTGTATTACCCTGCCATTTAGCACAGGCACAAAGCCAAGAAGCATACCACAGTTTGTCAACAGGTCTCAGTCCAGCATTTGTACTGTCAATATTAACTGCTGCCTTATAGTTTCAAAGTTTACAAAGAAATCCTGCTTCACCATAGGCTGGAGGTTTTCAGGTCTCGAGAGCTGATGGAGAGTTCCAGGTTGTCTTTTTTAACCGAATCAAAGCCTAAGCAAGTGCCAACCTGGATGACGGGGGGCATTTCCAGAAACCAAACATCCGAGGGGCAGGTACCCCACCTGCCAAGAGCTGCCAGAAAATCAGAGGCCAGCAGCTCTATTGAATGGCAGTACCAGTGGAAGACAGTGACATCTGAGCCTTCCTATTGTTACCGATCCCAGGCTACCATGAGTGATGTGCAGCGAGGCAGGGGTGGGGGTCACTGGGTAGGGTCATGGGGAATGGGGGTGTTGGCTGTCACGGAAAAGTTCTCAATGGGCCTCCCTCTCCTGATTCTGAGTCCTGCACAATCTTGCTGCAGGATACCTAAAATAAAGCTGTAGAGCTGTGCTTGTTAATACATTTATTCTTCTACTCTGCTACATTACGACAGTTTCACTCCAAAAATTTAGAGATTACCTTAGCTATTGTGACAGTGTTACTCTACTATTTAATGAATAGTGTATTTCATTGTGTTTCTCATTATACCTCATTAACTGATACTGAATCAAGTTACTGTCATTAGAAAACAAGTATGCAATAGGACATTTTTAAATCTTGCGACAGTCTATTGCTTTCCTTCTTACAGTGTATTTTGAATAACACAGCACAAGTATTTTAACGTTTATAGATACTAAACATCTGTTTTATAAACAAGCCAAGTTTCTGTCAAACAGATATCTCAAGACCACAGTGAAGTAAAATGCACTGTGGAATGGAGAAGCACTGGTGGTCCCTAGTGGTGAGAATATGTAGTGTTAGAACATTCATTTGTTGCCTGAAGAGGAGCTTGTGATAAAATTGGGGACAGGACTTGCAAAAAGACAACCAAAATAAGCACTATTTTAAATATAGTTGAAAGCCCCATTTTACATTTCAATGAACACACAAAAGCAATCATACATAAAATTCCTTCTAAACTGAATAATTTCTCTAATTTAAGAAGGTCTGAACCAATAAAAGCAGGAATTGTTCCTGTTTCCATTCAGCACTCATCACTGAGTTGCTTGCACAGCTGGTCTGTATATTAATAGTTGTTTGCAATATTCTACTAAGGCACCACAAAGATCATGTGAAAAAATACTTAATTATTGTAATTAGCAGATTTTGTTGTGCATTTTAAGCATTTCATTTTTAAACTTTAATCCTGAAAACAATAAATAGTCTTATGTCAGGCATTCATTGTTGTTCAGAGCTATATAACATGATAAGCACTTCACTGCTAACATGTCAAAATTAATTAGCATGTTAAGCATCTCATTTTGCCTCTCACTCTTCAGTCCAAGAAATCTTTTACAGAAGCACCTGACTCAGTCAATCATGCAATTGCAATTCTATTATAAAATTGAGTTAGAATAGGATCAATAGCTATGAGTCGTATTTGCCTTTTTTTATAGGTATTTTTATTGAAAATTTAACATGTTTTTACATGTTTACAAAAGAAAACTAAAAAGAAACAAGTATAAACATTGATATACAGTTAAATCTTAAATAAATAATAACCAAAATCTATCAAACAAAAAAAGAAATACCAAGAGAAAAAAATCAAAACTCAACTAACTACTCATCTCACCTACAACTAACCAGAGTGTATGATTAAAACTCTTACATTATTCAAGAGAAAAAAAACCCAACGGATAACACAGAAATTGAGCAGTGATATACAAAAAAACCCACCAAAAAAAGTGATATACATGCTCGTAATGTGTTAACATCATATCACAACAAAACCCGTATTCGTATGGGATTCCTCTCCTAAGGGGCCCCGGACCAGCCAGGTTCACCCTCTCAATTAAATAAAGGCCCTTGTTAGGATGACTGAGATATCTGTATTTGTGTAATTCAAGAAGGGCTGCCATATTTTATGGAGTAATTCATTTTTTTTCCTGGTGCACCATATTTGTAAGGAAGTCAGGGGGAGTATATTCCATGATTATTCTGTGCCAATTCGAAAGTCCATGAGGGCCCTCAGCCACCCAGTTTACCAAAATGTTTTTCCTTGCACAGAAAGAGAGAATGGAAAATAAAAAATAATCTCTTCCCTTCATAATTTCAGGTGTTCTTTATCCAATAAATGTGTCTCCTATAGGAGAGCTATATCAACCCTTTCTTTCTTGAGGTTTGATAATATTTTCTTCCTTTTGATTGATGAATTACTCCCCGTGGCATTCCAGGTGCACCACTTAATCGACCGATCACCCATAATCACCAGGCAAATCCGAGACCCCTCGGGAGAAGAAACCCTATCCAAAACATCCCAAGCATAGAGCATATAAAATTCACAAAAATAAAGGCTCTTTAATACACTCAGATCAATATAATAAAAAACTATTTCTAAATAAAAAAATATAAAACATATATGAACATATATGACTATAAAATTAGTCTCAGCAAATAATAGTTAAATATAGTAATACAGAATAACAGGGGAAAACAACCCTGCTCCTAAGGACAAAGATAAAATAGGATAAGGTAACCACCTTCCCCCCATTTACATTAACTAGAACTCCTGGCCTATATATACATATACATAAAAAAAGGGAAGAAAATCGCTAAGTAAAGAATGAATAAATAAACCCCTCTTCTCACCCCCCGGAGATAATATTAAACAGTAATGTAATGAAAGGAAACAAAAGGGGGGTAAACTGGGGTGGGGGGGGGCAAAACAACATCAATTAACTCTTATAATTTGTCTAAGAGAGTCCAAACGTTCCTTGGCCTTCTCCGGCGATCCGGTTATACACGGACACTTCATGGCTGAAGCGTAATGTAGCTGGGTAGCGCAAGGAGTACTGAATGTTTAAGTCCCTTAAACGCTTCTTCGCTTCGTCAAATGCCTTCCTCTTTTGGATCAAAGCTGGGGAAACGTCCTGAAATAACATAATCTTGGATCCTTTATAAATCATGGCTTGGGGATCTTTCCCAAGATTTCTGGAAGCTTCCAAGAGCATCTGCCTCTCCTTGTAGCTCTGCAGCTGGAACAGGACCGGGTGGGGGTGCTGGTTCCAGCCAAGCCCATGCACTGCAACCCGGTAGGCCCATTCCACCCTTACCTGGCCTGATCCAGCATCCAGATTTAACAGCTGTGAAAGCCACTGCTCGAGGAACGCTGTAAGCTGGCCTTCTTCTTCCCGTTCGGGAAGGCCCAGCAAACGAATATTTTTTTGATGACCTCGATTCTCAAGGTCGTCAATGTGGTTCCCTAAGGTCCGGACTCACTGTTTGAGAGTCTGGACCCGATCCACGGCCGATTCTGCTGTGGTCTCAGAGGTTGCGGCCTTTAGCTCTGCCCCTCCGACACGGCGCTCAATTTCTTCGATGTCTCGGCTGTGCTTTTGTAGCACGGCCGAGAGTGAATTCCATCGGTTTCGGGACTCTTCTCTGAAGGTGTCGATCTTCACATCGAGTTTGGAGATTATTTCCACGAGGCTCGCCACTTTAGGTAAGTCCCCCTGGGGCGGCTGCGGACGCCTCTGCTGCAGCTGGGGAGGGTGGGGGAGGGGCTCCTGCCTGCTGAGAACTGAGGGCTCCTTTCCCCCTAGTCATTTTTACAGGAGACTAGACTATTTAAATTTAGTACTGAGCCATTAATTACATTAAGTAAAAACTATTTTAAATGGTTTGGTGAGTGTGGTGTAGGTGGGTGGCCCACTTTGCCCAGGTCTTGGGAGGAGCACTATAGACTCAAACTTGCTGGGTCGCCGCCATTTTGGATTTCCCCCCCCCCCCCCCCATTTGCCTTTAATCACATCATTGAAGCGTTCAGAGTAAAATTACACTAGCTCAAACAGTTTATATGGTCGACTATTTGTCAGAGCTTTGACCTAAATATTAACTTTTGTTACCAATTATAAAGCTGGTGATAGTGATCTATGCAACAGTGAATTCTAACATTCAGTTACGTAAATCAAAACAATGTATCTTCCATACAAGATAAATTTAGGACGTAATTCTTTGTGCATATCGTCCATAATTCAACTAGTTACTTATTAAACTATAACTTAAACCTATATGAAAAAATCATGATAGTTGTGGCATTTTTTACCTGCATTGTAATACTAAAGTATGAATTTGGAGTGTTATGAAGGTTGTTGAATGTGATTGCCTACATAATTAACTCTTCTCAATAAATACATTAGCAAATATTGTCCATCTTGTGAAATATTTAATATCAGTGGTGAAACAAGAAAGGAGACACATTTTATATTAAAAACGTATTGGTTCACTGCTCATTTGTTACAAATATGTTAGGAAATATTTAAGGTGCATCATACAATGGCAATTAAAATAAAAATTACATTATACAAAGGAAGAAACTACAAGGTCAGCTGACCCAAAGTCTAGTTGAAGAGATAGGAGTATCTTGAACAAAGAATCAGAGGTATGGAGGGAAATCCAGAGCGTCGGGTCTCTGTAGCTGAAGGCATTATATAAAATATATTGAAGCCATGAAAATTAGCAAAGTTTAAAAGGCCAGAATTAGATCATTCAAATGTTTCAGCACTGGAGGAGGTTACAGAGATCAGAAGGGGCAAAATCGGATGGAGATTTGAAAACATGAACAGGATTTTTAAATCTGAACCATATTCGACTACAAAACAGTGGTGGTACAGGGTTGATACCGGTCCAGGACATGGGTTTGTTGAGACATGGGCAACAGAGGCTTGGAGGAGCTCAAATTTATGGAAGATAGGAGACTAGCCATAAGTGCACTGGAATTATTGCCTCTAAGACGTGAATGAGGGTTTCAAATTAGATAAGTTCAGGCAGAGATGGATTCAGATGATATACTGCAAATGGTAGTCTTAGTACTAAAGTAGACATGTGGTCAGAAGATCATCTTAAATTCAGGTATGACACCACGTTTGGCCACAAACAATTGCTGGGAAGAAGGACAGAGCTGGCAATTTAAGGAGGGAGTGTGAGGAGCAGAATATCTTCCAAATATTTGGTTGAAGGAAAGATTTGCTCATCTAGTCCTCAACATCAGAAAAGCCAACTGAGATTTTAGAGGCATTTGTCTTCTGAATAGAAGGAAGCAGGTTTGATTCTCAGAGCTTCATGACATCTGAGCCAAAGAATGACAATGAAAGGAGATACATCGGTTCTTGGAGCACTGTGTGGGGGATGCAACCTTTTTAGGGGAAAGGAAAAAGGTGATAACTCAGTGCAATTGAAGGAATGTGTTTCCTCTTTTATATAATATATGTTTATGTACAAGCAGCACTGACAGAAGCCTGTGTCCAGACTGTGCCTTCTTCCTGATTAAAGGATGTTGAATGGTGATAAGTAACCCATGAGGAAATCACAGGATTATCAGATAATAACAAACATGTTCATTTTAGCTCAGCCAATGGAAGGACTGCTCAGATTCTCCCACACTCCCAGTCCACCATCACTCCCCTCAACAAATTGCAACTATACAGATGCTTTTCGTATTTCAAAGCCAATGAAGTTCTTGTGAACTGCAGCCCTCATATAATGCAGGAGACTTGGCAGCTAATAAAAAGAACAGCAATGTGACACTCACTGTTTCTTTTGTAGTGCTGTCTGAGGGATAAATATTGACCAAGATACGAGAGAGAGCACACCTGCTCTTTGAAATAGTGCCCTGGGATTGTTCACATCAGCCAAGCGGGCAGATAGGGCTTCGGTTTATACCTCCACCAATGGGCAGCACTCCCTCAGCACTACACTGGAGTGTGGGCCTTGGTTTTTGTGCCAAAACCCTGAAGTGGGACTTGGACTGAGGGCAGATCCCACACTGAGCATCCACTTGTTTGAGAAATTATTTGGTATTTCTGACTTCTACTACTCTTTCTTGAACTCTATTCCATGTATTAAGAATAATCATAAGTCCCAAATTTTACTTCTATTTACTTGGTTCAATGCCTTCTGCTCCATGATCACATTTTACTTCTAACGGGGTGTTCCAGATGAATCTCTTCCATTGTGTTTCTGAAGTTATAAGCCTCCCAAAGATCAACTGTGTAAACCACCCCCTTTAGTAAAGTGAAAAAGCCACGTCCCTCACTCTTTTCCTCAAAAGTCAGACTTTTGCTTCCAAGGATCAGTTCCATGTCTTCCCCCTTGTACAGCTCCTAATTCTGAACCATCACTGTGATGGCTCAGTGGCTGGAGTTGTTTGATCACCAAATCAAAAGCAAAATGCTATGGATGCTGAAAATCAACAATAAAAACAGAACATGCTGGAAATATCAATAGGTCAGGCATCATCTGTGGAGGGAAAGATCAGAGGTTTTGCCCTCCACAGATGCTGCCTGACCTGCTGAATGTTTCCACCACTTTCTGGTTTTAGTTTGATCACTACTTCCTCTGATGCGTATTGCTTTGTGCACACACTTCAACATTCTATTAGCACTATTAATGTGCCCAATCAACACAGAACAGCAATTTAGTCCACAAAGGCTGAATATAACCTTCAGAATGATTTCACAGTTGAAAATGGGTTGGGCCAAATGGAATTTCCATCTGTTATCCTGAACCCACCATGACCTCAACCTGGTTTCCCGAGCTTCAGTTCATTATAAATCTAGGCAGGCTTCTGATGAAATTGTGTCTGTGCAAAATAGCCCATCGGTTCCAGTCCTGGAAACAGAAGATTTTGGAGCAGATTTAAAGGAGCAGAAGCATATAAAGATTCAAGAGACTATCTCTCACTGAGCTATGACCCCTTCAAAACTAAATAATGGATCAGAAGAGAGAGCGTGGCCACAAATAGCTCCCCCCCCCCAACCCCATCTCCTCCCCCACCCCATATCCAACACAGTCTTTGCAGACTTCCTGCTGCTGTTCTATAGTATACTGACATCCCTCCTCCCTATGTGGATGAGATTAGTAACATTTCTTGCATTCCTCCCCAGCCTCGCATATCATATGTATAACTTGGAGGACAGCACCGAGTCAGGATCTGGTTATGATGAGTCACTGAGTACGAATGGGCTGCAGCCAGGCCCCAAGGTTTCGTACGAGGGTTAGCTATATAGAGGACAAAGTTGCAGACAAACTGCACAGCTGAGCCTCAGCTAACAACTTTGAATCAGATAAGGCTGCATGCAGGAGAGGGTTGATGAGAATGAACACCAAAATAATTGGTGCATTGGCAAGCCTCACAAACATCCTGTCTGCATCATTGATGAGCCTGCCAGAATACATCCCCGACTTGATGTAGAAAATTGTGCAAAGTTGGGACCCCATCCTTTCCATTAAGGGAGTAGTGCCTATTCCATGACAGAACACTTATGGGTCCAGCCCTAATACAGCATTTGGTTGCCAAAATCTTATTTTCCAATGCAGAACAGGTAAGGGAGGGTGCGAGATTCATGCTTGGTGCTGTGCTGCCTCAGACTGTTACCAATTTGTTTGCAGATCACAGTTTTCAAAGAGTGTCGGAAGCCTTCATAGTGAGCAGGTAATCTGCCCTCGCGACTGATCGTACAGATTGTCTGAGATGTTTCAGAGTGGAGGCTAACAGCGACTCCACGCTGCAGAAGTCTGTTGTCCTCGATTGGAGTACAGCATTTATCATCCTCACATTAGCATTCTGACAGTACCCTTGCTGTTTGGCTGTCAGCCAGCCAGCTGAGGTGTTGAGGTGCAGAACCAGGCACTCAACATGCAGAGCTGTGCAAAGGCATCCCACAAGGTCATCTCTGTCTTCCCTTGCAACTACTGGAGTTATACTGCAGAGGTGCACAGAGGTGTGTTTTCTATTCACTGGTCCTCCACTTTGAAATGTACAAGAGGAGTCAGACTAGTATGTCTCATCCAACAGCTTTACTGGCTTTACCTATTGGGGTATTACACCATAATCAATGCTTTAAACGTACTTTGCCATGACTCATTTTAAGATACCCTGTGACCAGGAAAAATGCCACGCAAAAGACAAGACGTTTTGTTTTGTTTCTCTTTTTGTATACAAAGGAGAGAGTACTGAAGCTAAATATAATCTCCTTGAGCAAGAGAATTGAGAGGTCAGTCTCTCAATGTGCGAGGACATATCATCTAAACCCACTCTGCAGAGAGGAATCTGATAGATAAAGGTTGAAACAGTCAACAGAGCATCCAAGTCATAGAATCATAGAATCCCTATTGTGTGAAAGCAGGCCATTCAGCCCATCGAGTCTACGCTGACCCTTCGAAGAGCGTCTCACCCATACCCACCCCTCTACCTTACCCCTGTAACCCTATATTTTTTATGGCTAATCCACCTAGCCCTGGACATTATGGATAATTTATCATGACCAATCCACCTAACCTGCACACCTTTGGACTGTGGAAGGAAGCCCACACAGACACAGGGAGGATCCCCAAATTCCACACAGTTGACAGAGGCTGGAATTGAACCCTGGATCCCTGGTGCTGTGAGGCTGCAGTGCTAATCACTGAACCACTGTGCCACCCCAAAATCTGGTTTACAGGGCCTCCATGAGTGGGCTGGAGGCCAAGAGAGACAAAGGACTCTGGTGAGAGGGCATGGGAAACAATCTACCTGTCACATTCCCATTTTGGCAATGGTGGCTGGGCCCTATTCTGTGTATGAGACTTCTTAGTAAACCCTGTAAGCTCTCTGCAGTCTCCAGGGGTTGGGGGTGGGAGTCTTGACTGGGCACTGTGGCCTAGTGTCCCCGCCCAATGTCAATGGCAAAAACCATCCCACTCTCTAATCAATCACCATTTACCCATCACCCTGCCCATATCACACACAGGTCACACCAACCTTGGCATGAGGCCAGTGGTCATGCTGCTTCTCAGTACACAGCGGTCTTAATAGTAATTATCGTTTCCAGTAATGCTGCTAGAACGGAAGCTGCTCACCATCCAATATCCAGGACCATATCGTGGTGTGAACCCATCCCTTAAATGGTAGTTGCCTGATGGATATAAAAAACAGGGTCATCACTGAATTTCTTGCCTGTGGAAGGGGCCATTACCACTTCTAAAGGTTGTGGCCAAGGACACATAGAGAATATCAAATACTTCCGTTGTCTCCTATGTAAAAGCCATATTCTGGAGCCCTGGGCCAAGACAAGCAATGGCAGCCACTAAATCTCCCGAGTAACCCCTCAGGACGTGTAATGGCCATCTAATGGTCACACCTTGGGTAAATATCATTGATTGAGTTTGCCAACCTAACTTAGACCTATGGCTGCTTTGCAAATCACTGTGTGATCATCCATTTGATGACAAAGAGTCAAATGGCTCTGCTTTAAAATGTAGAATCTGCTTAAACAAATCTCAGGGACTGGAGTCTGTGCATCAGCTCCAAGTATATGTGGTTATTCTTGTAGATCATAAAAGTGTGACGTTGTTTTCTTTTTGTGTGTGGAGTCATTCAAGATTTTTAACAAGCAGAAAGGGGCCCAGGAGTGGGAAATAGCAAACCTTTCCCGTCAAGGTTCAATCAAGAATGGAATGACTATCGCAGACGGTGTGAAATGCAAAACAATCTCGCACATCTTTACAGAAATCGTAAAAAATCATTGCTGTTTAAACAGTGCTCGGCAAATTTATTTGAAGTAATTTTCTATTTACTTCCTGGTGGTATGCAAAAATGGAAGTGAAGGAAAGCAATCAGACACTATTGTTTTAAAAGGTCTAGCCGCAACATCCTACTGATTCTAAGTGAATATTGCAATGAAGGTGGCGCATGAAATAAGACTTTATGCAGGCTCAACACTATCCCTGTGCAATGCACATTTACTATCAGCTGTCAGGGCAAGCTTTCAAAGTTTGTCATTAAAGGAGAGCAGTAGCTAAAGCAATTTGTTTCTGATGGGTGACAGTCTGCAATATTATTGAATTTGCAAGAGAATCTATGCAGCATCTGGATAACTTTGCATGTCCTTAGGCCTTGAAGCATCCCTGTATTCTGCTGGCTCAAAGTGTGTAAATGGAGTTAGAGTCAGAGTCATACAACACTGAAAAAGACCCTTCGGTCCAACTTGCCAACCAGATATCCTAAATTAATCTGGCGCCATTTGAATCTTATCCCTCTAAACCTTTCCTATTGATATACCCATCCAGATGCATTTTAAATGTTGTCATTGTACCAGCCTCCACCACTTCTGGCAGTTCATTCCATACAGTCACCACCCTCTGCATGAAAATGTTACCCCTCAGGTCCCTTTTACATCTTTCCCCTCTCACCTTAAACCTATGCCCTCTAGTTTTGGACTCCGCTACCCCAGGGAAAAGACCTTGCCTGCTCACCTTATCCATGCCTCTCATGATTTTATGAACTTATTTAAGGTCACCCCTCAGCCACCAGTGCTCCAGGGCAAACAGCCTCAGCCTATTCAGCCTCTCACTCTAGCTCAAAACCTCCAACCTTGGCAACATGCTTGTAAATTTTTTCTGAACCCTTTCATGTTTCACAACATCTTTCCTAGAGCAGGGAGACCAGAAGTGAATGCAGTATTCCAAAAGTGGCCTAAACACTGTCCTGTACAGCTTCAACATGACCTCCCAACTCCTATTCTCAATGCACTGACCAATGAAGGCATGTGTACCAAATGGCCCCTTCCAAACCAAAGGAGTAGCCATGGGCACCTGCATGGGCCCCAGTTATGCCTGCCTCTTCGCAGGATATGTGGAACAGTCCATCTTCCGCAGCTACACTGGCACCACACCCCACCTTTTCCTCCACTACATCAATGACTGTATTGCGCTGCCTCTTGCTCCACTTTACCAACTCCTTCCATCCCGACCTCAAATTTACCTGGATCATCTCAGACTCCTCCCTCCCCTTCCTAGACCTCTCCATTTCTATCTCAGGCGACCGAATCAACACGGACATTTACGATAAACCGACCGACTCCCACAGCTACCTAGACTACACCTCCTCCCACCCTGCCCCCTGTAAAAACGCCATCCCATATTCCCAATTCCTTCGTCTCC
>NC_057731.1:19325220-19362227 GCF_004010195.1 Chiloscyllium plagiosum
GGCTTATCACCCTCACCTTAACCTCCTTCCACCTATCGCATTTTCCAAGCCCCTCCCCCAAGTCCCTCCTCCCTACCTTTTATCTTAGCCTGCTTGGCAGACCTTCCTCATTCCTGAAGAAGGGCTCATGCCCTTGGATCTCCTGCTCCTTGGATGCTGCCTGACCTGCTGCGCTTTTCCAGCAACACATTTTCAGCATATGTACCAAATGCCTCATTCTCTACTCTATCTTGGTGAGAAATGTTATGTTGTTAATATTTCACGATGTGCTATGAGGGTTTGAAAATTAAGTGATATCTTTCTTCCAGTTCTGTTTTCTAGTTATTTACAGCACTTGAATGTTGAATTTCTAATGATTTAAACTTCTGATCTCACCTTCCACATTTTCGGATCATATTGAAGAAGAGGATGACAGTGGATTTGGTCGTCTTCCTCAGCCCAGTGAGAGTTTCTATTCTTTCTCAGTCTGAAAATGAGTTCCTCTTTTAAAGACTAAGCTACGTTTCTGGATAAGGATGAATCAGCTGTAGCAACGTAAACTTAACTTTCTTTAATGTAAATGTTTATAAACAACAAAGGGACCAGACTACTCTGTTACTTTAAAATATGTTTTATTTCTTGTGCACCTCTTCAAATGTTATCTGTTTCTTTGGATTACTACAATAAGGCATATTTTAATTCATGGAGAAAGTGAGGTCTGCAGATGCTGGAGATCAAAGTTGAAACTTTATTGCTGGAACAGCACAGCAGGTCAGGCAGCATCCAGGGAACAGGAGATTCGACGTTTCGGGCACAGGCCCTTCTTCAGGAATGAAGAAGGGCCTGTGCCCGAAACGTCGAATCTCCTGTTCCCTGGATGCTGCCTGACCTGCTGTGCTGTTCCAGCAATAAAGTTTCAACCCATATTTTAATTCATGTCTTTTTCTGATAATTCAGATGAGTTTGAGAACCTTTAACACCTGGCATCTGGGCATGTTTTCAGTTTTATACTGTATCAGCTCAGGCCGCCTTTTACATTTATTATGATGGCAGAACACACTCTTCATGGAGACTGTGGCTGGTTCACTTGCACTCAAACTGATTGAAAAATTCCATTGCCACAGACGTGCACCCTTTCACTTTCCAGAAGTTTCTGTCAGCATTTCAAACTGCTTCACATAATATACTGCAGAACAAATCAAATACAGAAAATGTTCCTGCTAAGTCATCATTCTTTTGAAAATTGCCTATTGATTCTTCACACACACAAAATACTTAATGATTACTTCTACTTTAAGATCTTATCTGAAGGTTTTTATCACTCATAGAATTGTTTGCAAAATATTTTGTTTCGCTCTAAACAAAAGCTTAGTCCAAAATTTAATTCAAGGAACAAAAAACTATTTTTATTATTTATTTTTACAAAACTTTGAGGCTCTGAAACAAAATTTCCACAAAACAGTGGACAAAAACAGTAACCCATTTGTAAGTGCGCGAGTTCACATGAATCCAGATTTTTATGAATTTCCTAACAGGATGCAATCAGTTAAAAGCCAAAAATAATCTGGAAGTTCTCAAGGAATGGCAATTTGTTTATGGGAGAGAATATTTGTCTCCTGATTTCCTGATTACAATTACTTTGTTTCTGCATGTAGGCAAAACAAACCCAAAATATAAATCAGTTTCTCATCTTGTTTGGTAGCAAAATCTCATAGCCCAAGGGCAATGAGACGACAGCTGGACAAACTCTAAGCACTAGGGATCATAAAATGGTTCTCCACCCCCAAGTCTTATTACAGCAGACTCTGCATTTCAGTGACATGACCGGAGCTGAATTTAGAACTCAGGGCGCATTTGGCTGTGAGTCATTCAGTTTGAGGTGTTCACAGATCCAAGTTGATGACCGCGGTACATCATGGTTCAATCAAGTGTCGGACATTCATATCCCAATGTTAAATATAGACAGCATTCACAATTTCCCTTTTAAACTGTGCAAACAAGATCCTTTGTGAGAATTAATGGCAACTGGCCCAAAATAAACAAATGCATTCAATGACATCATTGTTTTTTTTAAAAAAGACAATTTGTAAGCAGATATCTTAATTGGAAATATGCCAGAGTCTTGGCCGTTGCAAAGTTTTAATGGAAAACAGAGCCATGAACTCCTGTCAAACCAATAGCCTGTCTGAAGTACATTTCAACGTTCCCCAATCACACATGCATGAAATCACATGAAGCCAATCATAAGCAGGATACAAGTTCCATGTGCATATAAACTCAATTATGTGTCAAAGATTCTGGATAGCTGCTGTTCAAAACTGCTTACATAAAGAAATGCCAGATATCTTAATGCTATACATGAAGATAAACATTTAAGCTTAAAGCATAGATTTGCAGCCTCTTAAACTCAAAAACAATTGAAAAAAATATAAAGAGTGAGAATTTGATCCTAATCATGCTACAGCTGCATGGTATAAATTATTGCTATATGCACCCGGGGTACCTCTCCAGTTCAGATCATTGTCTAAAGTTGGGTCTGTAAATGAACACACATTTGAGCTATTTCATTAGCAATTCAAGGAGACGTGTTCAGGCAGATTCAGATTCAGTGTCCAGATTCATTCATGACTGGGATTTTGGTTCCGGGGAGGGGTTAAGATGGTGGATGTCAACTTGCCAGAAAGAGATCAGAGATAGCCACAGGGGCTGCTGGGTATGGTAATGACCATTGTGAAAGATCAGCCTTGGTTCTCCAGAATTCATCCCAGTTATAACATAAGTATACATTTTTTAAAATAGGGCTCCTACCACTCAAATTTTCTCACCATTCATATTCTTCCTACACTCCATCCATGCTAATTCATGCTACTTATTTCACTCCACCTGTCCCTCCAATGTGACCTTATGCCAACCAATACCCCTGCACCCACCCTCCCATTGCCTTTTAAAGCCCCAATGTCAACTTTGTGCCAACTCATTTCAATCCATGATCCTCAAATAGTATTAGGTGCATAGGGAAGTGGGTCTGGGTGGGTTACTCTTCAGAGGGTTGGTGTGGACTTGTTGGACTGAAGGGTATGTTTCCACACTGTAGATAATCTAATCTAATAACTGAAATGCTTTGGCAGCTTAACAGTTTCAATGTGTTTATCTACTCTTTATGCACATTATGGTGTCTTTTAACAATCTCAAAAGGCACTTAACCTCTCCCAAAGGGCACCTTACTTGTCCCAAAAGGATCCATTACCTTTGAGGAAATTTGGTAAGTCCAGGCCTTCTCATGAAAGAAATTGTAAAGCCTACAGGTTGTGTTTTGAACCTTCTTCTAACAAGAAGGTCGATGTGATTGAAGGTTGTTGCAGTTTCACATTTGTAGCTGCCTCCATGAATCATGTCTGAGCCACCGCCTTTCCCTCCTTGATGAAAATGGTGGATGCTAGGTGCAGGGACAGGACATCTGCAAAATAGGGTTCCAGTATCATTTTGGCTAAACAATCGCAAAAAAGTTAGGCTTTTTTTTAAAACCACTCAGTTAGGATGGAGCAGAAATGCAAAATATTTAACCTGAGGCTCAGACTAACCCTTAGAAAAACTTTGTGATAGTCTCCAAGTGCAAAAGGTTTTAGTCCAAGTCAAGTTCCCTTGCTACTTTGACCTGGTTAATGTTAGCAGATGTGGCCCAACCAACTGAATACTAGCAAGTTAAAAAAATTACTTCATTCTACTTGGGAAGCTTGTTAGTTTTTTTATGAAGTGTGGATTCATTTGATTTTAATTTGCAGTGAAAGAAAATTCTTTTAATAATGAAAACTGTAAAGCATTTCCTGTTTAAATGCCAAATATATCATGCAACAATATACTTTCAGTCCTGTTGGGATCTTGAGATTATTTATGGAATCTAACTCAGCGTTGAATCATAAAAAAAAGGAACTGCAAGTGTTGCAAATGTAAAATAAAACATTAAAAGGACATGCAAAGGTATTCATCTACACTTGAAAGCAGAAAAACGATTATTATTTTGGGTAGAGATCATCAGATATCTGAATCCAATGAAAGGCTGAATATATCCGACTGTGCATTTTTACTGCAGTTTTTATTTGGAATTCATTAACATGAATCAGAGTCTTAAACTGAAATTCTGTGGAGTTTTCCTTGATATTTTAGTAATCAGTGAGAAATCTCATCCTTTTACTAGGATTTTTACATGCTTCAATAATATCCAAGTGAAATTAACCAAAGGAACTCCTACATTATTGTAAAATAGTCCGTGCTGCACATCTCTATGACTCTATACGAAGGACTAGAGGAAAGTCTAGGATTAATGAACTTAGCATCTTTTTCTAAATCTATACAGTCGTATGTTCTTCTTTGCACATGATTTTACCTTAAGGAGTCATTTTGGACAACAGGAGAGCCATAAACAAAAACAGAAGTTGTTGGAAAAGCTCAGCAAGTCTGGCAGCATCTGTGAAGAGAGATAAATGTTAATGTTTCGGGTCCAGTGACCCTTCCACAGGACTGATGGTAGCTAGGAAAATATCAATTTATGTGCAGAAGATAAGGTTTGGGGAGGAGGGTGTTCAATGATGTACAAGTAGAGCCATGATGAATTTAGCAGAGAACACTTCACAATTTTCACTTGTTTTTTTTTTGTTTAATTCAACATCTCTGCTTACTCAGGGTGATTTATTATGCAGACTCTGTGAGTCTGTATGGCAATCATTCAGCAAGTGCAACAGTCTCCAAATTTCAAGTTATTTTTTTCCTCCACTATTGCAGAAACAAATACTGAAGCATCTTCAGCCAATAGTGCTGAATGGATTACCTATCTTAAACTCCTCCTTAGCTCCCCAATTGCGGCTGCCAGTCTTTAGTCAATTTGATTCACCGTTTAGCAACATCAAGGAATGTCCAAAGGTACTGGATACACTGCAAAGGTCATGGGCCTTGAAAATATTCTAGCTGTAGTACTAAAGATTCCATGCAAATCCCCCCTCGCCCCCACCCCCACCCCACCCCCAACACCCTCAGCCAAGTTTTGCAGCTACAACACTGGCAGAATGGAAAACTGACCAGGAATGCCTCATTCACAAAAAGAGACAAAAAGATTGCAGATGCTAGAATCCAAGTAGACAGGTAAGAGGCTGGAAGAACACAGCAAGCCAATCCGCATCAGGAGTTGAAGATGTGTTATACACAAAATGTTGACTTCTCCACCTCCTGATGCGGCCTGGCTTGCTGTGTACCTCCAGCCTCCCATTTGTCTACCCTCATTCACAAAAAAGCAGGATGATTCCACCCAGCCAATCAGCACCTTACCACTCTCATCTCAATCATCAGAAAAGTGATGAAAAGGGTTGTCAATAGTGCTGTCAAGCAGCACTTTCTCAAAAATAACCTGATTATTGTCAAAGCAAGGGAAGAGAACCCCAAAGCAAAAACAGAAATTGCTGGAAAAGCTCAGCACTTCTGGCAGCATTTGTGGAAAGGAATCAGAGTTAACGTTTTGGGTCCAGTGATTCTTATTCAGAACTGAAGTGTGAAGGTAAGACTCACCAAGGTGGTTATTTGGCTCAGTTAGAAAGTGGAAACTGGAAATCAGCTTTGGAAAATAGTGAAGTTCAGCCTCATGTCAAGTTTTATTGCCTTTTCAAAGATGATCAGAGCATCATTCCAACATTCAACATTAACAGGAACAGGTAAAATGATCATTTACTTCTGTCTTTGGGTTCTTATTAAGGGCCAATCAGCATATTCATGATAGTGGCTGCAGTTCAGACTATAATGCTGTGAGATGTTTCCATTGATAAGCTATAGAAGTACAAGTTCGTTTTCTGAACTTTCCTGGGTCTCAGTTGCCTGGTAAGTCTGCTCAAGTGCACTGTCCATTGGAGAGGCAGTCAATGACTGACCAATTTGTTCAGTGTGTGTCAATGCCAATCTGCTACAAGGAAAAGCAAGGGGACAGCCCAGGATTTATGAGCATGCTCAGAAAGTACCACATTTTAATTTTTAAACCTCATCCATGAAGGTGCTGAGAAACAGTAAATTTTCCAGATTGCACTTACATTCTTTGTAATTATCATGAATAAATGTTAAGGATGGAGGACAAGCAGAGTAGTATTCCAGGATTGCTACCGGTGCCACGGGCTTGGGAGACTAGGAACAGAGAGCAAGTGCAGATGAACACGTGGCTGCAGGGCTGGTGTAGGAAGAAGGGTTTCAGATATGTGGTTCATTGGGATGCCTTCTAGGGAAAGTAGGACCTGTACAAGAAAGACGGATTGCACCTGAACTGGAGGGGCACCAGTATCCTGGGTGGAGGTTTGCTAGAGCTGTTCAAGATGGTTTAAACTAGTTTGGCAGAGAGTTGGGAACCCGAGCTACGGGTTTAAGGATGGAGTAGCTAGTGAATAGCTGGATACAGCACGCAGAGAGTCTGTGAAGGGTGACAGTTGATTCGGAAAAGTTGCAGTCAGTGTGATGGGTTGAAGTATGTCTATTTTAATGCAAGATGTATCAGGAGTAAGGGTGGTGAACTTAATGCATGGATCAGTACTTGGAACTATGATGTTGTGGCCATTTCAGAGATTTGGATATCACAGGGGCAGGAATGATTGTTGGATGTTCCAGGGTTTAGATGTTTCAAAAGGAATTGGNAAAGAGGTGGGGAAGGGCATTGCTAATCAGGAATAATATCACAGCTACAGAAAGGGAGATCAATGAGAGGGGTTTGTCTACAGAGTCAGTATGGGTGGAAGTCAGAAACAGGAAAGGAGCAGTCACTTTATTGGGAGTTTTCTACAGACTCCCCAATAACATCAGAGATACAGAGGAGCAGATTGGGAGGCAGATTTTGGAAAGTTGTAGAAGCAACAGTGTTGTTGTCATGGGTGACCTTATCTTCCCAAATATTGATTGGAACCTCCTTAGTTCAAATAGTTTAGATGGAGCAGTTTTTGTCAGGTGTGTCCAGGAAGGATTCCTGACTCAAGATGTAGATGGCTCAACTAGAGGTGAGGCCATATTGAATTTGGTGCTTGGCAATGAACCAGACCAGAAGAGAAATCTCTCGGTGGGAGAGAACTTCCGTGATAATGATTGCAACTCCCTGACCTTTACTATAGTCACAGAGAGGAACAGAAACAGACACAGACAGTATGGTAAAGTATTTAATTGGGGGTGAGGGAAATACAATGTTATTAGGCAGAAACTGGGGATCCTAAATTGGGAACAGATGTTCTCAGGGAAATGCACGACAGAAATGTAGTGATTGTTTAGGGAGCATTTGCTGATAGTGCTGGTTAGGTTTGTCCCACTGAGGCACGAAAGGGATGGTAGAGTGAAGGAATCTTAGGTGACAAGGGATGTGGAACATCTAGTCAAGAGGAAGAAGGAAGCTTACTTAAGGTTGAGGAGGCAAGACCAGGCAGTTTTCTCGAGCATTACAAGGTAACCAGGAAGGAATGAAGGACTTAGGGAGCAAGAAGGTGGCATGAAAAAGCTTTACCAGGTAGGATTACGGAAAACCCTAAGGCATTCTACACCTATGAGAGGAACAAGAGGATGGCCAGAGTGAGGGTAGGGCCATCCTCTTGGTCCTCACATAGCGATAGTAGAGGGAACATGTACCTGGAGTCAGAGGAGGTAGGCGAGGTCCTTAATGAATACTTTGCTTCTGTATTCACTACGGAGAGGGACCTTGATGTTTCTGAAAATTATGTGAAATAGGCTGTTCTGCTCGACCAGGTTGATGTTAAGAAGGAGAATGCACTGAAAATTTTGAAAATCAAAGATAGATACCTGGGCCATATGGGATATATTTAGGTTACTACAGAAAGCGAGGGAAGAGTTTGCTGCGCCTTTGGTGATGATTTTGTGTCCTCACTGTCCACTGGAGTCCTGCCAGATGATTGGAGGGTGGCAAATGTTATTCCCTTGTTCAAGAAAGGGAACAGGGAGAACCCTATGAATTACAGACAGGTCAGTCTGACATCTATGTTGGGCAAATTATTGGAGAGGATACTGAGAGACAGGATTTATGATTACTTGGAAAAACATAGTTTGATTCAAAGTTTGTGAGAAGATTTGTAGCTCGGGTGCTCGTTGCTGTGGTTCTGTTCGCCGAGCTGGAAGTTTTTGTTGCAAACGTTTCGTCCCCTGTCTAGGTGACATCCTCAGTGCTTGGGAGCCTCCTGTGAAGTTCTGAAATGCTCCTGATGTATGGTAGTGTGGCTGGTCCTTTGGGTTGCGGCATGTCCGAGTTCCATTGTCTAACTACTACACTACCATACATCAAGAACATCTCTGAAATGACAGCCAGACTACTGCGACCACTAGGACTTATAACAGCACACAAACCAACAGCCACACTCAGACAACAACTCACCAGAACGAAGGACCCAATACCCAGCATGAGCAAAACTAATGTAATGTACAAAATCCCATGCAAGGACTGCACAAAACACTACATAGGACAAACAGGAGGCAGGGACAGGCCACTATAAATGCCGGAGGAAACACCACAGAAGCGCTTCACAGGAGGCTCCCAAGCACTGAGGATGTCACCTAGACAGGGGACGAAACGTTTGCAACAAAAACTTCCAGCCCAGCGAACAGAACCACAGCATAGTTTGATTAGAGATAGTCAGTATGGCTTTGAGACGGGCAGGCCATGCCTCACAAGCCTTACTGAATTCTTTGAGGATGTGACAAAACACGTTGATGAAGGTAGAGCAGTGGATGTGGTGCACATGGATTTCAGCAAGATGTTTAATAAGGTTCCCTGTGATAGGCTCATTCAGAAAGTAAGGAGGCATGGGATACAGGGAAATTTGGCTGTCTGGATATAGAATTGGCTGGCGCATAGAAGACAGAGGGTGGTAGTAGATGGAAGGTATTCAGCCTAGAGCTCGGTAACCAGTGATGTTCTGTAGGGATCTGTTCTGGGACCCCTGCTATTTGTGATTTTTATAAATGACATTGGTGAGGAAATGGATGGGTGGGTTAGTAAGTTTGCTGATGACATGAAGGTTAGTGGAGTTAAGGATAACGTGGAGGGCTGTCGCAGGTTGCAACAGGACATTGACGTAATGCAGAACTGGACTGAAAAGTGGCAGATGGCGTTCAACCTGGAAAAGTGTGAAGTGATTCACTTTGGAAGGCCAAGTTTTAATGTAGAACATAGGGTTAAAGGCAGGATTCTGGGTAGTGTGGAGGAACAGGGTCCATGTTCGTAAATCCCTCAAAGTTGCCACCTAAGTTTGAGCCATAGGGAGAGGCTGAATAGGCTGGTGCTGTTTTCTCTAGAGCGTCGGAGGCTGAGGGGTGATCTTATAGAGGTTTATAAAATCATGAAGGGTATGGATAGAGTAAATAGACAAAGTCTTTTCCTTGGGGTGGAGGAGTCCAAACCTAGAGGGCATAGGTTTAGGGTGAGAGGTGAAAGATATAAAAGAGACCTAAGGAGGAAGTTTTTCACCCAGAGGGTGATGCGTGTATGGAATGAGGTGCCAGAGGAAGGATTTAGAGGGATATGGGCCAAATGCTGGCAAATAGGACTAGATTAGGTTGGGATACCTTGTCGGCATGGACAAGTTGGACTGAAGGCTCTGTTTCTGTGCTGTACATCTCCATGACTCTATGTGCAGGTTTGGTGGATTGACCATGCTAAATTGCCCATAGTGTTCAGGGATGTGTTAGTTAGGTGCATTCATCAGGGGTAAATGTAGGATAATAGGGTAGGGGAATGTGTCTGGGTGGGTTACTCCTCAGAGGGTCAGTGTGGACTTGTTGAGCCGAAGGGCTGTTTCCACACTATAGGGATTCTACAATTCTAAGTTGATAGGGTTGTTAAGAAGTCATATGATGTGTTGGCTTTCATTAGCAGGGGAATTGAGTTTAAGAGTAGCGAGGCTATACTACAGCTCTATAAAGCCCTTAGACCACACTTGGAATATTGTGTTTAGTTCTAGTTGCCTCATTATAGTAAGGATTTGGAAGCTTTAGAGAGGAAGAAGTGAAGTTTTGCCCAGATGTTGCCTGGACAGGAGGGCATATCTAATGAAGAAAGGTTGAAGAAGCTAAGGCTTTTCTCATTGGAGTGAAGAAAGGTGAGAGGCAACTTGATAGAGGTGTACAAGATAATGAGAGGTATAGATAAAGTGAATAGTCGGAGACTTTTTCTCAGGGCGAAAATGGCTATCGTGAGGGGTCATAATTTTAAGGCGACTGGAGGAAGGTTTAGGGGAGATTTCAGAGGTTGGTTCTTTACACAGAGAGGGGTGCATGCGTAGAATGCACTGCCAGCAGTGGTAGTAGAGTCAGATACATTTGGGACATTTAAGCACATGGATGATTGTAAAATGAAGTTAGTTTGATCTTAGAGTAGGATAAAAGGTTGAAACAACATCGAGGTCAAAGGGCCTGTACTACCCTGTACTGTTCTATGTTCTTTCTATGTTCAGTGTTTGTAGGTTTATATTTCAGTGAAATAGTTGGAAAACCAAACACTGAGATAATAACTCAACTGTGAATGGATTACAAGTGATCAAAATACTAAGGAACAGATGCATGGATATTGTTTGGCCATACAATGGTGAAGAGAGATTCCACATCGTCTCTACTGGGATAACAATATTTCTATTCTGTGCACCGACATGAAGTAATTCACCCACCTCAACTTCAGTTTATTATTTTCCAGCACACATTTTGCAATCGTGCTGTCTGAGGTTTGGTTTAATTCCATTTGACAAATGCATATTCAAGTACATTCAAAGGACGGTGATATATTCTGCATTCTCACCATGGGTATCAACGAAAACTACTGGTTTTCCCTTTGAAGGAATGGTTACCAAATTTGAAGGAATGTTTACTAAATGAGGTGGTAAATGGTGACATCATGCAGCTTTCATGGTTGAAAGCAGTTTTTATTGATTAGGTCTCCTCTTTCATGTGTTTGGCTCAGTTGCTAAGCAAATGTTAGGTCTGCGTGATTTGCAGTGATGTGGGGAAAATGAGGGAAACAGCTGGTTCTTGGTTCAAAAATTGATGTCTTCTTTGATGTCTTAAAAATAATGAAAATAGTTCTGCAGAAATCACTGGTGATAGCTTTATCTCATGGGTTGATCAATGCAGCCCACTATATAAAGAAAGCTTGAAATACTAGATGTGCTACAAATGTGGGCAGGTCTTTCCATAAATTGAAGTGATTATACCTAGTTGAATCTTGATAAGTACAACACAGGCTTGCCAAGAAATGTTATGCTTGGATCAAGAACTCTATAAACTGAATAAAAAAAAGCTAATTTAATCATTGTTGTACCACAGCACATCTAATGATTCAGTCAGCAATTTAACTTGCACAAAAGAACAGAAATGCAAATTTGATTACACCTTGGCAATGCTTGGACTGACTTTCAAGTGTGCTGACCATTAAAATCCAGGAACTGAGGATCATTTTGTGCCTGGATCAGGGATTTCTACTCAAGTGTTATGTTTTGATCAAAGGTTTCACAAAACAAAGCTGTGAGATCCACAATAAAAATTGGATGCAAACCATATTTAGGGGCCAATGTATCTTGTGATTAGTTCATATTTTTTAATGAGTTTTGAAAATGAAGTTAAAATGAATAAAACTTTAAACTATACCAGACTTGACAGTATTTTTGATAATATGGCAATTCCTGTTCTTTTGCGGTTGGCAGGGTCAAGAATTTAGAGGAAAACAGATGACTACGGTTTGGGACCAATGGATCGCTTTGAACGATAAACAATTTTTTCCAATCAGTATAACATTGTATCCATTACTTATTCCAGTTATTTATGTTACCAGGTATGGCTAAGTAATATTGTGCCACATTGATAATCATGCCTGTTTTAAGTGGAGACATTACCAAGATTAGAACAAAGCTCTGCAGATGGAGCCATATTGGAGGATTGACTCAACAGCTTTCAATTCTTGCAGCAGCAAGTTTTTGGAAACTTAATTAAATACTTGCCATGTTGGCAACTGAAAAGGAGGCAGATCAATTGCAGTGATATCGTTTGGTCTGTTTAGTTAGTTAACTACATGTTATTTGAGGTAGAAGTAATTGATGGTGCTATGAAATAATATTGACTAAATCAAAACCCTCTGCATAGATTAACTTTAAAATACTTCAAATAGATTTGTGTTGTCAGTGGGAAGGGAAGGGACCCTTTGAAAATGGCACCACTGCAATGTAAGATACTGTGGTGTGGTGTGGTCTTAAGTGGGGGGGGAGTGAGGGGAACATTGTGGATAGAATGTAATATTATGGCTGACAAGTTGATTCCTCCTAACTGTCAGGATGGGACTGCCCTATGTCTGAAAGCTGTGTTTTGTAACTTGCAAAGGGAACGCTGTGAACTTTACGTGATTGGCTTTTAGTATCTGGATATGTAACTCCATGTTTTTGAGTCATTCTCCCTCTGTTTCACCATTGTAATTAGATTAGATTAGATTACTTACAGTGTGGAAACATTGGCCCTTCGGCCCAATGAGTCCACACCGACCTGCCGAAGCGTAACCTACCCAGACCCATTCCCCTATACCTAACACTACGGGCAATTTAGCATGGCCAATTCACCTAATCTGCACATTTTTGGATTGTGAGAGGAAGAAAATGTATAAATTTTAATTACTCAATAACAATAAAAAGTAGATGATAATTACAACAATCATTGATAACAAGATAACTCAAGCTGGTTGAGCAACATAGTGAAAATGATACTCATGGACATTGAGATTTATTTGGTGAAAATATGTGCAACTAACTTTTTTTTAAGAAATGGCAAAGAACATATGACCTCTCTCCCTCACCCTCTTACTCACACACAGCTTAAATGCATGGGCTCTGGAGAAATGTATACCTATCAGATATTAGCAGCAGCACTTGCAACAGAAGCTACTTGACACTTTGGAAATTATTTCATTAAATTGGATATATTTCATACGCTTGGTCTGCTAAGTCAATTTAGCTCCAGACTGATATATCAAGTCTAAGACCAAATTATTTGTCAGAGGCTGATAAAACATGAATGGGAGTATTATAAAATGCAAAAGATTACTCACTGAAAGAATACAATAATGGTTACCTTCAAGTATGCAACTTTTTCTTTTTGTGTTTTGTCCAAATCCTGATTTCAAACAAACTTCACTTGTTGGGAGGGAACAGTAGCAAATGAAATATTGTGGAAAAAGTCCTCAGCTATCTTTTGTGAAAAAGATTATACAGAGCAATCCACCAGTGTTATGATCCCAGATGATGGTATTATAGGACAAGTCAGATTCCAGAATTAAACTTGGCTTGATAGATCATATGTTTAATTTGTGCATTTGGTTATGATGGTGGTGATTCAGTGAAACATATTCATTCAAGGTTTAGGTATTCTTTAACAACAGGGTTTAAGTTCCTTTTTGATACAAACAAAAAAAAGAAACAAAGACAGTTATATATCTTAGATAGTTTGAAAAAAGAAACAAAAGTCATTATATATTTTAGATAGAAAAATCTTAATGCAAACAGCAGAACAACCTGTTCCCAACACTACCTTTTTATTGATACGCAATTGCAGAGAAAATTCACTTCTAACTCAAGGTCTGCTAAAATAACTTCTCCCAGTTTCTTTTCCTTGGAATG
The DNA here is from genome assembly GCF_004010195.1 of Chiloscyllium plagiosum. Lineage (NCBI taxonomy): Eukaryota > Metazoa > Chordata > Chondrichthyes > Orectolobiformes > Hemiscylliidae > Chiloscyllium > Chiloscyllium plagiosum. The sequence continues at coordinate 19,338,861 of NC_057731.1, forward strand.
CAGAGATAATTTTATAATAGTTCCATCTTGAGTCATCCAGCATGAATATTTCACAATTCTAATGGGCTTAACTTTTCTAACAACTGGAAGGTCTTATCCTAACTCTCCTGGCTTGGAAGTTGAACAAAATGAAAACACTTCTGTTATAGCGACTGATTGCCCTGAACTAAAGGCTTGATTCTCCTTTAATTTTTCTCAACTTCTGAATCAAACTCTTGATTCTCCTGAACTGAGACCTTGAGTCTTCCATTCTTAAGTCAAAACTAAACTAATGGCTTTTTGGTCTGTTGTATTCAAGAGTATATACTTCCACCTGTTATAACATAGGCTTAACCAGGTATTTGACTGCAGTTGTTTGCTTTCTTGCAAAAGATGCACTTATGTCATTGTTTCAAATGCCTTTCTGATCAGTTTAGAAAAAAGTTATTTTCTCTTTATTTTGAAGTTCCAGGCCCAAAATATAGCATAAATTTTATATATAGAATATAGAACAGTATAGCTCAGTACAAGCCCTTTGGCCCACAATGTTGTGCCAAACACTTATCTTAAACCAAGATCAACCTAACCTACACACCCCTCAATTTACTGCTGGCCATGCGCTTGTCCAGCAGTCGCTTAAATGTCCCTAATGTCTCTGACTCTACTACCACCACTGGCAATGCATTCCACAAACCCATCACATCTTTAATAACAATAGCTGAATTGTACTGTTAGAAGGTTGGCAAAATTGAAAATTTCCATCTAATTGTGAAATATAAATTTAAAATGAAAGTAAACATATAGTATATGCACACAATTACATTATATTCATGATATATAATTACCTGACCTAAAATCATGCGAATTGTATAACTTCAATACATCTTATTATTTTCATCAGGAATTAGTTTAGTGATTTTGTTTGGCACTACACATTAAAAAAAATTCTAAGTCTGGTCTACATTTTCTGTAAAATACTGCTATTTCCATGGTCTGAAACAGTTTCCTGGCCTCCTATCTGTTTGCCCAAATGATTACAAAATTGGTAGTCAGGTTTCATCCTAGTAACAGTACCCTATCTTTTTTTTTCCAGAGATATCTTCTAATTTTCATTTTTAACAAGACTTACTGTTATTGTACAGTGGTGAGGAAGTGTACATATGAAACTTTATGGCTGCTGAATCACCACTATGCCAGATATATAATTACTTGTGAATTCAGAAGCATCAGCATTGAAGCAAAACATAAAAATAAGGAATCTTAAGTACATGTCGCTTTAACTTTAAAACTGTACTTATTGGCTACAGCTCACTTTTGTAATTAGCTGCAGTCACACCTGCTGATAGGTATGAAAGCATAACAATAATCAAGATGACATTTTTTCACCATTCTCTTTAAATTACATTGCAAATTATAGACTCAAAGAGTCATACAGCACTGAAACAGACCCTTCAACCACCTCACCCATGCAAACCAGACATCCCAATCTGTCCTAGTCCCATTTGCCAGCATTTGGCTCATATCCCTCTAAACCCTCCCTATTCATGTACTCATTCAGACGCCTTTTACATTTTGTAATTGTACCAGTCTCCACCACTTCCTCTAGCAGCTCATTCCATGCATGCACCAACCTCACTGTGAATCGTTCACTGTCAGCTCAAACCAATGCCCTCTACATTTGGAGTCCCCTACTCAGGGAAAAAGAACTTAGCTATTCACCCACCCACACCCTTCATGATTTTACAAACCTCTTCAGGGTCACCTCTCAGCCTATGACAGTCCAGGGGATAAAATCCCCAGCCTATTCAGCCTCTCCCTATAGCTCAAATCCTCCAGTGCTGGCAACATTCTGCACCCTGTCATGTTTAACAATATCCTTCTGATAGAAGGGTGACCAGAACTGTACGCAGTATTCCAAATGTGGCCTCACCAGTGTCCTGTATAACCACAACATGACATCCCAATTCCTATACACAACGTTGTCCCCAATGAAGGCAAGCTGCCAAACGCCTTCTTCACCACTCTGTCTACTTGCAACATTTTGTCCAATTGATTTTGGAATTTCTGAGGTATTCATTCAATTTCCATTCCTTTCCTGGGTTGGTACTGTCCACAATTTTGATGAAACTGCATGAGGAATCCATGTCCAATTACTTTCTTAGTTTCAGTAATACCAGAACAATTTTTTTTTTCGGCTGTATTTTCTTTCAACTAATTACAAACTATTACCTTGCATTGTAAAAGAAATGTAGTTTGTCAATCTTTGTGTCTATCCAATATTATATAATTAGACTTGATCAGCAGAATGGGAGAAAATCTCATTTTCTGACAGTGAAAAGTACACAGCGTCTTTTTGAGTTAAAGACTGAAAATAAGTTGGAGCTTCTAATTTACTCTATTTTGCTGTCCTTAAGGTAATAGTTTACACTGGTACAAACATCTGAGGTCATTCTTCACTACTGAACAGGCCTTTGATTATGGAGGGCATCATATGGATCACAAAATCATCCTCATTTAAAAACCACAAGAACATAGTAGACCTGGGGTCACCAATTAGAAGCAGAGGCTCTACCATATTTTCAGTCTTTAACTCAAAAAGACGTGTCCTATTCACTGTCAGAAAATGAGATAATTTTCTCCTCAGTATGCTGATCAAGTCTAATTATATAACATTGAATGCACACTAATGACTGACAAGTTATGTTTCATTTTCAGTACAAGGTGTTATCTTTTAAGGAACGCTACTAAAATTATTGTTCTGCTATTACTGGCACCGAACACATAATTGCAAATTCATTGAAACTGTAGACAACACCAAAACAGGAAGACAGTGAAAATTGAATAAATATCTCAGAAATTCCAAAATCAATAGATTAAAGTATGTAAGCAAAATTACAGCAAAAAAGCATAAAATATTGTTCCAGAATGGAATTCAACTAACCCAGGAGTAATGCGTTCACGGCATCTTGGTTTACTCAAATTCTGTATATAAATGCAGGGAAGGTGGTAAATTAGTGGTAATGTTATTGGTTAATGTTCTGGGAGCATGGGACCAAATCCCATCAAGGCAGCTAGAAGAATTGAAATTTGAATGATCAATGTGGAATTGAAAGGTAGCCTCGTGGTCAGCAAATCATATTGTTGTGGATTGCTATGAAAACTTGTCTGGATTAGATTAGATTCCCTACAGTGTGGAAACAGGCCCTTTGGCCCAACCAGTCCACACCGACCCTCCGAAGAGTAACACACCCAGACCCATTCCCCTCTGACTAATGCGCCTAACACTATGAGCAATTTAGCATGACCAATTCACCTGATCTGCACATCTTTGGACTGAGAGGAAACTGGAGCACCCTGAGGAAACCCACGCAGACATAGGGAGAATGTGCAGACTCCACACAGACAGACAGTTGCCAGAGGTTGGAATTGAACCTTGTGCGGTGAGGCAGCAGTGCTAACCATTGAGCCACTGGGCCCTTACTTAGTAGCTCCAGACTCTCAGGCCTGTGCTTTCCTTTTAACTATCCTCTGAAATTACCAAGTAAGCCACTCAGTTGCATCAAACTGCTACAGAGCTTAACATAAGAAAAGAAATTCAGCAATCCATCCAGAACTGTCCTCGACATCAGAATCAATAACGCAAACTCAGCTCTGTGTGGTCCTGTAAGTTTCTCTTTTGGATGAAATGAGAGAGTGGTCACATGGACTGATAGGCATACTCAAAGAATCATATCTTATAGTCTCAAAGATATTCATACTATCCCTTCACATGTCCAGATCCATAGACAGGCCAGACTTACCAGAGGTGGCAGCATTGTAATAATACAGTCAAGACTGCAATGCGCTGGCAGTCTTCCACATTGGCTCTGCCGCCCATGAAGTCTCCTGCATCAGCATCAAACGTGGCAAGGAAACTTCCTGCTGATTACCACACTGCACCCCCTCAGCTGATGAATCAGTATTCCATGTACTATTCGGATGAAACACTATGGCAAGGAAACAGAATCTACTCAGGACTGGGGCTTCAGTGTCCATCATGAAGAATCGCTGAGTTTCATTAGTTTTAACCGAACTGGTCATGTCCAGTAGTAGTGAGAGAAGTGGCCAATTTACACTCCTTATGAAGACGAAGTCCCATCCTCACATGGATGATATTCTCCATCATGTTGTGTGACACTAATCACCATGGAAAATGGCTGTTGCCACTCAAAATTGTGCAATCATGAGGTGCATTCATGGCATATTGGTTTACTCAAAATCTGAATATAAATGCAGGGAAGGTGGTAAATTAGTGGTAATGTTATTGGTTAATGTTCTGGGGGCATGGGACCAAATCCCACCAAGGCAGCTAGAAGAATTGCCTACACAGTGGGCCATTGCCAACACAGTACTTTATTTAATGTCTAGATGTAATTTCTGTTCTGGCACTTCTCCCATTCTACCATTACCACCATGTCGGAGGATCAACCTTGGTTCAGTAAAATATGCAGGAGGGGATGTCAGGACCAGCACCAGGCACACCTAAAAGTAAGGTGTCAATCTGACCCACTGACACAACAGGTTTACTCGCATGGCAAACAGCAGATGCAGTAAGTAATAGACAGAGCTAGATAATCCCACAATCAATGGCTCAGATCTAAGCTCTACAAACTTGTCACATTTATCTGTGGATAATGGTAGACAATTAAATTATAAGCAGAGGGGAGAAGCTCCAACTGTATCCCCATCCTCAAATGATAGGCAAACCCAGAGCATTCTCCATCATTGTGCAACAGACAAGGCTGAAGCATTTACAACCGTTTCCACCAAGAAGCACCAAGTAGACAAAACATCTCTGCTGCCTTTTGAGATCCTCAGCATCACAGGAGCCAGTCTTCAATTTACTCCATGACACTGGATATTGTAAAGGCTATGGAATTTCCAACAGAAATACGGAAGATGTGCTCCAGGATTAGCCATGCCCTAGCAACGTTGTTCCACTACTGCTATAACAATGGCTTCTACCTGAAAATGTAGAAGACTGCCCAGGCATGTCCTGACTATAAAAAGACAATCCCAACCCACAACCTCTCCCATCCAACAAGAGAAAAGTACCAGATACTGGAGAACACCACTCCCTACAAGTTTCCATCCAAGCCACACATCATCTCGATTATATCAATGAATTCTAGAATTCTATCACCATTGCTTCAACATTGCTAAGTCAAAATTCTGGAACTCACCTCCTAACAGCACCTGGATGTACTGACCATTTGAGACTTACAATGTTTCAAGAAGGTAGCTCAGCAACCCTTTCACCAGCATCTTTAATACTCATCTTTTAGGGATGAGTATTAAATGCCTGCTTCTCATGAAGGAAAATAAAGACTAGAGCGGCAATCAACAGAATATTAAATGTCATATCATGATACAAATTCATAATCAAACTCTAGGATGCTGTCTGCCTTGTTTTAGTTACTAAAGTACCAAAGAGATACTCAAGCCAAGAAAACAATGGTGGTCAAAGTCATGTGGATGACCTCAGTGTCAATAGAGTCATAGAGAATGGAAACAGACCCTTCGGCCCACTAGTCCATGCTGACCACATTTCCAAGCTAAACTAGCCCCAACTGCCTGCACTTGACATATATCCCTCCAAATGTTTCCTATTTATGAACTTATCCAAATGTCTTTTAAATATTGTAACTGTTCCTGCATTCATCACTTTATCTGGCAATTCGCTCCAAAAACAAACTATTCTGTGGAAAAGAATTGCCCCTCCTTTCCTTTCTAAATCTTTCTCCTCTCACTTTAAAAAAAATTGCGTCCTAGTTTTGAACTTCCCCACCCTAGGGAAAAGACCCTTGTCATTTACCTTATCTATACCCCTTGCGAATACCCCTCATGATTTTATAACCCTTAATAACCTCAACCTCCTACACTGCAGTGAAACAGGTCCCAGCCTATCCAATCTATTTTTATATCTCAAACCCTCCATTCCTGACAACATAATGGTAAATCTTTTCCAAACCCTCTCCAGTTTAATAATATCATTCATATAATAAGGCAACCAGAATTGTACGCAGTACTCCACAATGTCGTGTACAACCTCAACATGACATCCTAACTCCTACTCAAAGATCTGAACAAGGAAGGAAAGTGTGCTGAAAGCCTTCTTAACCACTCTGTTTCCCTGTGACGCAAATTTCAAAAAAATACATATTTGAACCACGAGGTCTCTCTGTTCCATAGCATTACCCAGGTCTCCACCATTAATTGTGTAAGTCCTGCCCTTGTTTGTTTAACTAAAATGCAATAACTCACATTTATCCAATGCCTCAGAAAATGGCATTGACAGGAATTCTTATGGCAGTACTTACACAAGTGGAGAGGAAAAACAAAAGTTCTTAAAATTAACTTGCATTGGATAGGACAAGAGGTTGTACAGTCATGTTAATAAAATGAGGACCGATATTATGAAGTTGCACTTGACAAAACATGATCAATGCACATGACATTTCCAATCAGAGTAGGGGAGATAACCATCCTACTACATTCAATTAAGAAACAATTGGATAGCTTTCAGAATGCATGCACTAAAATGGGCCAAGTGCCCTCCTTAACCCATAAATATTGTTATCTGAATTGTTCCACTATTTGCTAGAACTGCTCATTATGGCAAAGCTGGTAACAAATAAAGAAACAACTAAACCACACAGTCGCTGTGTGTGGAATTCAGCGACCACAATTGTAACTGTGGCTGTGGCAACACACAATGCCCAAAGATGTAAAGTGTTCTTGTCACTGCCTCACTGGTTGGGTGGTATAATCCTAAACCAAAAACATATGCTACCACTGGTTCAACTATAGAGGGGACTCAGCCACCCAGTGAATCCTCAGTTTGGTTTAACATATACAGAGTGAAGGGAAAAACAAAACAAAATGAAATCAATACAGCTGCATATTTTGCTAACTCCAATTTACCTATGTAAACAAGAATGGACATGCAAGGGTGAGTAAGTTTTAAGCAAAGAATTACAACATTAAGAATTACCATAAGATATAACATACAGGAGCAGATTTAGGCCATTCACCCCATTGAGACTGCTCCACTCATTTACATTCCATAAAAATTTAATCAGTTGATGTTTATTTTAAAACAGGCAATGTGAGCTCCTGAGAAATTGTCACAATTTTTGAAATTCCGAGCAGGCAGTTTAAACTTATTTGCATTTTTCTTTCGCTGATTTCCAATTAACCTTTCAAAACATGATCAATAATGTCGCTTAAAAAACACATATATTGTTGGACTATGTGAAAAGAAAGGGTACTAAACAACTGTTCCATTTAGCGAAGCTTTTAACTCAAAATAAATACATTATAGGTAACTTTTAAAACATTTGCTTAATAACAAGATTTGGAGAAAGCAACGCTGCTGCCCATGATGCTGTAAATCACACACACACACACACACACACACACACACACACACACACACACACACACACACACACACACACACACACACACACACACACACACACAAAAAGGTAGCACAAAGCTGGGTTAGGGTATGACAAGATGGAAGCTCAAATGTTACAATCTTGATGATTCCATTTGGATTCACCGAAAAATAAGACGACTGAATTCAGTCACTTACGACTTGTACGGAGAGGCCCGAATAGGGTGGACGTGGAGAAAATATTTCTAATAGCAGGATAAATTAGGATCCCTGGGCACAGTCTCAGAGTGAAGGGATGACTCTTCAGAACTGAGGTGAGGAAGCATTTCTTCAGCCAGAGGGTGATTGAATCTGCAGAACTCTTTGCTGCAGAGGGCTGTGGAGGTCTAGTCATCAAATGTCTTTAAGATAGAGATAGATAGGTTCTTGATTAGATTAGATTAGATTCCCCACAGTGTGGAAACAGGCCCTTCGGCCCAACCAGTCCGAAGAGTAACCCATCCAGACCCATTTCCCTCTGACTAATGCACCTAATACTATGGGCAATTTAGCATGGCCAATTCACCTGACCTGCACATCTTTGGACTGTGGGAGGAAACCGGAGCACCCGGAGGAAACCCACGCAGAAACAGGGAGAATGTGCAAACTCCACTTAGACAGTCGCCCGAGGCTGGAAACGAATCTAGGACCCTGGTGCTGTGAGCCACCGTGCCGCCATAGGAAAGGGAATAAGCGTTATGGAGAGAAGACAGGTGAATGGAATTAAGAAACGTATCAGCCATGTTTGAATGGCAGAGCAGACTTGGGCCAAATGGCTGAATTCTGCTTTTCTACCTTATGGTAACAGCAGGTTTCTTGTCATGATCAGACAACCAGGATAGCTTCCAGCCTTGGGCAATTTAATGTATATTGGCAGGCAAGAAGTCAGAACCTGACACTTTTGATTCCATCTCATTAAAGTACAGAATGTCCATTCTCCCTGTTGCAAAAAAAAGGTCCAGATATTCTGATAGTTCGATAGCCTGCAGATGGAATCTGCACATGGAAACCCTGTAGAATCTCCAATGTGGCAAACACCAGGAAACTGAAGATCTGCTGAGTAATTCCTTTATCAATAGAACTTCCAAAATATCCCAAGGTAACAGAGACAGTAGACAAAGGTAATGGAATAGATGAATAGATGTAACCTATCCAGAGCTTCAAAAACAATTTATGAAGTTACGTAATAATATCTGACAGTATTCATAAGTATATGTAGTCAAGAAGCAGATGGATTGCTAGCAGACTGCTGACAGCAAGCAAAGATTAGTCTGTTCAGCGTGGATATTCAGTGACAGGAAGTGTGGTCTCACAAGGATCAATGCTAGGATTGGTATTCATAAAGTTACATTAATTATTTTGACTTTGCACCTTTGAAATGTGCAGATTATATGAAAGTAGTATTGGGGTGGCACATAAGAACATAAGAAATAGGAGCAGGAGTAGGCTATTCAGCCTGTTTTGCCATTCCATAAGATCATGACTGCTCTTTTCATGGACTCAGCTCCACTTACCTGCCCGCTCACATCCTAACCCTTAATTCCTCTACTTTTCAAAATTCTATCTAGCTTTTACTTCATGTTCTACCTATCTTCGCAGGATGGTCAACTCAGAGCATAGCTCAGGGGATCACAGAAGGAAGCAACATGCCACATTGTCTTGGAGTATCTCTCTCCCTCAGATCCATGCTCCAAATATACAGGAGTTCTCTTTCCATTGCACACCCTTCCTTCAACGCAACTCACGCCTGCCTCCACTCCAGTGTGGGCCTGCTCCAAAAATCGATTGATAATTTTAAACTTTTTTAAAAAAAGCCAACAAGAGAACAGCTCCATTTTGGAGCATCCTCTCAGTCACTTGTCTTCCCAGTGGCTGTTCCCAGGCTGGAAGGCCACAGAGTGTTCCTCCAACTTCAACAAAATACCTTAAATCGGATGGTGAGGCTGCCATGTGTTCTTCAAACTGGCCACCGTGTAGATAAATAGCTGCTTTCCACACATCAAGGCTTCTCACACCCATTTGAGCCTTAATGGCAGAGTTCAGACATCCTCAGGGAGAATCTTGCGTATTATCTTAGAACATGAGACGAAAGCCGGATAGCACGCTTTCTGTTTGCCAATGTTTTTATTTTGCAAAATCCATCCACAACAGTCCTGGCTATGTATCAGAGGAAATAGGGATCAACATGATATCCAAAAATAAGTATTTTAATTAAAACTGACTTGCACAAGTTTTCTTATCTCTTAAAGAGAGCACAGTTGACTAAAAACAGGCATAGGTTATAAACAAATGCTGGAAAAGTAGACAGAAATGAGAGAGGGGAGTCAATCTTGTGTGAGACATCTTTGAGGGTGCATTTTGTTCAGTGTTTAATCTATTTATTTAAAAGTTCCATTGATATGAAATGTAAACAAAAGTAATAGAAAGTGGTAGGCCTTTTCAACATGTTTTGGAGTTGCATAAAGCAGTTGTATGCACAGATCTAGCCATTACATTTTTCTTCAATGGTAGCCCTTCTTTATAAGGGCTCATCATTTATCTAACCGATATGTTGTTCAAACAATATAGTGTCACAATTACTATAGAAACAATGAACAGTACATTTTTGAACAGAGATTTGATAGACTTGGGCATTTTCTTACAACAGTTTTGCACATGTGTTCCTCTCAACTTGAAGAACTGGTGCACGATGATGACATGTTGAATAAATCCTAAATGTAAATGAAAGCTACGCTCTCTGCTATGACCGGTCCAACATAAAGAGCGCAGTGTGTTAAACAGCCAGGTCTCTGAAGAGCTCGAACATCAAGCCATGAAAGAACAAAAATGTTCTCTGTCAAGTGAGCAGCAATTGGCCATGCTCTTCACAGTACTTTATAAATCAACCAAATAAAAGACATAAACTCAAATCAGTAATTCATGACATCATAATAAAAAGAACAAAATCAGCACTCACTTCATTAACTGCCAATCTTAATTGAATGCCACATTCATATCAACAAGGACCTTTGTCCTGCGACTTGCTTGGGGCATGACTGAAGGAACATTTACTGGGAGTTTGCAATTCACTGGAGTAGTCTCATTAAAGCATTCTCAGTGCTGTCCAGCAAGGACAGTGGCACGTGGTATGCTTCACAGGTGGTTGAAGCTCAAACTATACTGTCACAATGGAAAAGCACAGTCCACAATGATGTGATAACAAGTGCTCCTTTATGTGCACAGCTCAAAGTCCCACGGCAGTTCATTAGAATCAAAAAAAGTCCAAATTATTCAACCATTTATGTGGTGATGACATGGAAAGTGAAGAACCTTTATTGCACCGTAACAAGAACAAAATGCACATTTACGTTCCAGTAAATGTAATGAACTTGAGGGGTGAAGAACGTATACTTCATATTAACAATGTATGTCTCATAACCAGAAATGCATACAACTTTATTAGTGTTTGGTATAAAAATGAAATGGCACAAATGGGTGGTTGAAAATGTACAAATAATTCTGGTCATTTTTTTGTCTGATGTTTGAGAGGAAATAGAGTCATACAGTCAGAGATGTACAGCATGGAAACAGACCCTTCAGTCCAACTTGTCCATGCTGACCAGACATCCCAACCTAATCTAGTCCCATTTGCCAGCACTAGGCCCAGAACCCTCTAAACCCTTCCTATTCATATACTCATCCAGATGCCTTTTAAATGTTGTAATTGTACCAGTCTCCACCACTTCCTCTGGGGACTCATTCCATTCATGCACCACTCTCTGTGTGAAAAGATTTCCCCTTAGGTCCCTTATATATTTTTCTCCTCTCACCCTAGACCTATGCCCTCTAGTTCTGGACTCCCCGACCCCAGGGAAAATACCTTGTTTATTTATCCTGTCCATGCCCCTCATGATTTTATAAACCTCTATAAGGTCACCCCTCAGCCTCTAACACTCCAGGGAAAACAGCTGCAGCCTTTTTCAGCCTCTCCCTCTAGCTCAAATCCTACAACCCTGACAACATCCTTGTAAATCTTTTCTGAACCCTTTCAAGTTTCACAACATCCTTCCAATAGAAAGGAGACGAGAATTGCACACAATATTCGAAAAGTGGCCTAATCAATGTCCTGTACAGTCGCAACATGATCTCCCAACTACTGTACTCAATACTCTGACCAATAAAGCATACCAAACACCTTCTTCACTATCCTATCTACCTGCAATTCCACTTTCAAAGAACTATGAATCTGCACTCCAAGGTCTCTTTGTTCTTAAAACCTCAATTCTTCCCATTTCTGAATTGTGCTTAGTCCTTAAAAACAAAGGGCACTTCCATCCAATCTACTTCACAGCCTCCACCAAAACTGCTCCAAAGCAACAGTTATAATGCACATTTTGAAGAACCAGCAGTACTTTTGAAACTAAATCCTTTCCTCCCTTCATGGTGCAGCAGAACATTCTTAAGCAAAGAAAGTCTTGTTAGTTCATGGAGATCAATATAAATCCTTGTCAGTCACTGACACTGTACAGTGCTGAAAAGCTGTGTCAAAAGCTAGCACTTAGGCAAGTTATAAGATTCAAACAGCATTCATTGCACCTCTCTTGTAATTCAAGTGAGAGGATTTTTGTTTTCCTTTTTCGGTGAACCAGATTTTGATGCACCTATCACCATGAGCAAAACTATCCAAACCAAACTTTGTTGAAGTCAACACAAGTGAAGAACTTCTATTTCCCCAATATTAAGAACAAAATGGACTAGATTTTCCCGTAGGTTTCAGGACCCTGACATCGGACTATCAATAGTGCAGGCCCAATCAGAGAATTGGTAGCTATGGTACCCTGGCAGCCTTCCCGGGAGAGACGTGTGCTGCAAGGTCGTGAGGATTTCAACATGGAAGTGCCCTCAGGTACGTCCAGGAGTTTCTAAAGCATTGAGAGAGCAGCCCAGCAGACCTCATGTATGAAGGAAAATTCCTGCTTTGTAGTTGTTTAGGCTATACATGTTCCCTTTTTGGCCAGGCCTTCTCATTGGGATTTATGGAGTCTCCTTCATAATGGATATACAGCTTTCCCTTGGGAACCAAGCTTAACTGAACTGAGAGTCTGCACACACAGCTTGGACAGCTTGAATGTGACTATAATATCAGTGACAATATCAATTAATCACCTTAACTCTGTTCAAATGTGTAGCTGATCTGGTTTCCTGCTAACACTCCCCTTACCTGAATGATTGCAGCTCCAATACAATAAAACCATGACACCATCCAAGACAAGCAGTGCCTCTGATTGGCACAAAATCCACCATGCACGGCGCTAGTGGTATATGCCATGAGATAGGTGCACTGCAGGACCCTTCAACACCATCCTCTGAGGCTGTGATTACCACCATCTTGAAGGGTAAGGGCTGCAGATGCATGGGAGCACCACCACATTCAATTTCTCCTCCAAGCCACACAACATCAGACTTGGACCATTATCTTTCGCTATCACTGAGTCAAACTCCCTTCTTGAAGAACTATGGGTTTTCTAAAACCCCAAAGACTGCTGTCATTCAAAAGGCTGCTCACCAACACCTTCTCAAGAGTATTTAGGTATAGTCAGTGAATACTAGCCTAGTCAACAATGCCTACATCATAACACAACCCATTCCCATGCCAATAACTAATTTCCATGCGGCTGGGAAAACTAGTCTATAATCTGCAAGCAAAACACACTACACAGTCAAATCTAAAGAGAGCTTAGTTTGACTAAGGAGTATAAGTATGCTTTGAGGTAATGCTTGAATTCAACGATGAAAGCCATACAGCTTCTGCACTGAGCATCAGTAAACAGCTTAGTCACTGAACTGTCTGGACTAAAGTATCATTTTGGACTAATTGTCAAAGTTATTTGAAGTCCAGCAGAAGAATGTCACATCCAATGATGGGTCTATTTCTCCACATCCAAATATCAAATCAGTTTAGCTCGTTAATCATCAGCACTAGTACACTATTGAACACTTACCTGAAACATGTATCAAGTAATTGATGGTATCATACAGAATTGATCAGATTCAAATTTTCCAGAGCTAAATTTAACACTTACCCACCCACAACCAATAAGAGTAGTCATGATTTGGTTCATGACCCTGAAAGCACAACCCAGTTCTCAACATGCATCTAGTAAGTAAGCAATACCAATTACTGAAGCTATGAAAGTTTATCGCTCATAACATTTTCAACAAATGGTCCCAGGAACATGAAATTTAAAAATAATTTTTCTGCAGTCCAATCATGAGTAAGACCGCTGGATACATTCTATGACCAAACTGAAGGAAATCTTCTTAAAATTTATCAAAATGCTCATCAGTTTATGGGAGATGCCCATTTTCAACCTCCTTCATTGACCTATATTGGGATGCACGGGCATTTAATATCCAATTTTTCACACCAGATTTAATCACCAACTACATAAATCAGATTCTAATGCTGGAGGCTTTGGTACAAATGAGCCTACTGTGAGGTTCAATCCTTCAAGTTTGCTTTGTATCTGTAGCCCTGTTTAACTTTGCTTCTCACCTCAGAGTGTCAAAAGAAGTTTCCTGCTGCATACCTAACCATTCTAAAGCATGACGGAGAACAGTTTGGGCATGACTTAGATGCAACAAGCCTAACCTAAATTGTTGTTGAAGAGACCAAAGATCAAACTATTTTGCTTCTTCACAGCATATTGTATTTAGTCTTAAACTGACATTTACCTGTGCCTCGAGACAATCATGTGAATTGACAGCTGCTCTTGTATCTTTCAACCAACACTTTTAAAATGAACTTCAGCTGCATTTCAGTACAGCTCATAGCAGCACCACCACAACACTTCATTAGTTATAGCTGTTCTTCTTAACAATTGGTAAGGATTGGTAAAATGGATCCTTAGGCAAGCCATGAAAAAGCAGCACTACAATTCTTACAATTCTTTCTCGATATATTTGAATGGAGAAACATCATGTAGAAGATTGCAGCAGAAGTACTGAAAAATACCCATGATCCAATATTATTGCATTAAATACCCTAAGTAAAAATAATGATAGAATTATTTTCATTCAAAACGTTTTTTAAATGAAAATCTGACTGAAGTTTAGAAGCTTCTGCACCAAGCACATTGATGGAACTGTTATAAATCTTTCAACATTTATCAGCATGTTTTTTTTAAAAAAATGATTGTGATAAAATTAAAACAATACTCAAAGGGGTTTCATTATATTTGAAACACTGATGTTGCTATTTCAGTTGGAGGTGTACTGATCTAAACTAAAAGTATTGAACAAAAAAAATCATAAATTTGCAACATGTTTACGTAATTCCACCTTAGCAAATTGTGCACAATTCACTTTTGTTTTCAATGAAAGAAAATGCTTCTGCTGCACCTCTCTCATACCATGTTGGATGCAATCTAGCAGAAATGCAAGCAGTGAACAACTTTCTGAAAAGTGTTCAAGTCAGTGTTAATTAAATAATTATACCAGAATACCCCATTTCATGAAATAGAAAATTTGGATTGTTCTACACTAAATTCTGTTAACAAAAAATGACAGCTTTCAGTACCAACAAAATAAAGCCCAATTATTTGAAATAACATGTTTAACAACGACTGCATCTGAATGGCAGGCATTGGTGAGTTTACTTATTACAGGTCACTTACTAGCTCTGGAGTGACCAGAAGTTAACCATTCAGGATTTAAATCTGTTCCATGACATGTATAATCCCACCCCAAAGCCACTGGGGCAATTCTTGGAATCCAACTACTACATGATTATTAGAAGCCTTAATAGAAAGTGGAAGTGGCAATCTCGACAATCCAACAACAAAACTATCACATGCTGATCACACTCAAAATGTTTCTTTCAAAACTTGTGGCGCAGTCGTGTTCCTTTAGGCTAAATGAGAAAGGTTTAGGTCACCCCTATCTACGAATTGCTACCAGCAGGATTTAAATTAAACCTGGAGCTAACATTTTTGCAACAGCAGCTAAATTCAAACTCATCCACTGCTCACCTATTAAAAACTGGCCTGGAGTTAAAATTGGGGCCCTTATGGTAACAATTCTCTTTTATTTTCATCTCAATGTGTCAATTTTTATGTGTCTTGGATTTTTGCCATCTATTAATAGTTAGGCATATGATCATAAACTTGTTCAAAATTTACACACTCTTACATTAACAGACCTTAACCCTTATCAATTAAGCTTAATAAAGGGATAGCTCCCTTAAAGCCTTTAGGAGCCTTTTTTTTGCTTTAGTTTCAGGCCTCAGTGTTCTCTAGCTACCCAGTGTGTGTGTTCTACAGATTCCTCCCCACCCCTCCTCTGCTGATAAGTGGTGGGAAAGGGCAGCCCAGAAACAATGTCCTTCCAAGGCTGGCTCCAACTCCACACACACTAGCACCATTCTCCTTGTTCTCATCAGAGCTCCTAAAATGTAGCTCATTAAATGCAGTTTCAGGAGGAGAACAGAGCGATGTGGAAAACCTTTTACCAACTTAAACACTGTATCTACTGTTGTTAGTAACTGTAAGCCCGAGGCACAGAAGTAGGCCATACGGGAGTAATCATCTTGCTGTTAGTGACATTCTATTTTAAAAGGCATATTCTAAAAATGTGTTTCTCGTTAAATAGAAAGAGATACTGAGTTAACTTTATTTTAGTAACAAAAGCTAATCACATACTAAATTTCAGATCGCACGCTTTGAGCTTCAGACTGTTGTCATAAAGTTTTAGAACTGTAAAATAATGGAGCAAGATTAACCAAATCTGATTCACATGGTTATATTTGCAAGTAAATGTTCAAGCTATTATATGCCTTTAAATATAAACACATCACTTTATTGGAGCCATGAAAGTTTTGGACATCTTAATCCTATCACCCTAATTAGACAATAAAGTAGTGTAGAACTTACTTTAACATGTTTGCGTAGGCGTCTCAATACAACGCCTGTCTTTAAACTAATTTCACAGGGGCTGTTGCATGTAGTTCTCATTTTGGCGCTTCTAACCATGTCTGTTACACAAGAATGCTCAACTGATGCCATCTGGTTATAAACCTCTGCTGAGTCTGACGCACTTAAGATAAGATGAAAATTCAAATATGGTAAAAATAAGCTTTGTTGTGACCCCCTTATTCAATTTATGCACACCATTTTAATTAAGAAAATTAATAATTTGTTTTTGTTCGACAGGAGGTTCCGGTTATTTGCTCAAATGAATACCAAAATCAGAAAAAGGGAGGACGGCAATAACACTAAATGAGTGGACAGCAACGAGCTGTTAAAAGCTGACTGACTAAACATTATCATGCTTCTTATTACTCCTCCAAAGTTTCCAGTTAATATATCAGTGTTCACTGAATGAAAATGTAAGCACTTATAACTAATATCCTTTCCAGTCATTTCACCTCCATTTTTGAATTATTCTCATAATTTACTCTAAACACAGAGTATCTTCACTGCTTCTATACCTACATTAATTCCCAAAAGCATCCCCAAAACATCAAACAGGAATCTTCTGCAATAATTTGTTGAGTATACAAAAGATTTGTTTCTGTCTTTGAAGATCAGCAGAAATATCCAACATGAGTTCTTTGTGGTTTTAACTCACAAATTTACTCAACAGAATATGAACAAAATACAGAGTAATATAATAGATTTACTTGGTGGTGGTCTGACACATACACTCAGAGTGAATGTCGTTGTGGAGATACGGATAATGATATACTTCCAAATTTCTTTCCATCACGTCTGCAACCAGGAATCTCCCTGGCTCTCACCATCTACTTTGGAAGGATTTTGCAATCAGCATCATTCTTGGCAATCAAATCTTGGGGTGGGACTCAAACTCAGAGCTTCTGAGCTTCAAACTCAGGCCTGCTGCCTGGACCTGTTTATGGCCAGCTTAGCCAGGCCCAGGAGCAGACTCAAAAGTTGGGATGCTACCCACTATAGCACACCTCCATATACACATAACGCTTACTCTTGATACATTAACAAACTATTCAAACATAAACTAACAAAAGACACAGCACAACTTTCGCAGGTAGGCTTTAACTGCAAACATTAAACCCAATTCACCTTTTGAAGTTTGCAATGATCAGTTTGTAGTCATACCTGTTATGTCAGATTGTAGAGTGAAACTGGTTTGAATAGATCATAAAATTTATTTTTGCAATTCGCTTACCATCACTGAATAAGGCTGTCAATTTACTAGTAACAAAAGAATACGAATTTACTTTTTACAATGAGTGCATAAAACTTTATTTATGTTCCACCACCAGGAAGAAAGGAGACACGCGAGTGATCAGTGATAAGCAGTGCCCTTCTCAACAAAGGGCAATGCTGCGTGATCAAAAAAGTGAAAGGGGGGTGTTTAGGGATTAAATCAAAATCAAACAGGAAGGGGAAATAAAACACTCCACTCCCTGCGGTGCCTACCTCTCCCTGAACAACTCAAGGGTGTTGGTGGACACCGCGTGTTACTTCTCCAGGGACACCCCAGCCCAAAGATAACCACAGAAGAGGGGTAGGCAATCGACTATAACGACACCCTCCACGGCCCGCTGCCTGGAACTGTTTATGGCCAGCTTGGCCAGGCCCAGGAGCAGACCCATGAGGAGGTACTCTGACCTACCCTGCCCCCTCCGCACTGAATACCCAAAGATCAGAAGTGTGGGGATGAAGTACAACCATAAACACCAAAGAAGATTCATAAGAAAACCAAAAAGGGAGTGCAAGTGCACACACCCCATATACACATAGTCCATGAACTCCACAGCACCACAGAACAAGCAGTTGGGCTGGGAGTCCGCGAGTCTAGATTAAAGTGGTACCGAAAAAGCACAGCAGGTCAAGCGGCATCCGAGGAGCAGGAAAATCGATGTTTCGGGTAAAAGCCCTTCATCAGGAATAGAGGCAGGGTGCCTGCAGAGTGGAGAGATAAATGAGAGCAGAGAGGAGGGTGGAGTGGATAGGTGGAAAGTAAGATAGGCAGGTAGGACAAGTCATGGGGACAGTGCTGAGCTGGAAGTTTGAAACTGGGGTGAGGTGGGGAAAGGGGAAATGAGGAAACTGGTGAAGTCCACATTGATGCCCTGAGGTTGAGGTGTTCCAAGGCGGAAGATGAGGCATTCGAGTCTGTTTCAGGATATGGTTGAAGAGCTTCAGGGCAGAGAAGATGACCTGGGGGTTGCAGTGAGAGAGAGACTCACTGAGATTCTTGTAGAGAGAGGAGGAAAACTTTTTCAAGGCAGGCATCCTTGCAAGAGAATTCGCAGTAGGGTTAAAATGAACTATTGCAATCTGCAGTTGCAAGGACTGCTGCGTGCAGTACCCTCCACCCCAGATCCCCGACAGAAAGGGGGAGGATTCCCACTAGAGACCCTCCAATGGGGATCCCCACCGCTCGGTGGCAAATGTGCATGCCAGGGCGTGTCTGGGTGGTGGGTAAGGAAGAAGAGGTGGACAGTGTGCAGCAGCAGTCGATAAATGACTCACCGTTTTACATCTCTAAATGGGACAAAACAAAAACCACTGAGGCAGCTCAAGTTGTGGGGCACAAGCTCCCACAGGAGGTATGGGACCTTGGGGCCATTGTGGAATTCTGTCCCTGTAGGGCTATGAGCAGTTAGGATTCCACCGCATACCTGAGCATCCTCCAACTGGTGCACTAGGTCAGGTCCCAGCACCACCGTTTTAAGGCATTGAATGGCAGTGGCCACAAACCGGACGTCTATTGCTGCCCTGCTCACTGTGCCCTATGGCAGCATCCAGCCCAGACCCCCGCTATCCAGCACATCCCCGACCCTGATCACCCTCACTGCCATGGCCCTTCCCTCGGAATCCGCAAGTACGGAGATACAGATTCCTGAACAACGGCTCCCTGACGACAGCCATTACTCCTCCCAAAGGGTAGGCACGACTGAGTCGACCATGTTTCATACAGTGATCAGGTCCCAGTAAAAGACAAGCAGCGTCCTGAGGGTGACCTCCAAACAGTCATGGTTGATAAACAGAAGCTGCGTGTCATAGTTGAGGTTACACACCTGGCGGGAAAAATACGTCACCAGGGCTCACCACCTAAGAGGAGGCTCAATGTAAAGGCATCACTACAAGGTCTGAAGATGGAAAATCACCACCTGGGTGCGAATGCACACCAGCGAGTGACTGCCCTCCTTAACAGGGAGACGCAGAACCTGTGCCGCGACCCAGTGCATCATTTTGTCCCAGAAGAAGTGAACCAATGTTCTCTGGATGTCAGCAACAAACCCAACAGGAGGGACCAGCCAGTACCACAGCATGGCAGCTGCCTCCTGTGAGACAGTATTGAGCAGTCCCGTCCAGTGGCCTAGGCAAACCGATCCTTTGGCCTCCAGGTCTTACTAATTCGCCAGCCAGTATTCTTCAGCAGGGCTGAGGTAGACCCTCAGAGAGAGAAGATGGGTGGTACTCCAGCTGAAAGAACACAAGCTTATTGCCCAAAGGAAAATAGAAAAACCAAAAAAAAACTTTGTGACTATTTGCAAAAATCTTATCATAAATAGCAAGAAGAGAAATTGAACTCTTTTCCCCAGCAATAACCTTTATAGACACTCAACCTCAGTGAAGTCTCTCTCAAATTTGCTTTGAATTGTGTTTTTTAACAGAACTGACAAAATCACTAGCCAATGTAAGATTCTCTGTACGTATCCCTGAGACACAGACCGGCTAACTTACTGATGTTTCCTCACTCAGGGCGAAGAAATTCTAAAAGCTTTTTTCCGGGCATGTCTACTTGGACTACAAAAACAGTTTTGGACTTCTTTCTAGCCTAAAGGCTGCCAAAACGAAAGTGTCTGCCGTTGGTATGGATCTTGTCTTCTGAATGCCACCTGTTTGTAGATCCTGGCCATCTGCCTTGCTGCAGGTCATCAAAACCCAAATCAACAATAAGCAGCAATCATTTTGCCACGTACCTTGTACAATTTATCTGAAATCACGTGATTCTTTTTTCTTTTGCAAATGCTGCTTTGATTTCACTGTTCAAAAAATGGCTTTCTAACATTTATGAAAATAAGTTTCCATTAAAGCACTGAAAACTAAAAACTTATTTATTCCCTTTATAGAATTCAAGTTGCTAAATAATCCTGTATACAGATTTAGATTTTACTGTCACGTGTACTCAAGTACAGGAATACAGTGAAAAGTGTACAAAGTTGGCATTCTCCAGTGCCATCTTAGTGTACAAAACAAAGGTTTAAAACAGAAGCAGAAATAAAAGTAACAGCTGAAAGGAAAATGTCTGGATCCACTCCCTCGCCTCTGCTCCGTGTCCTCGCCTCCGGTAAAACAAAGCCACAAAGCCTATCCCTCAGACTGCGAACATTCAGGTGCCCAGAGTTCCTGCACTCTACCACAGACAGAATGTCACCACCTTCACTGTCAGGCACCCGGGCCCAGCCAGGTCCTGAAGGGACCACGAGGGCAGAGTCACCATTCTTCCGTGCCATCTTGTGTCATTGCTGCCATGAGTCTGAGCTGGGCCGACTCAGTAATGCAGCCACCACTGAAGCTGCCAGCAGCCGAACTGGAGTCCAAGCTGACGCTGGACTCACCACACTGAAGCAGCCGGTGCCTCGTTCTGACTTACATTGCTGCCGTCTCCTAGGGCTGCCATTTCAGCAAAGGAACCCTCCCCACTGCCAACACTCCAGGAAGGGAACCACTCCCGCTCCTCACTACAACTTCTTAAGTACATTAAATAAAGCTGTAAACATTGTGAGGGATTCCTGGATGTGAATACGTGTCAGATGCATCCAAAAGTAATTACCAGCCATCCACACAACTGCAACTAATGAAAAATGCAGCTTGGTTCCTCCCTTCAAAAATGTAATTAGTAAACTAGTACTTTCCTTATAATATTTGTGTAAAGTTTAAGGTGGATTGTTTTTTAAAAACATAATTTGGAATCTATAATTTAACTGGAAAGAAAGCTACAGTGCTAGTATGCATACTTAAATCGAACTGAACACATATGTTCCTTACATGAACTAAAGCACACAAGATCAAATGGTTCTGATGAAACTTGACATGTTAACTCAGCATTCTTCCTACAGATGCTGCCAGATCTATTGAGTTTCTCCAGCAATTTCTGTTTTTGTTTCAGATCTCCAGAATCCACAGTTCTTTGTTTTTAAATCAAATAGTCGTTCATATTAGTGTAAATATATTGAGTATGCAATGATAACATTCAATGATAGTGGAGCATGCTGGAACAAGTGAGCACAGGACCATTAATGCACCTGTGTTCTTGATTAACAAGGCTGGTCTCCTGGTGTCCAAGACCAGAAAGAAAACTTAGCTAATATCAGTATTTCACAATCAGCAACATATTGCTCGAATTTTCCAGATTTTTCCCTGACATTAGCTGAAAGAGAAGACACAAAGGTTATTTGTTTAAAGAAGTCAACAATAAGACAGTAATTTGTAGCTGATATTGTTTTTAAAGCTGAGCATGTGTTGATTGAGACAGCTTGCAAAACCCAAATTCATGAAAATGCAAATTTCAACTGACATTACTTCCTACATCACCATTAAAACATTGTAAAATAGTTCCTTGCTTTATATTAATTGATATCAATCTTTACCAATCAAATTTTACAAGACAGGAAGATGCCATTTGTCTCATCATACCTTCTCTTACTTGAAATACACCAGCAATGACTCTCTCCAGTTACCAAACAAAAACCCTTGCTCCTTGTATATTACTGCCATCTCAATTCCCTTTTTTCTCTCTAAAGTCCTTTGCAATGTTGTCACCTCTCACATTCGGGTTCATCTTTCCCAGAACTCCACCATTGGATCTCTCTAATCGGATCTCTACCCTATCACAATACCAAAATACCCCTGGTCCACATTACAAATGTCATGCTGTTTGACTGACAAAGTGAACTATCAATCCTTATCCTTTTCAACCCGTCTGCTGCCTTTGACTAATTTCCCAAGTGCCTCACTGTCTGCCAAATACATGAGAATTGGACTCACCTAGTTCCATTCTAAACTACCAAATCGTACCTAGTGTCACGGACGCTGAATTAATCACACAGAAAAATACAAAGTGGAGAACAGCGAATCTGTAATGTGATAAAAGTTTGTGAAGTTATCGCAAGAAATCCTCCCACTTGATCTGTACCTCAGTTTATTGTCCTTGAGGTATACTTATCACAGGGACTGCTGACACCGTTTGTTTTATGCAAAACAGCAACAACTCTTTATTACCAACAAAAAGGGCTTTGCAACATTCTAGGAGTGGCAATGATACACACCCTTAAGACCATTAGGTAATTACCTTGAATATCACCTTAATATTCTCCACTTTCTCCCCTGCAAGCCAGCACTTAAACCTGACAGACAAGAGGACAGTAATGGAGGTTAGATATTAGATTAAAAATAGAAAGAGAGAAAGGTGATAAGCCACTTGGCTGAACTCTGTATTTGAATCTCACACAAACAGTTCCGACCTCCAAGTATGTAGAACATCCGAGTGGCTCTATAACAGTTTGATGAGGAAAGAGATGAAATTTTTGATAGAATTACTAAGTTGGATTGGTTCCTTTGTCTGTGTAGTCTCCTCATGGTACCTAGGAAAAAGTGAGGACTGCAGATGCTGGAGATCAGACCTGAAAAATGTGTTGCTGGAAAAGCGCAGCAGGTCAGGCAGCATCCAAGGAGCAGGAGAAGAGCATAAGCCCTTCTTCAGGAATGAGGAAGGTGTGCCAAGCAGGCTAAGATAAAAGGTAGGGAGGAGGGACTGGGGGAGGGGTGTTGGGAATGCGATAGGTGGAAGGAGGTTAAGGTGAGGGTGATAGGCCGGAGAGGGGGTGGGGATGGAGAGGTCGGGAAGAAGATTGCAGGTCAAGAAGGCGGTGCTGA
>NC_057731.1:19363066-19396370 GCF_004010195.1 Chiloscyllium plagiosum
TATCACCCTCACCTTAACCTCCTTCCACCTATTGCATTCCCAACACCCCTCCCCCAAGTCCCTCCTCCCTACCTTTTATCTGAGCCTGATTGGCACACCTTCCTCATTCCTGAAGAAGGGCTTATGCTCTTCTCCTGCTCCTTGGATGCTGCCTGACCTGCTGCGCTTTTCCAGCAACACATTTTTCAGTCCTCATGGTACCTACCAATTGGACACGAACAATACAACTGCTCACCAAAAAAATAGTCTTCCAGCTCTACTTTTACTGTTCCAGTCCTGTTACCTGCTTCAGGCAGTGTCCCTGTGGTTTCCTACCCAGTGGACACTCACGGTGCATCTCCTCCACTTTCTCTGACCTCACAGTTCAAACTCCAGCCACCAACACCACACGCAGCACTGTGGCTTTGGCTTTACCATTCTGGTCCCTCTTTCCTCCTTCCAGATTGTAACTTTTTTTACTAGTCATTTTTGTACCCGTCGTGAAGTCATAGGGCTAAACTCCCTCTTAGCTTTGGTTGGCTTTCTGCAATGATCAGCAGACAATCTTAATCTACACTGCTTCCTGCTGTCCCCAAAGTGCGGTTCCCCAGCGGCAGGCAGAGAGCTGGACTGAATCGGGAGCCTTACACAGAATCTCAATCTTCTGGTAACTTGTTGCAAAAATTAACATTACAAATTAGCTATGCAAGTTAGAAAGAAAAGATAAACTGTTAAAACACCAAAAACTCACCTTCAATGGCTTTCCTTCCTGTTCAATATTGCGAAATCAAGTGCCCTTAACGTACCCTCATATGCACAGAGTTCTTACACTTACGGTTTTTTTTAGATTAGATTCCTTCGGCCCAACAAGTCCACACTGACCCACAACCCACCCATACCCCTACATTTACCCCTTCACCTAACACTATGGGCAATTTAGCATGGCCAATTCACCTGACCTGCACATCTTTAGACTGTGGGAGGAAACTGGAGCACTCGGAGGAAATCCATGCAGACACGGGGAGAATGTGCAAACTCCACACAGTCAGCCGCCTGAGGCGGAAATTGAACCCAGGTCTCTGGTGCTATGGGGCAGCAGTGCTAACCACTGTGCCACCGTGCTGCCCTTTGCAGGGTGGACCAATTCCTTTTTGGTCCCAACTACTCCGCTGGTCACAATAAATTGTAAACTTAACCACAGAGTGATGAAATGGCTAATTATATAGGGTCTGGACTGAACTGGTTTGGTCAGAACCAAACCAGCTCGATTTCTTTAATAAAGAATAATGCGTTTATCACAAGTCAAACTTGTTGAACCAAACATAGAAAGATTATTGTTAAAAATACTTCGATTGTGCAAAGGTAGATCTGACTTTTTTCTAACATCACAAACTGAGCAAGAGACAAGTGTGAGTAACAAAAAAACAAGAGTTAAATGCTCCACAGAACACATGAAATGGTGAATATAAATACAGATCCCATGGAATTTACCCTAATCACCACATTCTCCAAGTTATTACTGACACCATGAGATACCATATCTCACTAAAGCTTCACAAGAGGTTACAATTCTTGACTTTTCATTACCGACTGTTGAAACTCCTTCAGGAACCATTCCATCATTGGGTTGACTTAATGACTGCGCGTGCTCTAGAGGCCTGTCTTCCTTTTGTGGAATTACCTCCCACCGGATGCTTGGAAACAGCACTTACAGTTACAACTCCAGTTTCTAACTAACAGCGAGCTTCACCAAGCCAGTACTGCCCCTGGGTTTGTTTTCTTAACCCTAATCAGGCTTGGTTACACAAAGTAAATACTGCTTGTGAGTTTCCTTCACCTTCGCTCACAGCTGCACTGAACTATTAGTGACTGACAGTTTCTCTGAGCTTCCACGGCTGCTGGGACCCGACCAAAGCTCTCAATCCAAAATATGACTGCATATACACTCCTAGAATTTCTTCCTGAGTTCTAACAATATAGGGCCATGCAAATGCTCTTGATATCTCACAGATATGGTGCATTTTCAGCACTACATCATATAGGTTATTTTCTGCATGGAAATTTCTCTACCTCTGTTTGTTCCCTTCTCCAACTAACTGTGACCTAAGAGCTAATCTTTAGTAACCCTGAATTGCTTTTTGTGACCGAAAATCTTGCAACAAGCCACATTGGTTTTTTTCAGGCAGGATTGATGGTAACTTATATTTTTTAAATATGCAATCAGCAATGGGACTTGAATGTAAAAGCCCCTTGAAGTAAGTGTCTTCTGAATGTTACAATATTCACCAATTGCTGACTCCAGCAGCACAAAAACGCTTACAAAAAAAATTCATCATAATGTCCTTCATTCACATAATTTGTGTTTACAGTCTGTTTACACACATAAATGGATGACGCACAGCATGACCTTACTGAGACCTCTCTTGGCTCCTATACTAGCTTTAATTTGTCAGAGAGCTTGTCCAAATGCAGCACTTGTTGAGCAGAAATTTTCTCCAACCAAATACTGGGAAGAGTGATGCCATTACCGTTGGACTTTTCCATAGTCTCCATTCCCCAGTTAACTACTCTGTCTCTCTCTCTCTCTCTCTCTCCCTGGCGACTGTTTAAGACAGAGCTTCAATGTTCATAATCTTCAGGCTAGATTTTCATTCCCGAGAAAGATAACTTGAGCGTAGAAATCTCCTGACTCAGCAGACGTGCCTCTTGTATACTCGTGATCATAGCCCCACTGGGAAGAAACCAGATTGTGTTTTGGGTCTGATATGCCCCAGAACACCATTCCTGCTGTAAGGGAGGTAACTCATGAAACTTACAGGTTCTTGAGAGATGTTTATCAGGTTAAATCTGTTGGTCTACTGGTTCCTTACTCTGGTAGCAATGGCAATACTGGTCTTTCCCATATCAAACTATAGATTTTAATGCTGCCTCGTGATCTAGTTTAATGACTGCGTTAGTAAGGCATCACAAGAGCCATGCAGATAGCTGCATCTTGGCAACTTCAGTCGGTCTCGACAGTTTGCACGAATTGAAATTAGCATAATGCTCCAGGGACCAACATTTACAGTCTGCATGGAGAGTCTTTGCCAGCCACCTACCTTCCCATCTCCCATCCACCCAGGTATCCACACCCAAATGTTTCTTGTCCATTAACCTCACAGCAACACAGAGCAGTGTGACTCAGAGGGAGCAGGTCAACAGTGTGCTCACCCAACCATCACTCCATTTATTCCAAGGGGTGTCATTCCATGCTGTCACTCTCCAGCCCAGACCTCAGGTCTGTGCTTGGCTTCTGAGGGATGGTGTTACCTGGTAAAGAGAGAGCTGCTGATTTGATAAAGAATGTGAAAACGGAGCCCCCAGTGTTGGTACAACAAAAGCATGTAAACAACAAAAGGCTGTGCATCCAGAATTCACTTACCCCCATCTTTCCCCACCCAAAACACCCAGTAACAGTGGTCTATGCTGAACCAGATGTTCAACATTCTGTGGATGAATAGACATGACCTGTGATTTGAGTCGCACATAGCAAGAAATCTTAAGTAGCCACATACTTTCTTCAGAACAGCAACAGAAGATCTAGAAAGGACAGCTCTCCAGTTCTGTGGTCAGGATCTCGCACTCCTGGTCCATGAGGAGAAATACTGGAGGGAAATATTTTATTCAAGAGATAAGAGAAACAATCCATGTATCACCAAGTGAACATGGCAGGAGAGAACGTGGTGAGTGCAGCAGGGAAAATCATCAATCCTGAATCCAGTGTCACAAGCAATTTCATGGGATGAATTGTTTGGCAGAAGGACACAGATGTCCCTGTGATGATATCTGAACAACATAGCAGCTGGGGTGCACCGGGTACATATCTTGACTATAGCATAGACAAATCAATGATCAAGGTAAGCAGTTATAGAGTGACATATAAATGCTCATGTGGACTCACTGCCATATTGATGGCCTCTCTTCTGGATGCAGGGCAGAACATGATCTTACATCTCTCTGCATTTTACACTTGCAAAGAAATGGTTCAAACCTGGAATAAAAACAAAATAACTCTGGAGAAATGCATCTGGTCTGGCAGCTTTTGTGGAGAGAGAAACAGAGTGAATGCTTCAAATTCAGGGCTCCATCCCTACCTATCCACTTACCCCTTTTCTCCCCATCATCAACGTAAATGCCACACTCTAAAAGGATCACTGGACTCAGAATGCTAGCTGTGTTTTTCTCTCAACAGATAATGCCAGACCTGCTGAGTTTCTCGAGCAATGCTGGTTTTCTTTGTTTCAGATCTCCAGCATCGTCAGTTCTTCGCTTTATTTTAATCAATGTAACTGTATTGTCCTGTACAGTGTTAAGTTCTGCATTTTTCTTGGTGCTGAATCCATGTCTTTAATTGTTCAGAGTCTTGCCTCCCACTGCCCAAGTGCAGCACCATGATGAACAGCCTTTGGGTAAGCACAAGATGAAGTTTTCTCTGGTTAATCACGAGCATTAATGGTCAATTGTAGGCCTGAATTTGCAGGGGCATCTCATGGGCAAATCGTAGACAGTGGTGAATCAAAGGGTAGAGGTGATGCTGGATTCAACCATGTTGATAGCATCAAGTGTCGTGGGCTGACTTGGCATTTTCTTTTGTTGTGAATGGGCATCTTCTGGAAGATAGCGAGGACTGCAGATGCTGGAGATCGGAGTCGTAAGTGTGGTACTGCAAAAGCACTGCAGGTCAGACAGTATCCGAGGAGCAGGAGAATCGATGTTTCGGGCAAAAGCCCTTCATCATTCAGACTTATTCCTGAGGAAGGGCTTTTGTCCAAAACATCGATTCTCCTGTGCTTCGGATGATGCCTGACCTGCTCTGCTTTTCCATCACCACACTCTCAACATCTTCTGGAAGATGCGTGGCATCAATTTTAATCAACGTTTATATGACAACAGCATGCCAACAGAATGTACAGTGAGATTCTCAAGGCTGATTAGATGAATGGTCTCTATATCAAGAGGTCCTTGCATCATATTGTATCCCATACAGGTCCAGTCAAAAACAAGTAGGCTCTTCAAGTTGCCTTCCATGGCGACCATCCTCATTGGTTGCTTCTCCATCAGAGTTAACAAAGTCTTCTTTGCCCTCTTCAAAATACTCCTTGTTCTTCTCTAATTAAATAGTTTTTTTACTAGCTTCTGGCCCCTCAATGTGTATGTTTCTCGACTGAGCTATTCAAATGAACCATGAACCACATAGTAATCGATCATTAATTTCAAAACTCTTGCAGCATGCTCCTTCCAAGTGGTCAACGCAGCTGAACTGCACTTTTAATAGGTTGTGGCCCAACTGAAGATGGTCATCATCTGCAAGTGGATTTTGTTGGAACAACATTGGGGCCCCATCTTCACTTTCTTCAATCAAATCTGCAGCTCACTCTTCAATGGTAAGCGTCACCCCTCAGAAGCCAATCCCAGACCCAAGCTCAGGGCTGCAGATTGGGCAGGCCATGACACCCCTTAGAATAAATGAGTCAGAGAGGCAGCCAGGCAAGGTTACAGAGAGCAGGAAGGCTTTATTGTGGTCTCACACAGCCCACAGAATGGATGGAATTATTTTCTATTCGTAAATATCTTGGACTGCTGCTTTGGTGCTTACAACTGATCACTCCTCAAATTTGTGGGAAAGTGATTTGGAAGCCAAATTCCATCTATGATGCTACATCCACCTACTATTCATCGACCATGTCTGTGTTCAATGACCTTTGTTCAGTCCTAATTAAGCTGTGCCTTAATTTTGAGCGTGGTTTTCAAATCCCTCCATGATATCTCCGAAGCCCTTTCAATTCCTGTAAGATCCTCCAATCATTCAAAGTGCTGAGATATACGTGCTTCTCCAGTTCTGTGTATTTGAGCATCCCTGATTTTAATTGTTCCAGCACTGGCAGCTAAGCCTTCAGATCCTTAAAATCAACATATTTGCCTTAATATCCCCTCATGGCTCAATGTCAAACTTTGTTTGACAATGCCCCTCTGAATAACCTTGGGCAATTTTATTACATAATTTTTTTAAAAATATAGGTTGTTCTGTAAAAGTGCCTCTCAGTTGGTGTTATTATTTTGTCCCTTCAATATGTTCTTTTAAATATTCAAAAAAGCAAAGCATTATCAAATTCTCTTAATAAAATTGCTGGGCTGTCTTTCTGATGGGGTATTCTCCACTTTAATTCTTCAGTGTGTGTGTGTAAAAGTTAAACCTTTCCATCTCTGCTTTGTCTGTTCTGATAATGTCAAATGCAGCACAAATAGATATTACCTTTTTTCCACAAACATATTAATATTACCTTATCCTTATTTTGTACACTTCTACCAAATAATTCCCCTTGTTTTATGCAATAAAAGGTTCCCCCTTGGTCTGCAAAAGTGAAACCTCCCACTCCTGTTATCACTTTAATGAATCTTTTCCGTCCACTCTCTGTGGCCTAACTGAAGCAGTCAAACATGGGGACAGTATTCTAAATGCGGTCTGATCAAACAAATTCAATAAGTTTCTTTTTGTTTTGCATCACATGATCCAACACATAAAACCCAAATCCCTTATGTGTTACATTTGTTCCTCTTTTGTTAAAGATGTGTACTTGTTTTGAATCCTAACCACAGCCATTATCACTTCCTTTGCTGTTCACTCCCCATGAATCTTTGTCAATAAATCTCTCCTGTCTTCCGCTCTGTCCTAGACCTTTCTTTTGCTCCTGTCCCCATCCTCCATTTCAACAGCCTAAAACCCATCACACCATTACTCCTTTCTTAGTCATTAAGAGCCTTATGCAACCTGAAATGCTAACCTTGTTTATCTCTCTACAGATGCTGCCTGACCTGCTGAGTATTTTCTGCACTTCTTGCCTGCATCTAGATTTCAGAGAGAATATACAAAATACAATATAGCCGACCATAGTCAATGACATCGCCTGATCGTGACAAGACAGGCCGCAGGCCCATGTGCTACTGATGTCAGGGAGGTGTGGCAGAGACTGGGGTCCTGGTGAGAGATGGTGAAGTGCAAAGTGGGAGGAGGGGATGGGACAGCCTCTGTCCACTCCAGCTGCCTCCATCTCAAAGTCCACTCCATTCTTCATTCCTTCACAATTATTATTTATTTTGTATCTCCCATGATATCAGGTCATGACAGAGTGCATGTGCATGTTATGCTACTTAGTGGCATATTGAAAATAAACTCAACCTGCAGCCACAGTATTTTGCTTCAACTTTGCTGAATGACAGGGGTTCATCTTAATATTTCATTGTAGGAATATGTGTCTCCGACTATACAGCAGTCAATCATTGCTGTACAATGTAGCTGTATAGGTCATGAAGCAAATCCTGAGATGATATCCACAATGACACATTGAGGAAGTCTTTAGTACAGCTTGCTATACTCAATCAAGCAGCTTTATGGTTTCTGGCAATCATTTTACAGCATGACAGAATTGTTTTTGTAGCAGGCCTAAGAAGTTATCAACTCTTGTTATTAATTGGATCAAGTGAATTGTCAAAATTGCCGCCATGAATAGTTTGAAGAGAGTAGATAAAACAAAGTACAAACCTAACTGCTATCATTAGAGTAACAACTACCATAATGACATTTACAGATATTCAAACTGATTTTCCAATGAACTCTTTCCTGTGCCCTTTTAAATTCTGCATATCTTTCAATAGTGTTCCTTTCCCCACCATTTCTCGTTCCCATGCATTCAGTAAATAGCAACCATTTGAAAAAAACTTGAATACAGATGTGCAATGACTAAATCTGGATGTATAATCAGCAGAATAACTTCAATGTCACCACAAATTAGTCACAGAACCAACCATAACATATTTTAAGTGAAATTAGATAGTCCACTGCACACACATATACTTTCAAGTGACACCTCCATATTTAGTGAACCATAAAATCTGCCGCACTTTTGAGGGAACTTGAATGTAGTCTGCCTCAGCTGGAAAATAAAGTCAACGGAAGTAACATTAAGCTGGGTATAAAACTTTGTTCAACCCAATCCTATCAGTGACATGGCAGGAGGTTACATTAAAATTACTCTTATTTGGTTTTTGACACCAAGATCCATTTCAGAGTCCAACTGCCATAAAAGCACATCATAAAAACAATGACATGCATTTATACAGCATCTTTAACACAGGTAAACATTCAAAGGTGCTTTACAAGAGCATTATCAACAGAAATAACAGCTGACACTGCTGCACAGAAGGAAACGTCAGAATACAGTTGAAAAGAGCATCTTGAAAGGAAAAGAGCACAAAAAAATTAGGGAGGAAACTTCGGATGACACAATGCAGCTGAAAATTGAGCGGCTAACTAGTGGACAGGAGCAAATGTCACAGCAAGCTTGGAATGATGGGTAAACAAGATTTCGAAGGATTTAAGTTATGGGCAACAAAGTGTTGAAAATCAGCATTCTGGGTGACAGAGTGGATATGTGGTCAAAAACCCATTTTGGGGTTGAACACAATGCCAAAACTGCCAATAGTCTGATTCACCTTCCAAAGTGTAGTCATCCTTATCTTGCACCAGGTAGCTCCTGTTGTCTCCAGTTCTGTGCCAACATACCCTGTAAGAGAGGGAGATCCCTCAGCAAATATGCTGCGATGTAACTGGATGATGTAATGGCCATGGATGAATAGCTGACAGTATATGCAAGTTGAGAGATTTGAGTGCAAAGCTTACAACAGTCCTAAGGGAACGTGGATGAGCTGAAGTTACAAAGGGCAAATGTGTTACAAAAGTATACGAAGAGAAGTTAAGGTTGTCCTCCTTTACAGTTCCTTCTCAGTCAGGCATGACAAAGAGCTTATTTTAATTATTTTCCTTTTTATCATACACCTAATATGCTTCAATTAATTTACATGGCCAGATTTAAAACAATGGAGCACTATGTCCAAAATTTGAGTGAAAGGAAATGGAATTTTACTATCTGAAAGAACAGTAAAACCCAACAAAAATAACTTTCTAAAATACAAGCTTTCGAAGGAGGATGGAGGAGGGGTTAACTAGTGCAGACAGGAAGGCAAGGCTAAAAGTTTCTCAAAGTCATACAGTACGGAAACAGACCCTTCGGTCCAACCAGTCCATGCTAAATATAATAGGAGAAAGTGAGGACTGCAGATGCTGGAGACCAGAGTTGA
This sequence comes from Chiloscyllium plagiosum, assembly GCF_004010195.1. Taxonomy (NCBI): domain Eukaryota; kingdom Metazoa; phylum Chordata; class Chondrichthyes; order Orectolobiformes; family Hemiscylliidae; genus Chiloscyllium; species Chiloscyllium plagiosum. Next base: position 19,372,220 of record NC_057731.1, read on the forward strand.
AAAGTGTGGTGCTGGAAAAACACAGCAGGCCAGGCAGCATCCGAGGAGCAGGAGAATCGACGTTTCGGGCATAAGCCATTCCTGAAGAAAGGCTTATGCCCGAAACATCGATTCTCCTGCTCCTCGGATGCTGCCTGGCCTGTTGTGTTTTTCCAGCACCACACTTTTCAACCATGCTAAATATAATGCCAACTAAACTCGTCCCATCTGCCCATCCCTCGCCCATATCCCTCCAAACCTTTCCTTTCATGCACTTATCCAAATGTTTTTTAAATGTTGTAATTTTGCCCACATCCACCACTTCCTCAGAATGTTCATTCCACATGTGAACCACCCTCTGTTTTAAAGATTTGCCCCTTATGTCTTTTCCTCTCATATTAAAAATGGGCCCCCTAGTCTTGAAAACTCCATATTGTGAACTGAAAGAGTGAAACCTGAGTCCCAACTGCTTGGCTGCTGACCACTTTTTTCAGGAGTCACAAAGCTTTCACATACCTTTGGTGTCTCAGTCAGAAGTTTTTCCATGGTCTTTTGTTTTAAAACACTCCTGGTTTGCTAAGATAGTGGTTCAGAGGAGGGAGCTCTTGGTATCCTTGATATGTTCAGTCCATGTTGCTTTGTCTTTGCTCAAAGCAAGCTACTGAAATACGGTTCATTTATGTGTTACAAGACTAGTTCTATCGCTTTTGCCAAAGTGAACTCTCTAAAGGTAACTTTTCATCTTCAATACATAAAAGATTATCTTAAAAGTGTGAGCAAATGATGAAACTCAAAAGTTTTTGAGACCTCACCGGGTTTTGTTGCTTCATGATCAAAATTATAATTGAGGCAGATGTTTATTGTATATTTAATGTGGGTTATTTCAGCTTGTCAGGTCATCACAAGGACCATTTTATGATTAGCAGTATTCTTTTTAAACCATGTTAAGTCCACAAAACTCCCAAATCAAATGATGAAAATGTAATTCTCATCATCCATTTTTATTATGATCATAACCAGTATGAGTGCTGCATATTGGAGATTGTTGGGAGGCGAGTGAAAAATATGTCATGAATTGAGCAGGTGTGAATGAGGCAATAGATTCATTTTTGTGGATATGGTATTCACTGACCTCTTTCCTTCGTGTGAGGACAATAAACATCTTGCACCCAGGTCCTCACAGCTAAACTGCTTGATAGGGTGATAGATATTTGTCCCCATTGCATTTTTTGCAGTTACCTAGCTAGAAGTGGCATGTGGCTCAGTGGTTTAGCATTGCTGCCTCACAGTGCTAGGGACTTTGGTTCAATTCCAGCCTCGGGTGATTGTCTGTGTGGAGTTTGCACATTGTCCCTGTGTCTGCATGGGTTTCTTCCCACAGTCCAGAAATGTGCAGGTCAGGTGTAGCGGCCATGCTAAATTGTCCATCGTGTTCAGGGATGTGTAGGCTTGGTACATGCACTAGGGGAACGGGTTTGGGTGGAATACTCTTCAAAGGGGCAGTGTGAACTTGTTGGGCCAAAGGGCCTGTTTCCACACTGTAGGTACTCTAATTCTAGAGAGCGTCCTAGTCTGCTTTGGGTCACGGACCCTTCTCCTATTATCTCCAGGGTCCCTATCGTTGCATCCGAGAAACTTGTGTGATGGTACTGCTCCTGTAACAAGATTATGTTGTCCTTGGATTTTTTTCAGAGAAGTTGTAAAAGACACAGACTCCGAAAAGTCTGAGTTGAAGGGTGTTAGGGCCAGTTTGGTTATAGCTAACAGATACTGCCTGAGGCAAAAAACTTCCAAGTTTTAAAAAAATCACTTGTACAATGAAAGGGGAGTGGCCAGTTCTTCCAGCTTATCTTTTCCCTAGTTTGGTTTGGTTTTAGCACAGTAGTGTTCTGAAGCTGCTGGACCCAAAGAAGCAGGTCTTTGCTGGTACTCTCTCTCTCTCGGACATCTCTTCAGTAAGACCCTGGGTTTAAATTTACCTTTTGTACCAAGGGGTATTTATGGGTATTGTTGCAAGTATTTGGAACAGCATCATTAAGTCGGGATGATCTGTTGGATTTTCTGAGAGATTAAGTTATTCACTATTCTGTCCTCTTTTGTTTGATTTTCTTTCGGCAATCTTGTAAATAAACTGTTTTGTTGAAAACTACATGGTTTGACCAACTGCATCGCCCCTGGAATATCCATGATACACCTACTTAAAACAACTAGCAATGTTAGGGTCTGGGCTACTTTCTTTAAATGTTTTGAGGGGGTCTGGCCTGGTCCATAACGTTTGAAGCTTGCCCTCTCCAGCTTTGTGCTATATTCTCTTTCCCCAATCAAATTCACTTTTTGTGACTCCAGTCACACAGCACACCTCCCCTTTCAGAGATGCAAGCTGTTATTTGTATAACCATAGTCAAAAGTGTGGTGCTGGAAAAGCACAGCCAGTCAGGCAGCATCCAAGGAGCAGGAGAATCGATGTTTCAGGCATAAGCCCTTCATCAGAAATTCCTGATGAAGGGCTTATGCCTGAAACATTGATTCTCCTGCTCCTCAGATGCTGCCTGACCTGCTGTGCTTTTCCAGCACCACACTCTCGACTCTGATCTTCAGCATCTGCAGTCCTCATTTTTATTTTCCTATTTGTATTACCATAATTTGTTCTCGGGATGTAAGAATCACAGCAAGGCCTACATTGATTTATCTAAGTGCTCCTGAACTGAATGGCTTGCTAGGGCATTTCGGAGGGCAGCTATGAGTCAACCATAATGCTATGGGTCTGCAGTAGGTCAGTCTAAGTAAGGGTGCAGACCTCCTCCCCAAAAATGAACCAAATGCATTCTTATCAAAATCTGGTAGCTTCATGATTATTAATAAGACTAGCATTAGTTTCCTCAACTTATTAATTAATTGAATTGAAATTCTCCTAGCCATGGAAAACCCTGCAGTGGAAATTGAATTCTTATCTCTGGAACATTAGTCCAGACTTCTGGATTACTACTCAAGTGACAATACCATCAGGCTACCATTCCTGTGCGGACTGTGCACACGAATCATTGTCCAATTCAATCCTGTCGTGCAAAATTTTGCGTTGCCTGCATCACAATGAAAAGGTTAATAGAACATAGAACATAGAACAATACAGTGCAGAACAGGCCCTTCGGTCCTCGAATTTGCGCTGACCTGTGAACTATTCACAGCTCGTCCCCCTACACTATCCCAAAATCATCCATGTGCTTATCTAAGGATTGTTTAAATCTCCCTAATGTGGCTGAGTTGACTACATTAGCAGGTAGGACATTCCATGCCCTTACCACTCTCTGAGTAAAGAACCTGCCTCTGACAACAGTCTTAAATCTATCACCCCTCAATTTGTAGTTATGCCCTCTCGTACAAGCTGACATCATCATCCTAGGAAAAAGTCTTTCTCTGTCTACCCTATCTAATCCTCTGATCATTCTGTATGTCTCAATCAAATCCCCCCCTTAGCCTTCTTCTTTCCAATGAGAAAAGACCCAAGTCTCTCAGCCTTTCCTCATAAGACCTTCCCTCCAGACCATCCTGGTAAATCTCATCTGCACCTTTTTGAGTGCTTCCACACCCTTTCTGTAATGGGGCACCAGAACTGTGCACAATATTCCATGTGTGGCCGCATAGTTGCAGCATGATATTGACGTTCCGGAACTCCAACCCTCTACCAATGAAACCTAACACACCGTATGCCTTCTTAACAGCACTATCCACCTGGATGGCAACTTTCAGGGATCTATGCACATGGACTCCAAGATTCCTCTGCACATCCACACTACCAAGAATCTTTCCATTGACCAAGTACTCTGCCATCCTGTTATTCTTCCCAAAATGCATCACGTCACATTTAGCTGCATTGAACTCCATTTGCCACCTCTGAGCACAATTCTGCAGTTTATCCAAATCTCCCTGCAACCTGTAACATTCTTCCAAACTGTCCACTACTCCACTGACTTTAGTGTCTGCAAATTTACTAATCCATCCACCTATGCCTGTGTCTAAGTTATTTATAAAAATGACAAACAGCAATGGTGCCAAAACAGATCCTTGTGGAACACCACTAGTAACTGGACTCCAGACTGAATATTTTCCATCAACCACCACTCGCTGCCTTCTTCCAGAAAGCCAGTTTCTAATCCAAACTGCTCAATCACCCCCAATTCCATGCCTCTGCATTTTCTCCATCAGCCTAACATGTGGAACCTTATCAAAGGGTTTACTGAAGTCAAAGTACACCACGTCAACTGCCCTACCCTCATCTACATGTTTGGTCACCTTCTCAAAAAACTCAATTAGGTTTGTGAGACACGACCTGCCCTTGACAAAACCATGTTGACTATCTGAAATCAAATTGTTGCTTGCTAGATTATTATAAATCTTATCTCTTATAATCTTTTCCAAAACCTTTCCTACAACAGAAGTAAGGCTCACTGGTCTATAATAACGCAACGCAATCACTTACACTCGTTTTCAGCAGCTATCCAGTTTTATACCCTATCTCCAAAAAATGCTAGCACTATAAAATCATTGTTCATAATATTAATAATGGAGTTCAATTCCAAAGTATCTTTGAACTCAAAATTTCCCTCTATTTCCCTTTCCACAGCTGTTACCTAACCCCCAGCTGATTTTCTTCAGAATTTCTGTTTTCATTTTAGATTGCCAGCATCCATAACATTTTGCATTTATTTGACTATAATATTATTACTTAGACATACCATACAAAATATTAAAACTTATGATACCATTGACTGGGCATATAATGAACCTATTGTAAAAACACTTCAAAAAACTGAACACACTGGCTGCAACAACAAAAATGTGGCATTTGGGAAGGAACAAACTATATAAAAACGCTTAGTTTGCAATACTTCGATGTCTCAGTTTGTGGAAGGGATAAATGATATTGGGCTTGAAAACCGAGTCAGAAAGGTAAAAGGTCTGAACAACAACCTTTGCCCTCTCTCACATTCTTTTTTCTGAAACCTCTCTCTGTCAGATATATATCCATTGGAAAACAGTGATGCCACAGATGAAAGGTTCCTGAAGAAAAATCTGAAACCTACATCACAGTCTCTAGAAAAAGAAACTCGTTATTGGCCAACTATAACCGATCCAAGAAGACACTACAGAGTCAACTGATTGGATGAGAAGTGACATCAGCTACAGACTAACATCTGGACAATCTGTGAATGATTTTCTTTTTTCAATGTTGAACCAAAGTTTGGCCAAGAACTTTTAAAATAACAGTCGACAGAGTTCTTGATATTTTTATCAGGCTTGGAGCTTGAGTGTGTGCATGTTATTTTTCAAGTAGAGTAGTTATAGATATTTGAACAGTTAAAACCTTTTGTTAGTAATCATTGCATCTTTCCTCAACTAAGTTTTCTCTTTGAAATAAGCTAGCTATTTAGGTGAGGAATCTGGCTGACTTGTTTCTAATGCTGAACTATGGAACTATCAATATCAACTCCCTTTTAAATTTCAAACTTTATTGAAATCTGCACAGCAGTGAGACTGGAAAGGAATCAGTTCATTCCTCCTAACTTGACTACCAGAAGCCTTAGAACTTTGGACACATTGACATTAAACTGTTAAACTAATAGAATCATGCTTCTTTAAAATTGATTGAAATGGTACTGTCACAAAATATTTGCTAGCCAAGTTCATGTTTAAAATAACTGCACCGAAAGTTTTCCCTACTGCAGTTCAATTAATGTGCAAACATTTCCCAGGGAAGCATTATCATCTTCCTTGGTCATTAAACTAGGAACCTTTCTACATAAAATACCAATCTCAAACTATTGCACAGGTCTATTTGAAAAAGATACAAGAAAACCTTACTTCAAATATGTGCGATTAACTGAAAACAAAATCATTGCTATGTATTAACGTCACGACATTTGGGAAATTTGTCTAGACAGTTTAGTCCTAACCCTCAAAAGATTCCAAAGGATGCCAATAAATCAGTTTTATGATTAACCCATTTTCTCTATTTTGTTAACAATGCAAATAAGAACTATTCTGAAGATGATGTACTACCAAAAAAAATCACTCATTACACAATATTAAAACTTCATTCGTATGAAATTCTCAGTAAAACTGGTACTGGCTCCAGCTGAGTATTATAAGAGTTGGAGACCAACACGTTTGTTGAACTATTACTGTGAAAAGCTAAATCATTTTCTTTACACATTCATTTTTTTTGTTAAAAAGAACCTTAAAATGTATATTGAGGGATTTTCCAATTCGTTTCTCCATTGAGATTTATACATCAGGTTCAATTTTCTGCATTCTTAACACTGCTGAAATCTGACATCTGACCCATGTTATTTTGGTAATCACAATGTTTTGTTTATTAGGGCATACTGGGTTTTAACCCTGTCTACCTATATGGCTGCATTAGCCTGACTAATAGAATCATGCTTCTGGAACCAATGTGTTGCCTGCACGATAGTGTATCTTTGAAGAGTGCGGTTCAAATTAAGAGGCTGGGTTCTTGCAGGAACTACAAGCCAGGGTGGTGGTCAGGAGGAGGGCAAGTACAAGATTTGGCACCTGCAATCTATGCCTTTCAACAGCTGCAAATAGTTGAAACAGCATGACAAATTACTACTCCGTGTTGTGTTCAAAGCAGGGTGTGTTGAAAATGGCAAAGAATCTTTGAAAAATAAGAGCATAGACAGGACACAGCAACCCACTGTTACGCATTAGCAACAGCATGAAGATCCATTTGTTACAGTGTACATCCCAGTGCATGATATAAATTGTGCTTAATAAATCATATATTTTTCTAAGTGACAAGAATAGTCCAATCCTCATTTTTCAAATGAAAATCCATCTTGTAACTCTTATATTCTTCTTCCTGAGGCTGTTTTCATCCCCCTTAAGGAGAGCTGTGCTTCTCATGTATTACTGACAGACAATCTCTTCATCCAGTTATCTATAAAATGCAATTTTCCTGAACTGAAACCTGAAACAGAAGCCTTTCTACAGTCCACAATCACAATTACAAACACATCAGCAATTCAGACAGGCAGTCTTCCAAATTTAAACTAAAAGCAACACATTTTGTCAAATACAAGCACAACTGATAAAAAAAAAGACAATGCCTTTGAATCAGAATTTCCACGTGGAAAAGAAAAACCAATCCAGTCGGTGTAAGGCAAACTTTCAGCAACTGATACTGTTCAAACTATCAAGGTAAAGAGCTGTGATTTGTTGTTGCAGACATTTTATCGCACATTGTCCAGGGTCACTTGAGTACTTAAATTCTAAAACTACTATTCATTATGAGGGTGGGTCACCAATTAAAAGGAGCAAGGAAACCAACACTATTTTTCCAAAATAGCTTGTCTATTGCCTACAGGCCTTCTCAGCTGATTGTTCCCTCATGGTAAAAAGGTCTTTTGTTATCAGGGTTTGTGCTGCTACTACTTGAAAAGGAAAATTCCATTATATTATTGTCTACTTATTGATTCAAAAATACATTTTTTAAAATGTCTGCACAATAAACCAATTATTTTCAAAAAATCGATGCGATTATTACATTTCCTTGACTTGAAAGAATCTACTTTCAATATACCAACAATAGAGTTCAGAAGCGTATAGTTTGTAAGCTTCTCAATAATTTCAACACTGATTTTTATTGACATGTAGCTCACTGTTATCACATTAGCCATTGGAGATGAATCATTGCACTGTTTTGTAAAAAGGCTGTTGGGCAATGCTGGAAACCCATGAGGGCCATCAATGACATTCATTGGAATATCTTTTAATGGTAACCATCTTCATGATTACAGAAGGCAACACATATTGGACTTGAATCGTCAACTCTTTTTGCCTCCACACAGAAGCTGCCAGGCCTGCCAAGTTTTCTCCAGCATTTTGTTTTATTACCCATCTCCAGAACCTGCATTCCTTTGCTTTTGTAACCTTCATGATTAACTGACTTTCAATTTGAGTTAGTAGGCATGAACAGATAAGTTAGTTCAGGATTTAGGAAACCTAACATTCTGCCTTTTATGAAACTGAGGTCACATACCATTAATGAGAGATATAGCACTTTCTGCCATGGTTCTATAAGAATTGGAAACAGATTAAGGAATGATACCATATACTTTAGACAAGACCAGAAATAAACATTTTTTTTACAACTGTGAATAAGAGTGTAGTATATATCTTGTTCTGAAACTCGAGCCAAAGTTTCCATCAATGAGCCTCCATGACAATGAGAAACACTTGAAGGAAACTCAAATGTTGGCAAAAGTATAGACACATTACTTTATTAAAAGGAAAAGCACATTTCAATTAATATGGTCTGAATTAGATCAGCAGTGATCTTCCAAAGATTTTATAATTCATGTAGCTGCAGAAAATAAATTCAACAAAATCTGAAAAAATGCACAATTACCCTGTGTTCTTTGCGTGGTGCAGATAGAATAGCAGCTTTGTCTGCTCACTTCAATAATTTTAGTTTCAAGGCAATGTAACAAAGTTGTTGATTGACTGAGTGAATCAGATGAGGACAATATTATGAATATCTAGTGCCACTTAAAGCTAGCCCTTCTTAAAAGTGAAGTATATTGTAATTACAAAGTGACGGCATAAAGGGAATATGACTGGACTAGTAATCTAGAGGTCCAGGCAAATGTTGTTATCTCATCGTGGCAGCTGAAATAGGATGGCACTGGGACCATGAAACTAATAATTGATTGTTGTAAAAAAAACTGTCTGGTTTACTCATGTCCTTCAGGGAAGGGAATCTGCCAACCTTACCTGGTCTGGTCTACATATAACTCCACACTCATAACAATGTGACTGACTCTTAACTGCCCTTTGAAATGACTTAGCAAGGATGTTTAGGAATGGGCAACCAATGCTGAGCTTGCTAATGACATTCACTTCTACGAAAGAAATAATAAAAGCTGCTGACAGTTATTCTGGAATTGAATCCAACCTGGGAAACAATGAACAATAAGAACATGGCACTGAAGCCTTAGTTGTTGACAGCTCTTCCTATGTTTGACTAGGAAGTCTTCCAGGCGCACCCTCTGAAGGCAATGGGAGCAGATAGCGATGGAGAATAATGCCACGGGTCTAGCTCAAAGAATCTGGGTATAGTACCACAAGACATTTGATGACATTTCATGAGTAGTCAAAGTCAGTGAATATATCTTCAAATGTCATGTCCTATCAAATGTATTACTGGTCTCAGAATACTTATTGGGCAGCCACCAGTAGAACACTGTTTGGGTGTATAAACCAAACTGCTTGGTGAACTGGGAAACCTGCCCTGGTGGTGACCAGCACCGACTAGGTACAAGGATTCAACACCGAGCATGATGGTCAACTCCATGCAAGGGGAGCTCAACCATGAGACTGTTGATTGCTCCAAAGCAGCACAAGCAGCAGTACCCCCAGAAGCTTGTCACAGAAATTGTGGATTATGCTGTGCACACCATGTGCTGGACGTCATAGCAGTCCAGCAACCTGCCCTCGAGGAGTCACTCAGTTTGTTCAGGTGCTGCCTTTAGGGAGTAGGAGTGGTGATGTGGAGGACAAAGTGGCTCCACTTTCTCGGGGCGGGGCGGGGGGGGGACATTTGTCCTTTGTCCCCTGTGCAGATTGCCACTGCCTGCACCTTGGCTCAAAGCTGGGCCTTCTAGACCCAGAGCTGTTCAATGTCGTCCTGAAAGTTGCCGGCAGTCTACTCCACTGGAAGGTGGCAGCTTTCCATCAGTCATGATACAGCCATTGACACTGCATATGAGAAGGCGAACATGGACAAGAAGGCACACAGACATTTAAAGTGGATTTATTAATTTTTGTTTGCATTGTGGCATGGTTTGTTTTGGAATGTTTATTTTGTGGTGGCTTTAAATTGCAGCCAAGCAGAAGCTGTGATTGTCAGTGACATTGGGAAGTTAAGCTGTGGGATTGCTGGTGAATGGAGAATTATTGTGGTTCCTGGCATCACACCCATTGCGTTCTTCACAGACAGATTAACTAGAAATAGGCCAAAGTTGCTTCCCCTGCCTCCTAATCTTCTCATCACTTATACTGTAAAGGCAACCCCCTCGTGATGGTGAGGTCATGCAGTATGCAACAGACCACAAGCAATTTTAAAGTCTGTTCAGCCCAGTACTGTAGGGATCCCCTGGAGCAAGCCAGGCATCTGAACCAGTCTGATAGCATGCCCGTTTCTGTGTGGTTACACTGTGTGTTGCAGCACTGCTTTCATCATGTGCACTCCACACAGAAGTATGGGTCATATACAGAGGGCACTCATTGCCAACTTTTGTTTGTTGTGGCGGTTAAAATATAGCCAACATGGCAATGTGTCACAGAGCAGTAGAATCAGAAGATCATGCTGGATTCTGCCAGTTTCACTACCTATGACCTCGAAACAGCTGGACAGTGACAGAATGGAAGCCCTCTCAGTTGCCCCAACGTAGGGCAGTGTTGCAAAGTACACAACGCAACGTGCTCGCACCACGACACCTTGTACCACAGAGACATCAGCAATCACAGCAAGGCCACTCTGTCTGCTGTTCTCTATTGAGACAGAATGACATGTTGTTAGCTTTCATTGAATGGAAAGCCTCAGTTACCTCCCTTGCTCAAATGGGAGGATGGAAACTGCTCCAGCCTGCAAAAAAACCCTTGTATGAAAGGTTCATTCCCATGGTCACCTTCACAGCCACTGACAATGCAGTCCATTTCCTGCTGTCAGGTTGCAGTTCTGACTGAAGCAGCTAGTCTATCTTAATAAAGACATTTTTATTGAAGCACCAAATCTTGCACACCATTGAGGTTCAAGTAGCAGAACTGCTCTCTGGGCACCCAGTACAAATACAGCCTCCCACTGAGCACCATTCCCTCCATCCTTCTCCTCCCACCTCAGCAATGCTGCATATCCACTTTCATTCTCCCAGTGACATAGCCCATAATGAAGGACAGGGAGGTGAATCAGAGAGCTAGCTGCATGTAGAATGGCATGTGAGAATGATGAGTTTGCCAGAGGTAAGAAAGGGGAAGATGAGGGAGGTGAGTAGACAGGCAGGACAAGAGCAGGGGGAAAACATGCAGTGCAAGAACAGGGTGGGTGGGTGAGGGGGGCTACAGAGGAAGATTGGCAGGGCGAGAGCACAGAGTCAGAGTGGGGAGGTAGTGGCAATGCGAGTTGGGAGGTGGGAGAAGATCATATTGAAATGAGGGCGATTGGTGATGGAGGAGTAGGATGGGATTGGAAAGGTAGAGAGGCACTTAGCATTGGATGGAGGTAGGAGTGAGTCTGAGTTGTGGAGGAGAAGGGAAAGAAATGAACAGTTTGGGCAGAAGGCAGAGAAAGGGTGTTACAGCAGGGAGGGGTTCAGTTTGATTGGTGATGGCAGGAGTTTGAAGGAAATGTTTCTGGGGTGAATGGGGACAACCTGCTGGGGAATGAGAGAGGGCAAATATCAGACATGAGAAGGTGAGGTGAGACTGAGGGATGAGGATGGAAACTGAAAGGAGATAATAGAAGGAGGGGCTCAAGAATACAGAGGAAGGAGTAAGAGACAAGTCAGTGGGAGGAAAAGAATGGATAGGTGTGATAAAAGGGATTAGGACATTATGGTCTGTGCTAGGTGGTGGAGGAGAGAGAGGAGGAAAGGAATAAAGGTTTTGGGAGGTTGTTGGTGGAAGAATGGAGGGACACGAAGATGTGGCTTCAAGTACATCCTCCTGCTGTCCTTGAATGCTTGTCAAACCCGCTGCCTGGTCTTCAATCAGGTTTGAAAATCCCCACAGACAAACCAAAACTATCCCAAAGCATCCACCATTTTGGATTCTCACTCCCTGACGGAAATCCAGTTTCTGCTGCATTCCACCAGGAATGGTTACTGCTGGAGATATGCCATATAGTAATTGGTTTGTGCAGAAGCCTCAAAGTCAGTAAGAATACAACTTTAATGTCAGTCACATTATCCTATTAGGTTTTGCCAACTTTAAACAACAATGCAAGTCCCAAGACCTGTACAAAAACAATAATAATAAGAAAATTGAAGAGCAACTAACCTTAAGAGTAGTTGTTAATGTCTTCAGAAGCTCAGGTAGAGGTCTTTGTAGCTGCGGAACGTGTCTGCTGTTGCTGCAGTGGGAGGTTATGAAACCCTCTGAGCTGGAACTCTGAGCTTCTAAATGGTGCTGCTGGTGTCAAATCAGCTTTTAACATTGGTGATTTGCCTTGCCTACGTACTGACATAGCTGTTAACTGTGCATGGCATCCAGTACTTTTCACAAAAGTGCAAATATACAGTACATTATCAACAGAGAGTAAGCAACAAACAGCTGTAATGACTTCCAATTTCCCACCTTATGAATTACTGATCCAGTTGTGAAACGTAACGGCTCAACTTTGACTGGGAGATCTGAAACAAATGCCTTCAAAATCTGGACCTGGTTCAAGCAAGGCTATGTGATAGCTCCCATTCAACTTACAATCAAATAGTGCTTACTCAACTCAAAGATCAACTGTACTCTGGCGTCAGGAAAACTCCTGAACCTCAGTTGCCTCCCTGCCAAAACTAACCTGACCACCACAGATACACATGGATCTACAGTACATGGATGAGTGCACTGCTTTTGCCCACTCTGTATCAGATTTGCAAATTACTCCTGATCTCCTCAGTTCTGCTTACAAACAAAACTCAGCCCACCTCCAGATAATACTGCATCAAAACTCATAAACCCAGACTTAGAACATAGAACATAGAACAATACAGCACAGAACAGGCCCTTCAGCCCTCGATGTTGCGCCGACCTGTGAACTATTCTCAGCTTGTCCCACTACACTATCCCATCATCATCCACGTGCTTATCCAAGAATTGTTTAAATCTCCCTAATGACGGTGAGTTGCAGGCATTCCACACCCTTACCACTCTGAGTAAAGAACCTGCCTCTGACATCTGTCTTCAATCTATCACCCCTCAATTTGTAATTATGCCCCCTCATATAAGCTGATGTCATCATCCTAGGAAAAAGACTTTCACTGTCTGCCCTACCTAATCCTCTGACCATCTTGTATGTCTCTATCAAATCCCCTCTTAGCCTTCTTCTTTCCAATGAGAACAGATTTGGTCAGTTAAATATTCCATATTCCATTCATGTTGAAGGAGAGACTTAAGGAATATATAAGCACTTCCCATGCTTCAACTGCAACATCTTGCAAAAGGCCACATTGATTAGGACATCCAACGCTACATCCACTACTCTGGCTCAGTCTTCTTTAATCAACAGCAGCGAATGCAAAACAACAAAGATGACTGGAGATCAACAAAATCATAAACATATAGCAATTTTTATCAACACAATCCCATCCTTAAATATGGTGTGTCAGTCACACATTAACAGCACCACAGGAATTCCATCCTGAATCACTGGGAGCACAGTCAAACAAACAAACACTTGGGTATTTCTTGAAAACAGTTCTCTAAGTATTCATGCCTTTCAGACAGAAATGATATGGAACTCCTAATGGTTCACCAACTGGTAGACGGAAATCCCATCACACAAACTGACCTCTGCTGCTGATCATTCCACATTTTTACTGAATAAGGTTCACAACTGCAGATTATTTCAACAGACTTATTGGATTAAATATTTGGATTGCAGGCTACTACTGGTGTCTGAAAATACTGGCCAGTCAAACAACTTTCCAATTCCATTCTCAGCATTGTGCATTTTGCCGAGGCAGGTTCGGACAGTAAAGCTATCTGTCCCCACTATTATTGTTAACCCCAGTGAAAAGAAGGCCAACTGGCAGTTTCTAATTAGCCTCATTCCCAATCCAATGGGGACAGTCAAACTGCCTGCAGGTGATCACCCAGAGCAGGCTAGAGTTCAGCATTCCAGGCAGGCTGAGAGGTTGTAGTGATTGTAACGAGGTCAGCCACATGGACTTCATAGAATATGAGTTCCCTAAGGCTATTAATCGTGTCCAATCAGGGAGCCCCGGCTGACAGATAAGAACAGAAGTGTCTGCACACACAAACATGGGGGAAAAAAAAAGCACTACCGCAGTTAGGCAGCAGTGAGGGCAATGGAAAACAAAACAAAAAGAAAAAAAAGAAAAAAGGACAAAGAAAACGGGAGTGTCAGACATTCTGTCAATCTGAGAGCTGCCTTTGAGGGAGCTGGACCAGAGTCAAGGACTCCCCATGCAAAAAAAACCCAGAAATGTCAGACATCCTGTTCATGCAAAGCTGGCTCTTAGGGAGTGGGATCGGTGCCAAGGACTCTCTATGTGTCAATAAAGGGTAACTTGGCGATGGAAGACTAGCCTCTGAGAAGTTATTTCAGTGATGATGAGAGAAAAGCACACTCTTGAAGAAATTCACTCACAACAGTTGTCTTTGAGTTGTGGTAACCTTTTGTAGCATCACCCCACTATTTGGGAAGCTTGACTTATTTGATCCTGCTGTCAAAGACTGGGCCCAGTATGTGCAAAGAATCAAAATAACTGTTTGGTTAAATGGTCACCTGGTTCTAATGGAGGACAATACCGGTGCAGCTCTATCAGTAATTGTGGAACCAGTCTTTAACATTCACTCTGGACTCCAACCCTTAAGTTTGCTGAAGACGTCAGCCAAGCTGAGGATCTATACCAGCGATTCTCTACAGATTAAGGGTACAACTTCAGTTCCAGTCTCTTCTGAGAAGCAGCTGATTCAGTTACCACTGATTACCAGGCCCGAGCTTGGTGGGGTGAATTGATTGCAAAATATTCACCGAGACTGGCTCAACATGTTTTGGTTAGGAAATGGCTGCCAAGTGAAGTCCTAATAAAAATCGCTGGGTATTTACAGGAAAGACTACAAACTAAGGCCACCTTGAATGTTGACTAGGAAGCAATTCCATGATTCTGCATGGCCTGCCCAGTGCCATTTGCCTTATGGGCAAACGTAGGGGCAGAAACCAGAAAACTGGAGAGCAAAGGAATCATCAAACCCCTCTAGTTTGCCAGAAGTACACTACAATTAAAACCCATAAGAGTTTGTATCAATATACAAGACTACCATTTATGATATCATCAGCCTGTGCAATTTTTCAGTGGACTATGGAGAACATTTTACAAAGGTCTACCCCAGGTCACCATTTATCCAGATGGCATGTTAATAACAGGGAAGACCAATGAGAAGCACTTAGAGGACTTGGACATAGTACTTAGACATTTCTCCCAGGTGGACTTATGTCTTGGAAATGAAAAATTTGTTTCAGACACCGCAAGTGACTTGGTCTACAATGTTGATATGACCGGGTTTCACTCATTGGAAGATAAAGTGAGGACAATCAAAGGTGCCCCAAATCAGTACCAGAGCTCGTGACTATCACGGAAAGTTCATGCATAACCTGGCTTCCATCTTGGCACCTTGGCATCAACTCTTTTTAAGAAAGGTCAGCCTTGGAAATGGTTATATAGCCAAGCCTTTAGTGAAACAAAGAAACAGCTACTATATTCTAAAGGTGTTGGCACACTATGATCCCAAGTGAGATCTGGTATTGACTTGTGATGCCTCCCTGTATGGCATCGGTGGAGGTGGGGGATTAGCTTATAGGTGGCCGAATGGAGGAATACCCATTAGCACAAGCATCTAGGACTTTGGCTAATGCCAGAGCATAAATAAGCCCAGATAGAGAAGGAGGGTTTGGCGGTCATATTTGGAGTCAGGAAGTTCCACAAATACCTTTACAGATATAAATTTGCAATAATAATTGCCACAAATCCCTGCTCGGGCTACTTAAAAAAGGACAAGGCAGTGTCATCCATTGCTTCAGGTCAAATTCAGCTGTGAGCTCTAATACTAAGTGTGTATAATACAAGATAGAACACTGTCCAAGAGGCCAAGAGACAAATGCGGATGCATCCAGCTGCCTCCGGATGGCAGATACATCACTGGATGGTACTGCCACTGGAAGTGTCCATGATAGTTTTAAATTTTCTGGACACATTTTCAGTCACAGCCGACAATATCAGACTTTAGACACAGAAAGATCCAGTCCTGGCAAAACTGAAACAGCTAATGGCGATGGGGGAAATCAAATGGCCACCCCTACCAGAATTGAAACCTTTTTGGACCCAGAGAGACCAGATCACAGTACAGGATGGAATGTTATTATGGGGAGCAAGACACTGGCTGAACTTCACCAGGGTCATCCAGGAGTTTCCAAAATGACTTTGCCAGCAAGAAGTTATGTCTGGTGGCCAGGAGGAGATGCAGACATAGCCGTGTTGGTAGGGCAGTGCCCAGACTGCCCACAAGGACAAACATTACCACCAGAAGGACCCCCCCACCATTCATGAGAATGGCCGGGTAAATTCTTGACTCAGTTACATATCGACCATGCCAGTCCTTTCTTGGGTTCAATGGTCTTAGTCGTTGTGAATGCCCACTCAAAGTGGCTGGATGAGTATAGAGTTCAAACACGGGGACAATGATAGAAAAACTGCATGTATTTCTTGTAATATACAGGCTCTCCAAAGTGTTGGTTAAAGACAAAGGGCCATCATTTACCAGCAGGGAATTTGTGTATTCCCTCAAGTCAAAAGGTATTCATCATACAAGGACAGCTCCACACCATCCATCATCCAATGGTCTGGCAGAAAGAGCCATTCAAACTTTGAAGGCAGGTGTAAAGAGACAGCCTCCAGCTTAATTTCACTTGTGATGGGAAATGGACTAATTGGAATGAGGTCAGCCAGGTAGATGTCATAGAATATGAGTTCCCTGATTTGACCAGGCTAGCAGCCCCAATCAGGGAACCCTGGCTGACAGATATAAAAATGAGTGTCAAAGGCTCTTTTCAATCCAAGTTGGCTCTGAGGGAGCTAGATCAGTGTCAATGACTCTCTACCTGTAAATAAAGGGTGACTTGGTGATGGGATACCGGCCTTTGTGGGGTTATTTCAAAGGCCCTCCTTGTAAACCTGGATGTGGTTGCAGCCAGGAGATGACCTAGGGAAGGATCTCTTCCTTACAGCACCACTTCCAGCGTAGTGCCAATGCCAAGTTTTCTACTGTTTACTTAAAGTTTAAAAAGCTTTGGTGAAAGGTCACTTCTATATTTAGATTCTCTTAACCTTTACTGACACCTACTTCTTCTCAGTTGAAAGATCTCTGGTTGGCCCCGTTAGTATCTATGGCCTACCTGTCACCCTTTGTTAAACAGCAAACCTGTCAGTCTATGCCAGCAAAGGTCCATCCATATCAAAGTCTCAAAATCATTGACAGCTTCCTACTGGGAGTGCTTTTGGGACCTGGAAATAATCTCTACAAACTCTGGTTTCTCGCCTCTAATAAAATCAATTTTGTCAGCACTCCTATTCTCTCGTAAGTGAACTTAACTAATGTAGTGAGTAGACATTGTTATAATTTACTCTTTGTTAATAGCTTCTGCCACCCTCACAGGAAAGGGGTGGTCAACAGCAGTGAACGCTGATAATAATAATTCAGTTTTATATCCTGAAACTCCAGTGCAACTGAAACTTCCATGATAAAAAGACCAAACACCTATCAAAGACACATATTTATATCACATCCATTACAACCTCAGCATTTCAGACTTTACAATATGCACAGCAGGGATTCAAAGAGCAATGGAATATTGTTCCGATCATTTGCTGAATGACGGTTGAGTTTGTTCAACTGGTGTTATGAAATCTTTTAAGTGCAGATGGAGCCTTATGATAACATCTCACCCAGAACAAGGAAAACAATTTGAGTTAACTTTTAAATGCTATTTCAGCGCAAATCAACATTTGAATCTTTGTAATGTAATTAATGGATGTGGAAGTCTAAAGGTTCTCTATTGTAGAGGTATAACAGGACTCTAATGCATCATATGTCTGTACAAACTGTTCTACCACTTCGGAATAACTTAGACAGATCCAACTCTATCACACACCAAAACAAATAATTTTAAAAGTCTTTTTAAGGCATGCATGGCTGTAGACTGACCACTGAAATAAAAAGTCACATCATAACTAATTAAAATGTTACCAGCCCAGGAATTAAAGTTACTCTGCATGAAAAACAGATTTCTCAAATAATATTCCTGCTTTTCCTTGAATACCATCTCAATGATGGTACCACTACTATAGTTAATTAATGCCAAACTTCATCCAAAAAAGACTCCGTGTAAAAATAAGTTGAAATTCTCTGTGAAGTACTTTAGAAACAGGAAAACCAACTAGTTAAATAAATTAGTTTTTTTCTTTTTTCACCTATATAAAATCAAAGGAAGATCATAGTAAGAAATTCCAATGAAATAAGATGGACTGTCAGTTGATACATTCTTTCATTAGCTTTTATTATGGGACAATGGGAGATTAAAAGGTGTCTAATGGTGTAAGTGGCTGGTAAAAAGGAGACAAAATCACCCTAGAAGGCTATAGTGCACCAAACTAAAAATGTAAAAAATCTCTAACTTTGACACACGGCATAGAATGAACTTGCTCTCAGTCAGTGAGGAGATTGAATTTTTATTCTACTTGGAATGCATGTTTGGTGCAATGACGAGCCTCAAATTCAATCACTACATGCTGTGTATTAACTGCTTGTCCAATATTTGAAGAATAATGATACTCATGGTTTTTCTTCACACAGCACCAGTCTTCAATGAGGTTAGGATCAACTGTTTGTCTCTCTGAAATATTATGCACATTTTGATGACATTTTGAACACTCATGAACGCAAAGGGCAAAATCACAAGCCTGCTGCTTGTAATATTCCAGTAGCAGTAGATAAGTCACTTCATGTGTGGGGACTGAAGCAGAGACTCAGCAATAAAATCTCAGAGAATGGCAAAAGATACAAGAGCACAAAAGTTGAAAAAAACATCCTTTCATCCCATCTTCCTCATTCGGCTGTTTTGTACCATATTCAGTGCCACACAAGCCACTGGACTGTGATACGGACAGTAGGTGGCGATTTTTTGAGGTGAAGGGAATAATGACTTTCCTACCTTGCTGCGTGGGCAGTAAATTAGTCAAATATGCAATGCCAAAACAGTTTAAGCAAATGACAAATAGCTAAGCGATCCCACAACCAACAGATCAGATCTATACTCTACAGTCTCGCCACATCCAGTCGTGAATGGTGGTGCACAATTAACTCACTGGAGGAGGCGGCTCCACAAATATCCTCATCCTCAATGTTGGAAGAGCCCGACATATCAGTGCAAAAGGTAAGGCTGAAGCATTTGCAGCAATCTTCAACCAGAAGTGCCGAGTGGATGATGCATCTCGGCCTCTTCCAGTGGTCCCTAGCATTACAGATACCAATCTTCAGCCAGTTCTGGCACAGAGTCTGTCCCTTTTGCTCAGAAGGGAAGTGGGAGAGGAGTACAACATTAGTCAATGGGGACTCCATAGTTAAGGGGACAGATAGGAGATTCTGTGGCAACGAGAGATACTTGCAGTTGGTGTGTTGCCTCCCAGGTGCCAGGGTCTGTGATGTCTTGGATTGTGTTTTCAGGATCCTTAAGGGGGAGGGGGAGCAGCCCCAAGTCGTGGTCCACGTAGGCACCAACAACACAGGTAGGAAAAGGGATGGGGATGTAAGACAGAAATTCAGGGAGCTAGGGTGGAAGCTTAAAGCTAGAACAAACAGTTTTTACCTCTGGTTTGTTACCCGTGTCACTTGCTAGCGAGCTGAGGAAAAGGGTGAGAGAGGAGTTGGACACATGGCTACAGGGATGGTGCAGGAGGGAGGGATTCAGATACTTGGATAATTGGGGCTCATTCTGGGGTAGGTGGAACCTCTACAAATGGGATGGTGTACATCTGAACCAGAATTATCCTGGGGGCAAATTTGTGAATGCTCTTTGGAAGAGTTTAAACTAACTCAGCAGGGGGATGGGAACCTGAATTGTACCTCCAGTATACATGAGGTTGAGAGTTGTGAGGTCTTAAATAAGGTTTCAAGGTCGCAAGAGTGTACCGGCAGGCAGGAAGATGGTTTGAAGTGTGCCTACTTCAACTCCAGGAGCATCCGGAATAGGGTGCGTAAACCTGCAACATGGATTAGTATCTGGGACTTTGATGTTGTGGCAATTTCAGAAACATGGATAGAGCAGGGACAGGAATG
This sequence comes from Chiloscyllium plagiosum, assembly GCF_004010195.1. Taxonomy (NCBI): domain Eukaryota; kingdom Metazoa; phylum Chordata; class Chondrichthyes; order Orectolobiformes; family Hemiscylliidae; genus Chiloscyllium; species Chiloscyllium plagiosum. Next base: position 19,392,344 of record NC_057731.1, read on the forward strand.
GTTATTGCAGGCTTCAGAGTTTAGATGTTTCAGTAAGAACAGAAATGGTGGTAAAAGAGGGGGAGGTGTGGCAGTTGTAGCAGTTTCAGGGCAATTCCCAGTTTTAAAAGGAAAGACTGAAAGAAAATGGCTTTTTGTGAAAAACTAGTCAACCTGGCATCTGTGCAGGCAGAATTTCCCAGCAGGCCTGACAGAGTAAAGGCACACCTTCTTCTGGGAATGGAGATCCTCAGAGATATGAGACAACTCGACCAACAAAACGCCACCCGCCAGACATCATATCAAGGGACAAGCATAGAAATGGTAATGAACATCAAAACTGTGAACAATGGAGTCTATCTAGTTCATGAGATAATGATTTACTTTAATCTGAAAACAGTTTGGGAGGCTTCATGAAGTCATCAAAACTTCAGTTAAGTGAATTTGGGATGGTATTGACCCTTTTGTTTCCACAAATGGTGAGATTAAACCGGCCCCAGCAATCACCGGAGATGCTTCGTGAGATGGAGTTACCTGAGGGGTAGAGCCAACTGGCCCTTTGGAATCACAAGAGTAAAGGGGGCAGCAGGCCCAGCTATCAGGGCTCTTTTCCTTTTCACTCTCCTCGCTCTGAGCTGACTGCATCTCTGCACACAAAGCCTTCGGGGCTGAAGACATCGGCCCTGTCTGCGACCTCAGACTTCAGAAGTTTGCAACAACACCCGAGGCAGAGAGGGGGCCCACCGGACAAGCAACAAGTCCCTCTGTGACTGAAAGAACCCTTTTCAGGCCTGGGACACTCATGCTCTGGAGTAGTTGGTTAGGCATGGGGGGGAGGGTGGTTGAGTAATTCTTAAAGTATGAGTACCCTGTAAACTGTGTAAGGTTAAAGATTTATGTTGTGTCTGCTTCAGTTTTCTTAGATTTTATATCATAGTGTAGAGTATAAGTTTCAAAGCATTATATGAATTGGGCAAGTTGAATTCTTTCTACAATAAAGTTCACTGGTAATTTTGAGCTCATATTTGAGTCTGTCTGTGGTCCTTCGGGGTACACCAATTCTGGCTGAGCTCACAACAGATCCCAGACTATAATTCCAGTGTCAAGGACCAATAGGTGATCTGGATGATTCGAACCACCCACTCAAGGGGGATTGCTGGCCAGGATAAGTAGTTTGATTTCTCTTTTTCTCTCTCCGGATTACTGTCTGAGTGGGTAAGTACCAGGTGGCCGTTGTCCCACCAACAAGAAAGGGAATTGCCCAGGCATTGGTGGCAGTCGTGATTACTGTGTGGAGATTAGTTCTGACTCGCTGGTCAGGCTTTAAATAGGGAGTTCAGTTCAGCGCTCTCTCTCTCTCCAGCGGAGTTGCCCTAGTGCGGCATTCTGGGTCTTTGAAGTTTTACAGCTGGCTGGAGAGGGAACACCACAGTAATTGCTGAACCCCAAACACTGGCCTGAGTGCAGAGTAAAGAAAAGAGGCCCTTCCACACATTGTTAATCAAGGACAGTATTACAGTGACAGAAAGGATGTTTGATGAGGACTTGTCTACTGAGGTAGTATGGCTTGAGGTTAGAAGCAGGAAAGGAGAGGTCACCTTCTTGGAAGCTTTCTGTGGGCATCTGAAAAGTTCCAGAGATGTAGAGGAAAGGATTGCAAAGATGATTCTGGATAGGAGCGAAAGTGACAGGGTAGATATTATGCTTTCCAATACTTTCCAAATATTGACTGGAAACACTATAGTTCGAGTACCTTAGATGGGTCAGCATTTGTCCAATGTGTGCAGGAGGGTTTCCTGACCCAGTATGTAGATAGGCCAACATGAGGTGAGGCCACACTTGGATTTGGTACTGGGTAATGAAGCAGGCTAAGTGTTAGATTTGGAGGTAAGTGAGCATTTTGGTGATCGTGACCACAATTTGGTTACGTTTACTTTAGCAGTGGAAAGGGATAGGTAAATGTCACAGGGCAAGAGTTATAGCTGGGGGGAAGTCAATTATGATGCAATTAGGCAAGACTTAGGATGCATATGATGGGGAAGGAAACTTCAAGGGATGGACACAACTGAAATGTGGAGCTTGTTCAAGGAACAGTTACTGCGTGTCCTTGACAAGTGTGTACCTGTCAAGCAGAGAGAAAGTGGTCGAGCGAGGGAACCATAGTTTACTAAAGAAGTTAAATCGCTTGTCAAGAGGAAGAATGAAGCTTATCTAAAGAAGAGATGTGAAGGCTCAGATAGGGTGCTTGAAAGTTATAGGTTAGCGAGGAAGGACCTAAAGAGAGAAGTAAGAAGAGCCAGGAGGGGACGTGAGAAGTTTTTGGCAGATAGGATCAAGGAAAACCTTAAAGCTTTTTATAGGTATGTTAGGAATGAAAGAATGGTAAGAGTAAGTTTAGGACAGTAGTGGGAAGTTGTGCGTGGAGTCTGAGGAGATAGGAGAGGCACAAAATGAAAATATTCCTCAGTATTCACAGAGGAAAAAGACAATGTTGTTGAGATGCAGATTATCAAACTAGATGGGATTGAGGTTCAGAAGGAGGAGGTGTTAGTAATTCTGGAAAGCGTGAAAATAGATAAGTATTCTGGAATGGATGGGATTTATCCTCGGATTCTCTGGGAAGCTAGGGAGAAGATTGTGGAGCCTTTGGCTTTGATCTTTATGTTGTCATTGTCTACAGGAATAGTGCCAGAAGACTGGAGAATAGCAAACGTTGTCCCCTTGTTCAAGAAGGGGAATAGAGACAACCCTGGAAGTTAAAGACCAGTGAGCCTTACTTCAGTTGTGGGTTAAGTGTTGGAAAGTGTTATAAGAGATAGGATTTATAATCATCTAGAAAGGAATAATTTGATTGGGGGTAGTCAACACAGTTTTGTGAAGGATAGGTCGTGCTTTACAAACCTTATTGAGTTCTTTGAGAAGGTGACCAAATAAGTGGATGACGGTAAAGCAGTTGATGTGGTGTATATAGATTTTGGTAAGGCGTTTGATAAGGTTCCCCATGGTAGGTTATTGCACAAAATATGGAGGTATGGGATTGAGGGTGAGTTAGTGGACTGGATCAGAAATTGGCTAGTTGTAAGAAGACAGGGTGGTGGTTGATGGGAAATGTTCATCCTGGAGTTCAGTTACTAGTGTAACTGTAAGGATCTGTTTTGAGGCCACTGCTGTTTGTCACTTTTATCAATGACCTGGATGAGGACATAGAAGGATGGGTTAGCAAATTTGCAGATGACACCAAGGTCGGTGGAGTTGTGGACAGTGCGGAAGGATGGTGCAGGTTACAGAAGGACATAGATAAGCTGCAGAGTACTGCTGAGAGGTGGCAAATGGAGATTAATGCAGAAAAGTATGAGGTGATTCATTTTGGAAGGAGTACCAGGAATCCAGAATACTGAGGTAAAGATAAAATTCTTGGTACTGCAAATGAACAGAGAGATCTTGGTGTCCATGTACATGGATCCCTGAAAGCTGCCACCCAGGTTGATCAAGTGGTTAAGAGGCGGGACTATGTGTTAACTTTTATTGGTAGAGGGATTGAGTTTCGGAGCCATGAAGTCATGCTGCAGCTGTATAAAACTCTGGTGCGGCCGCACTTGGACCATTGCATACAGTTCTGGTGGCCGCACTATCGGAAGGATGCGGAAGCATTGGAAAGAGTGCTGAGGAGATTTGCCAGGATGTTGCCTCGTATTGAAGGATGGTCTTATGAGGAAAGGCTGAAGGACTTGAGTCTGTTTTCGTTAGAGAGAAGAAGGGTGAGAGGTGATTAATTGAGACATATAAGATAATCAGAGGGTGAGATAGGGTGGACATTGAGAGCCTTTTTCCTCAGATGGTACTGGCTAGCACAAGGGGACCTAGCTTTAAATTGAGGGTTCATAAATATAGAGCTGAAAAATGTGATGCTGGAAAAGCGCAGCAGGTCAGGCAGCATCCAAGGAGCAGGAGAATCGACGTTTTGGGCATAAGCCCTTCTTCAGATATGAGGAAGGTGTGCCAAGCAGGCTAAGATAAAAGGTAGGGAAGGAGGGACTTGGGGGAGGGG
>NC_057731.1:19396978-19402758 GCF_004010195.1 Chiloscyllium plagiosum
GAAAGGCAAATCAGAGCAGGACTTATACACTTAATGGTAAGGTCCTGGGGAATGATGCTGAACAACAAGACCTTAAAGCGCAGGTTCCTTGCTCCTTGAAGTTAGAGTTGCAGGTAGGACGATAGCAAAGGCAGCATTTGGTATGCTTGCCTTATTGGTCAGTGCTTTGATTATAGAGATGGGAGGTCATGTTGGGGCTGAACAGGACATTGGTTAGGCCATTTTTGGGATAGTGTGCACAATTCTGGTCTCCCTCCTATCAAAAGGATGGTGTGAAACTTGAAAGGGTTCAGAAAAGATTTAGTGTTGTTGTCAGGGTAGGAGGATTTGAGCTATAGGGTAGAGGCTGAATAGGTTAGAGCAGATTTCTCCAGCTTCCTCATTTCCCCTCCCCCACCTTATCTCCGTCCCAACCCTTGGACTCAGCACTGCCTTCTTGACCTTCATTCTTCTTCCCGACTTCTCCGCCCCCACCCCCTCTCCGGCCTATCACCCTCACCTTAACCTCCTTCCACCTATCGCATTCCCAATGCCCCTCCCCCAAGTCCCTCCTTCCCTACCTTTTATCTGAGCCTGCTTGGCACACTTTCCTCATTCCTGAAGAAGGGCTTATGGCCGAAACGTCGATTCTCCTGCTCCTTGGATGCTACCTGACCTGCTGCTCTTTTCCAGCAACACATTTTTCAGTTCTGATCTCCAGCATCTGCAGTCCTCACTTTCTCCTGGTTCATAAATATAGGACAGATGTCAGAGCTAGGTTCATTACTCAGAAAGTAGTAAGGGCATGGAACACAATGCCTGCAACAGTTATAGACTCGCCAACTTTAAACGCATTTAAATGGTCATTGGATAAAATATGGATGAAAATGGAATAGTGTCAATTAGATGGGCTGGTTTCACAGGTTGGCGCAACATCGAGAACCAAAGGGCTTGTACTGCATTGTAATGTTCTATGTTCTAATTCGAATCATTCCACGTAATATCAAGAAATGGTTGGAGGCTATGGATACTGCAAAGGCTATGGACCCTGATCACATTCTGACAACAGTTCTGAAGATTTGTGCTCCAGAACTTGCCACTCCCCAAGCCAAGCTGTTCCAGTACAATTGCAACACTGGCATCTACCCAACAATGTGGAAAACTGCCCAGTTATGTCCTGTATATAAAAAGCAGGACAAAGCCCACCTAGCAAATTACTGCCCTATTAATCTCCTCTCTATCATCAGTAAAGTGATGGAAGGTGCCATCAACAGTGCTATCAAGCAGCACCAGCTCAGCAATAACCCGCTCAGGGACGACCAGTTTGGGTTCCGCCATGACCACCCAGCTCCTGACTTCATTACAGCCTTGGTTCAAACATGGACAAAAGAGCTGAATTCCAGAGGTGAGGTGAGAGTGACAGCCCTTGTTATCAAGGCTGCATTTGACCAAACATGGCATCAAGGAACCCTAGCAAAACTGAAATCAGTGGGTATTGGGGGGCAAACTCTGGTGGTTCAAGTCATACCTGGCATGTGGGAAGATGGTCGTGGTTATTGGGGGTCAGTCATCTCAGTTCCAGGACAACTCTGCAGGTGTTCCTCAGGATAGTGTCCTAGGCCCAACGATCGTCAGCTATTTCATCGATAACCTTCCCTCCATCATAAGGTCAGAACTGGGGATATTCACCAGGTGATGACTGCACAATGCTGAGCACCACTCTTCAGATACTGAAGCAGTTCATTTTCAAATGCAATATGACTTGGGCTGGCAAGTGGAGGTAACATTCATGCCATGCAAGTGCCATGAAATGGCCATTTCCAATAACATAAAATAAAACCCCTTGACGTTCAATGGTGTTACCATCACTGAATTCCCTCACTATCAACATCCCTGGGGTTACTACTGACCAGAAACTACAAGTGGACTCATCACATGAACACAGGGGCTTCAAAAGTAGGACAGGAGCTAGAAATACTGCAGCAAATAACTCACCACCTCACTCCCAAAGCCTTTCCATCATCTACTTGCCTGGATGGGTACAGTACAAATAACACTCAAGATGCTTGACACTATCCAAGACAAAGCAAACTGTTCGATTGACATTACATTCACAAGCATCTACTCTCTACACCACTGATGCCCAGTTGTAGTAGTGTGCACTTTCTAGAGAGATGGACTGCAGAAATCTACCAAAGGTCGTCAGACAGCACCTTCCAAACCCACAATCATTTCCATCTAGAAGGACAAGGACAGCAGACACATGGGAATACCACTACCTGAAAGTTCCCCTCCAAAGCCACTCACCATCCAGACTTGGAAATATAGCATCATTCCTTCAATGTTGCTCGGTCAAGATCCTAGAATTCCCTCCCTAATGGCATTGTGGGTCAACTCACAGCAGGTGGACTGTAGTAGTTCAAGATGGCACCTTCTCAAGAGCAGTCAGGAACTTTCAATAAATGATGACCCAGCCAGCGACAGCTACATATCATGAATTAATAACACAAAACACTTTCCGTTTCAAATTTAATATCTGAGTTACAGTATATGTTAGATGTCATATTTTTGTTATTTTGTTTCCTCAGAATTAGTCGGTGATAAAATTACATTCACTCAAGAAAATCTTGGAAACCAACTCTTCCATTTTCAAGTGAATTACATTTTGGTTGCAGTGTAATAACTGCTGAAAAGAAATTAAAATATTTGTTGCATCTGAGCAGTCGATTCACCCTCCTCACCTGATTGAACAGAATCAGCCTGTTACAGTTTCTGAGCAATACAAACCTGCAGAATGTTGAGAGTGGGGTATTCAGTTAGACTAATGCCAGTGAATGCCAAGAGGATGGAAACAGATGGGCCCAGAATTTCGAGTTGATCCAGCATGCCAGTACTATCCCACCTCCAAGCTATTTTTCAGTAAGGCGACATCAGGGCAGAATCTGTCCGCAATGGGTATTAAAGAAGCCATCAACTGGTAGGATCCATTCTTTGAACATAAAGGATTGTTAGTGCCAAGGGTTGCAACTGCTTAGCTATAAAAAGCTTTCTTATACGCCCAAGAAGAATGTCCTGTTGTAATGATTAAAACAGAAAACAAGGCAGCCCCCCAATAGCTAGAGAGTCTGCATTTCATCTCATTAAAGGACCCCTTTACCAGCATCATCCATCAGGCCAAACTGGGCCTGCTCTACCATGTCCACAGCAAAGGAGCTGCAACCTTTTCTTTAAAAGTAGTGTAAACATTATATCCATCCTGAGGCATGCTCTCTCTGGGCAGGAACCAGCAGCTCTTACTTGAACTAATGTCCCTCTGGTCACAGGAACCTGCCTGCCATCTTTAAGTTGACAACAAGCATGTCTTCCAACCACTAATTGGGCAATCACTGCTGAGTGACTATTCCCAGCAGAGTGTGGTGCTGAGACACACATTTGGTTTAATCATTCGGGCCCAGACCCCACTGTAAAATTCAGCTGATTGTGGCCTGTCAAGCTAAAGTGATCAACAACACAGTAAAACACATGGAAACCAATTAGGCCCTTAATCAGAACTATCTCATTTCAAGCTAAGATTGAAAATTATATTCAGCCGATATTTTAAATAAAAACACTTCAGAATTTTTAACTCCACCCAATATTTAATACAATTCTGATGGTTTCTTTGCAAATATTATCTGGCTGACCCACTGTGCAGCCAGATTAAAAATCTCATTTTCTCCATCGCTGTATGACCATGGCTTCAATATAATTTTTTTTTAAAGTGGTCAAAATGCATTATGCATCAAGTGTTTTAGCAGAGAACTTTCTTTTCCTGTTATAAAATTAACTCCAGCCAACCATTGCTCGAAAGGAAATTTGTGCACTTAACAAGGATGAAAGTAGAGCAACATGTACAATTTTGCTAATTGCTCTAAATAGAACTTTTGTATTTAAGTTTGTAATTGTCACTGCTTGTTTGTTCCATTTATACTGACATAGTTCATTAGCATTGCTAGACAACTGAATAAACAGACAGGGGTAAAGAATGGTTCACTTAATCCAAAATTGGAAGCAAAACCCTTGAATATTTTAACCCTGTTGTCTTAGCTATGACCTTGTATAGCCATGAAAATTATTTCACTAAATTCTCTGGATATTATTAGTTTTATTTGATGCCCTGGCCAAATCAAAATCCCAGTGACAGAGTGGAAAATTTATGGCTGTCACGAGCATTAACAAAACAAATTTGAGTTAAGACCAAGTAAGCTTCCAATTTTTCATAGAAATAGTAAGATGAAAAACATTTTTTTCTTTATAAGTTAATAAAGCAAGTTCATGTATTTGCTATCTTAAATCCAGTTCACTGAACTGTAGAAAAATGTCGACAACAAAAAATATTCAGAATCAATGTGCAACTTTCTAAAGACAATGCCAAAAAGGCATAGTAACCCAATAGAAGCTGATAGCTTTAGATAAAAGATTGTTGGTGCCAGGCTCTGCAACTGCCTCACTATAAAAAGTTTATGTATACTCCTAAGATAGCTTTACTACCATAATTATTAAATAAAATGAGTAGTGAATACTGTTGAATATACACACATTTATTAGAGCAAAATCTAAGTATGAGGACTATTGTTTGCAAATAGACCAAGTATACAAAGGCAAAACAAATACATAGTATGCTTGAACAATTGAGCAACATTGTTATTAAACAAAATTGGCTTTTGAGGATTCCCACTTTTGGATCAATTATTGGAGTTACCAAATTTGCTTTGTGAATCATTAGAGGGAAGCTTGTTTCAGAAGGAATTTATGACTTGCACTTTTCCCATTTTCACTGCAGACCTTAGGGTTTTCTTTTCAGCAACCTTTACATGACAACAGCTTCTCAAGGAAAGTCTCCTTCTGGACCCGAAATAAATTAATATTTTGGCTCAAATGGTCTTGCTTGGGTCAAGTTACATTTACGGAAATGAACAATCATTGGCTCTTTTTCAAATGAATACTTGGACGAATTTAGTTTAAATGCATTTTAGGGGGAATCTACTTAGGTAAATGAAGGGAAAAAGCAATAGAGGAATATGCTTGATGAAGTAGCATAAGGGAGAAGTATCTTATGGAGCTTAAACACTGGCACAGACCAACTGTGAACTAACCTATTTAAGCAATGCTATAAACACCATTGCACAAGAGTATTTAGTTTCTGGGTAAAAATCCAACAAAATTTGATGTCAATTTTAATCCATTGAAGCTGGATGCAATATTGGACTGGTTTCTCTCAAAAACAAATTCTTCAAATAGCAGACAGTGAAGTATTACTGTGGTTTATGTTTTCAGCCATGTTACAAAAAATTAAATGGAGGAGATTATTTTTGCAGTTTAGACAACCAGGTGTCTACTAAGTAGTCTATGTTGTTTTATGCTTGGCTGTTGCAGTCAAAGCCTTGAATAAAAAAAAACTTGCACACATCTATTGACTCAGTCACTAGAAATTCAATTGTTTTTAAAATGTTATCCGTCAAGTGTGGATTATAACATTGGGAAGGAACCTTCGAGAAAGTGGTCCCAAGGAATTAAAGGCTACAGGGAGAATGCGGGTAAGTGGAGTTGAAATGCCCATCAGGAGAAAGTGAGGACTGCAGATGCTGGAGATCAGAGCTGAAAATGTGTTGCTGGAAAAGCGCAGCAGGTCAGGCAGCATCCAAGGAACAGGAGAATCGACGTTTCGGGCATAAGCCCTTCTTCAGGAATGAGGAAAGTGTGTCCAGCAGGCTAAGATAAAAGGTAGGGAGGAGGGACTTGGGGGAGGGGCTTTGGAAATG
>NC_057731.1:19403053-19418238 GCF_004010195.1 Chiloscyllium plagiosum
TCCTCCGACCGTCGGGTTGTTGTGGTTAGGTTGGGTCGGTGGGGGGTGTGGATCTGACAAGGGAGTGGCGGAGGGAGTGGTCTCTACGGAAAGCTGGTAGGGGAGGGGAGGGAAATATATCCTTGGTGCTGGGTCTGTTTGGAGGTGGCGGAAGTGACGGCGGATGATGCGCTGTACATGGGGATTGGTGGGGTGGTAGGTGAGGACCAGTGGGGTTCTGTCCTGGTGGCGGTTGGAGGGGCGGGGCTCAAGGGCGGAGGAGCGGGAAGTGGAAGAGATGCGGTGGAGGGCATCGTCGATCACGTCTGGGGGGAAATTGCAAGCCTTGAAGAAGGAGGCCATCTGGGTTGTACGGTTTTGGAACTGGTCCTCCTGGGAGCAGGTGCAGCAAAGACGAAGGAATTCGGAATATGGGATGGCATTTTTACAGGGGGCAGGGTGGGAGGCGGTGTAGTCTAGGTAGCTGTGAGAGTCGGTCAGCTTATGGTAAATGTCCGTGTTGATTCGGTCGCCTGAGATAGAAATGGAAAGGTCTAGGAAGGGGAGGGAGGTGTCTGAGATGGTCCAGGTGAATTTGAGGTCGGGTGGAAGGTCCTGGTAAAGTGAATGAACTGTTCAACCTCCTCGTGGGGGCACGAGGCAGCGCCGATACTGTTGTCGATGTAGCAGAGGAAAAGGTGGGGGGTGGTGCGAGTGTAGCTGCGGAAGATGGACTGTTCCACATATCCTACGAAGAGGCAGGCATAGCTGGGGCCCATGCGGGTGCCCATGGCTACTCCTTTGGTTTGGAGGAAGTGGGAGGATTGGAAAGAGAAGTTGTTCAGTCCTCACCCTGAACAACTTCTCTTTCCAATCCTCCCACTTCCTCCAATCAAAACGGACATTTACTATAAACTGACCGACTCCCACAGCTACCTAGACTACACCTCCTCCCACCCTGCCCCCTGTAAAAATACCATCCCGTATTCCCAATTCCTTCATCTCCGCCGCATCTGCTCCCAGGAGGACCAGTTCCAAAACCGTACAACCCAGATGGCCTCCTTCTTCAAGGACCGCAATTTCCCCCCAGACGTGATTGACGATGCCCTCCACCGCATCTCTTCCACTTCCCACTCCTCCGCCTTGAGCCCTGCCCCTCCAACTGCCACCAGGACAGAACCCCACTGGTCCTCACCTACCACCCCACCAACCTCCATGTACAGCGTATCATCCGCTGTCATTTCCGCCACCTCCAAATGGACCCCACCACTAGGGATATATTTCCCTCCCTTCCCCATCAGCGTTCCGAAAAGACCACTCCCTCCGTGACTCCCTCGTCAGGTACACACTCCCCACCAACCCAACCTCCACTCCCGGCAGCTTCCCCTGCAACCGCAAGAAATGCAAAACTCGCGCCCACACCTCCCCCCTTACTTCCCTCCAAGGCCCCAAGGGATACATCCATATCCGCCACAAATTCACCTGCACCTCCACACACATCATCTATTGCATCCGCTGCACCCGATGTGGCCTCCTCTATATTGGGGAGACAGGCCGCCTACTTGCGGAACGTTTCAGAGAACACCTCTGGGACACCCGAACCAACCAACCCAACCACCCCGTAGCCCAACACTTTAACTCCCCCTCCCACTTCACCCTCACCTTGACCTCCTTCCACCTATCGCATTTCCAACGCCTCTCCCCCAAGTCCCTCCTCCCTACCTTTTATCTTAGCCTGCTGGACATACTTTCCTCATTCCTGAAGAAGGGCTTATGCCCGAAACGTCGATTCTCCTGTTCCTTGGATGCTGCCTGACCTGCTGCGCTTTTCCAGAACACATTTTCAGCTTTGAAGTGCCCATCAGCCAGGATTGAATGGCAGAGTGGACTCGATGGGCCTAATGGCCTTACATCCGCTCCTATGCCTTACGGTCTTATGGTCTTATGTTCTTCCTATCTTCGTCCTTGGTAGATGTGAATTAAACAGCTTCATAAAACAATGTATTGATAATATGCACCAAAATGCCATATAATTTCCAAAAAAAAAGAATTTCTTTTCTTCTGCAGTAGGGCTTGGACATGATTTGCTATTCTGATTAAACCGTAAATTCAGTGCACTGTTCTGTTTCATTATGGTAACAGATTTAAACATTGGACGTTTTAAATATGACATTCTTCACAAAAAATGAATAGCCAGAGTTTGTCAGTAAATCACAATATGTAAACATTAACTGTCTAGGCTAAATATTTGTACCAGATGTCTGCAATTCCCAATAAAAGTGAAAACATTTCAGAGAAAATAAAAAACTCCTTTCATTTCAGTGCCAAATATCAGTGCAAAGTTCATAAAATTAATAAATTATGGTTAATCTGGCTGTTCAAGGAAGGCTTGGCGCAGGCATGAACAACAATAATTCTATAGTTAATCATTTATTTAAAGAACATCATATGCTCTGATTTTGCTAAAGAGTGTTCAAAATGTAAGACATGGATCTATTCCAGAAAAACATTATTCACTCTCATGGAGGAGTGTGACAACTTGTAAAATCTGTAGAATAAAAGAGAAAAAGTAGCAAAGGAATCAGATGATGTTCATTAAAAATCATAATGATACTGTGCAGCATTTCTTCACAGCCCTGTGATGGTCATCAACATCTCAAAGGACGTCTAAGGGGATTAGTGACAACAAGAGTAGACAACATTGTGGCATTGTAGATGAAATCTTACGTCAAACGTGTACAGTTTCATCGATTTATTACAATAACGCTTTCAGCTGCATTGAATGCTAACAAATTGTAGGTGTGAGTACCTTTCAACACTTTAATTGAAAGCACACATGGTTCATATGACACTTTTTACCACCAGTGGACATCTCAAAATACCTATTAGGTATATTCGATGTGTAGTCACTGTCATAAAGCTGGAAATCTTGCAGCCAATTTGCACTTAGCAAGCTCCCACAAATAACTATGCCAAAATGACCAGATCATCTTTTTTATGTTATCGTTTGAGGGATAGATATTAACCAATCCATCATGTGTATCTCACTCACATTTCGAAGTATCTCTTGATTGCCATTTAATAACACCTAAATGAGAATTTTGTTTCCTTTTTACTTTCCATAACTTTGTAATGTACTTGATAATATAAACAACCTGGATTTGTGCAAAGTCATGGAGATAACACAGAGATTCCCCAAAGTCATTGGTGGGACCTGGATGCCAGTCCCGGTTGTGGCAGACCCTGGTTTCAATGGTAGGGGGAAAGGTAAGGGATTGATTCATACAATGGAAACTCAGTTGATTCAGCAGAATCAACTGAATTCAGTCCCAAACCCACCTTGATTCAGCATGGACCTGATCTCTCACTTGGGGTAGTCAAGAAATTTTATAAGCGTCACAAATGGCAGATAATGTCTATAGAACTGACATGGTACAAAGTCCTTTACATTTTCAGTCTTTAATTCAGTTCAAATAATAAGCTTCCTGTGTCAATTAAAATAGTTTGTTCCACCATAACAGTTAAAGTCTAATGATATTCCCCCAAAAGGTTACTATGAGGTCATATTAATACTTGGGCTGCTTTCCACAACCTAAAAATTACATCAGTCGAGACTGTCATCGGTGTGTAATTATGGTACTACGTTTTGTAAAGATGGCTAATCTGCATTGAAAATGTACATAGACTACTACAAAATGGCTTGCATTGGTCACATCATTACCCTGTTGGTTCAGTTAGCATTGGTACTAGGCTGTGATAATCACAGCACAAAATTTTCTGAAACTCAATGAACATTTCCAAGGCTAAAAAGAAACTCCCTGACAAAGGTTCCCATGGATGTGTGAACAGCTCATGTAAGCTCACTGCAACCTAATGGGAAATCATTCAAACTAATGATCGAAACTGTTTGGATTACCTAATTTGGAGGCATGATGGAACAGATTTGGGATTAGCAACTGCCTTAAGGTTTGAGGTGCATAAGACAGGCCATCCAGCCTTTTTAGACTTCCAACAGGGATGCTCAGACAAAGAAGGAGGAAGGAATATTGTATCTCTTACAACTGGTCAAGTCAGAGCCTAGAATAAAATGCCCAGTGGATCATAATTTGTTTTATTTTAACATGGTGATCTTGCACAAAAATATAAGCACAGAAGACTGTATATTTGTTTATACATTAAAACAGAAGCTTCTTACAAAATGGAAACAAAATAAAACAAGCTATCTCAACATCACAATTGGAAAATTTGAAGCCACACAGCAAAACAAAATCCCAACTAGTCTCCAACACTGTCATTTTACAGTCACTCACAAAAGAGACATATCCATTCCCTATTCAATCTTTACACCTCAACCGTTTCTTCTCAGTCCCAGTCCTTTGAGCTGCAAAGCCTTTTCATTGACTTTCATGTAAGTTCTGATCTTGTGAACTGCAATATTATTTTTCTTTGGCTCACACAACTGAAATATACAACTTTGAATAACCAATGCAGATTACAAACCAAACACTCCTGGTCTGGAACTGATATATAACTGAGTTACGCTAAGACCAAGGACCAATAAGACACAGGAGCAGAATTAGGCCATTCAGCCCATCAAGTCTGCTCCACCTTTCGAGTGTGGCTGATACGTTTCTCAACCCCATTCTCTGCCTTCTCCCTGTGATCCTTGATACCCTTACTAATTAAAGAATTTATCTATCTTGGTCTCAAATAAAAATCAATGTCTTGGCCTCCACAGATTCACCACTCTCTGGCTGAAGAAATTCCTTCTCATCTTAGTTCTGAAGGATTGTCCTTTCACTCTGAGGTTGTGCCCTCAGGTCCTAGTCTCTCCTACTCATGGAAACATCTTCTCCATGCCCACTCTATCCAGGCCTCTCAAAGAGATCCCCTCTCAATCTTCTCAACAAATGCAGACCGAGAATCCTCAACTGCTCCTCTTATGACAATTTCTACATCCACAGGATTATATTTGTGACACTCCTCTGGATGCCAACCAATGCCAGCACATCCTTCCTTAGGCACAGGGTCCAAAACTGCTCACAATATTCTAAAGGTGGTCTGACCAGAGACATGTAAGGCCTCAGGAATACATCACTAGCTCTGTTGAACTGAATGCTAACATTGAATTCACCTTCCTATTCGCCAGCTGAACCGGTATGATAGCCTTAAGAGAATCCTGATGTCAGACTCGCAAGTCCCTATGTGCTTCAGATTTCTGAAGCCTTTCCGCACATAAAAAATAGTCTACACCTCAAAGCTTTTGACAAAAGTGCATAACCTCACACTTTCCCCATTTGTATTCCATCTGCTACTTCTCTGCCCACTCTCCAAGCCAATCCAAGTCCTTCTGCAGCTTCCATGCTTCCTCAACACTTTCTGTCCCTCCATCTTTGTATCATCTGCAAATTTAGCAACAATTCCCTCAGTTTCGTGGTCGAGGTCATTAAGGTATAATGTGAATAGTTGTGGTCCAAATACTGACACCTGTAGAGTTCCACTAGTCACCAGCTGTCATCCTGGAAAAGCCCCCTTTATCTCTGCCATCAGCTAAACCTTTATCCATGTCAGTATTTGCTTCTAACACCATAGGCTCTTATCTGATTTAGGCAATCTCTTGTGTGGAACCTTGTCAAGGGCCTTCTGGAAATCCAAATAGATCACATTGACTAGCTCTCCTTTGTCTAACCTGCTCATTACCTCCTCAAATAATTCCAACAGATTTGTCAGGCATGACCTCCCCTTGGCGATGAAGCTGTGCTACGCCATCCTACTTTACCGTGCACTTCCAAATACTCCGCAATCTCATCCTGAATAATGGACTCAAAAATTTTACCAACAATCGAGCTCAGGTTAATGGCCTATAGTTTCCTGCTTTCTGCCTACCTCCCTTCTTACTTAGGATGTGACACTAGCCATTTTCTAATCCTTTGGGACCCTCTCTGACTCCAGCAATTCCTGAAAGATCATACCTCGCTGCTCATATTCCCTTGCAAACAACCTTTTTATTGTTGGTACCTGTGTGCACCACAACAACTGGAACTTTCACCTTCCATTCCAACTTCCTCACAACCCAGATGAGATATCCTGAAGCAAACACCAAGCAGACAACATAGCCTTTGGGACTCTCAATCCTGGCCACAGAGAACAATGACTATACTATCCTTGATTATAACTACATTTCTCTTTTCTGTCCACCCTCTTGAATGGATTCCTGTACCATGTTCCAATGATCAGTTTGTTCATCCTCCCTACACAGCCCCCACTCTCATCCGCACAGGGAGCAAGAATCTTAAACCTGTTAGACAAGCTCAAGGGCTGAGGCTTCTTCAGCACTACCTCCTGGATTCCTCTACCTGGCTTGCTCACAGTCACACCCTCATGAATAGCAAGAACATATCTTATACAAAACTATTGAATAATTTCAACAGCATGGATCTTGCAGCTGCTCCTGAGGTTGCAGGTTTAAAGAATTATTATTGTTTTATTACAGTTATTATGTTTCACTATATGAATGGGAAAGTTTTGGAGGGATCTGGGCCAGGAGGAGACAGGTGGAACTAGTTTAGTTTGGGATTATGTTCGGCATGGACTGGTGGGATCTAAGGGTCTGTTTCCGAGATTGGCAAGTCTCAATATCCCTGACCGAATTCGAGGCAGATAATTGAAGAGACATGAATGCCTCCTGAATACAGAGTCCAAGTAACACTCCCGCTCCCTGAAGCTCAGACTCCAGCTCCTCAATTCAGACAGAAATAGAGATTGCCAGAAAAGCTCCAGAATATTGGCTCAGCAAGAGATAACAAATGGTGATCTCGTTACAAGGTGGTGCTGCTGAAGGCTTACAGGGGAACTTGCCTAGAGATGGTGTTCCCATGCATCATCCTTCCAGTTGATGGAGGTCATGAGTTTGGAAAGTGTTGACTAAGGAGCTTCCACCATAGTTATTTAGTGATGAATAGGAAATCAGACATCAGGAAGAAGTTCAAAATGAACAACAGGGATAGGATTTTCAGTTTGGGCTTCAGAAACACAGTGTTAGGGCCAAATAGGATCATAAGTTTGCACTTTGGGGTAAAACAGACAATTGGCTGCCATTTTTCCCAAATTGCCAATTGATGACCAAATGGCAAGTTCACCGTCCAACTGAAGATAAACAGCACATCCTGAAAACCTAAAAAAGAAGTTCATCCTGAGCTTAAACTGAGACTCAAAACAAAGACATTTAATTCCATATGTATGTTATTATTTCTACATCATTTACACTCAGCAAAAAAGTGATTTGGGAACCACTATGTCTACTTTACTCATGATTAATAATAAATTGTAGTTAATGTTGTGAATTCATGCTTAGATTTCCAATCAAGCAAATAATCATCAAAAGAAACTATTGTAGAAATAACAGAATGCATTTAAACAAAGGAATCCAGGAAATTATCTTTCAAAGGATTAAGCAATTGTACAATTAAAGGAAAAATTGAAGCAATTTCTTCCTTCCCAATACGTGAGCATAAACCCGGTGTGCACTATTTAATAAACATAAACACATTATACAACTACTCACGATTATTAACACAATATTTTGATTCCGAATTTTAAGAATTGGCATTTTGACAAGCTATCAACAATTTATTTGGCACAGTATCAGTCACTTTCTACTGGCATGCTTGTGTTGTGGAAATCAGAAAGAAGCAGATAAAGAGGTGGTTCTTCAGCAAGAATAGTTAACATATTGTGTGTTTAGGACATAGGTCAACCTTGTAGCATTTGCTACTTTCATTTGAAACCACATTAACATTGTTGAAGGCACTGAGAAAAGTAAAGTGCATAATTCACATTATTACTGATCACTGGTATACGAGCCATATGTACCATAACTCATGGTGTTGTACAATCTTCCTGTGTTATTGTTCACTATCTAATAATTTTCTGGCTTCCATTCTCTTTCAGGACCTGATTGGTGTGGAAGAGGAAACCACTTGCTTGTCTGACAAGTAACTCTTATCTTTGACATCTGATTGTATGATAGCAACTACAGGGCGAAATGAGGACTGCAGATGCTGGAAATTAGAGTTGAGAGTGTGGTGCTGGAAAAGCACAGCAGGTCAGGCAGCATCCTAGGAGCAGGAGAATCGACATTTCAGACAAAAGCCCTTCATCAGGAATGAAGATAGTAACTACATTCAAGTTACACTGATGTAATGGACTTTATTACAGAGACCATCAATGAGGAAAGTCCAGATGGTTGTCTCACTCCTTCGAAATTCCAAGTTATTCCATCGCCAGGTCTACATAATACCATCATAATGGCGGAAATTAAAGCACCCAGCATTAACTCATTCAGATCCTTATCTAAAAATTATATTTGCAGAAAATTTTCCTGTTGAGGCTGAGCTCTGGAAAAAAACCATCAGTACAATATTCCTCAACTGGCACACCTCTCTACCATTTTGTGCAGTCTAAATTGGCAGTTCAGTGATGTAGTGACATCTGCAAACTGCATGGAATTATGCAGCATACTGAACTGTCAAAAGACCAATATCAGGAGTGTGATACATTCTTGGCAAAGACAATGCCAATTTGTATTGCAGTGCAAGCTTTACCATGTATCCTACACAGTTGTTCGAGCTTCATCTACACAGCATGCAATATGTATTTTAGTGTTCTTGAAGCATATGGTTCTATTATAAAGTTGTGAAGTGGAAATTTAGAAACTAGGGACTGCTTCCTCCCTCCATCTTTTTACAATGGATTAAACCTACACTGTTGTGAAAATAGCTCAGTGGAAAACCCTACAAATGAGGTTGAACTCTCGACAATTTTCCATTTCACTGATCTTCTCATTTCCAGTTACTGGAGTGTGTTTCACATTGCTTCTTTCCATCTGGCTTTTCCAACTGAGTGATGGTGGTTTTATTTTTAACAAGCATCATGTGTGATTTTCAACAATATAGATATAAAAGCAGAGATTTATAAAATGAAACTTTCTACAATCTTTAGAAGATGTTTTTTGAAAGATTATCATCAATCATGAATCCATAGGTAACTGCAGATAGAAGTGGACTGTGACTATCATGTGTGCACTGTAATGCGTTTTCTCGATTTATATGTTTATGTAACCATACATATGGTTACAATTATGAAACAGGGAATGACCTTGAAAAATGCATGCAGCTTATGTCACAATATATTTCCATATAATGATTCTCTAGGAGTTCTCGTAGATGATTATACATGATATAAAAACACATTCCACCTTCAATTTCTGACAGCTGATTTAAGGGCAGGCAAACGTTTTCAATTACAATTCCCTCAGCAGCTATCCAAATTAAACAAAGTGACCAATTCCTTTAATTCAGTTTTTACTTATCAATACTTCAAATATCTTAAATCTATTTTTTAAATGGGATAAAATCATTTGAATATAACTTTCAGATTGCCAAATAAACTTACCATGACAGTCTCCTGTTTGTTTCACACTGGGCTGGCTTCATTTGTATCAGCGTATGCCTGAGGAATCTTCGGGTGACATAAAAGCATTTTTTTAATCCTCACTCCATCCAATGCTCCTAGTTTAGACTCTGGATTGAGTCGTGTTGAATGGACATCTTTCTAGTCAGATGCATTGCTCCAGACAAGTGAGGGGAACTTCCATCTAACTAATCTGAGAGCCTGGATGGCACATTTGAGATCTCTCAAAACACAGCACTAACAAAATCCTGAAATGTATCTGTTCCAGATTCATTTTTTAAAGTTTGGTGCTTTTGAGATGATTGCACACGCAATTTTCTCTCTACAAATTGCTACTTTTCATTTGGCTGGCCAGGTATGCCTTTTAAAAAAAATGTTTTGCTCGTTATGGGGCTCCATAAATACAACTGCAGAGAAATTTATTTTTCCTCTGTTACTTTCAGTGTGTCACAGTCCCTCTTTTGCTTCTGATAGCACATTTTGTTTTCCTTCCTTTAATCAATCTATTTATTTATTTATGCGGGGTAATTTCTCCCCATGCATTGTCATGGACTCAAGCTTATGAATCTTATCTGTGTTGTTTTCTCTCTCCCCCTCATTAATTCACAACGAAAGAGCTCTAAAGAAAATTCCCACATTATTTTGTCTCTGTTGTCACCAATGTATGTAAAATCTCACTCATTAACTCAAGGTCAAATGGTTAATTTCCTGTTGTTAAACTGTTTCACTTACATAATACTCCACTAGCAACAAATTACACTGTGATTCGCTACCTCATACCGATACACATAAAAACGTCTTAACGAGGCTTTTGGCCCTATCCGACAGCAAACTTGCACCAATTCTGCATCCCAACAAAATATTTTATTGGATAAAATCCCAGATCTCTATATCCAACTATTTGCCTCAGGCTAGTTATTCTTTGGCTGAAGCTTTCTCCAGACACTCCTGGGAGTACACTGGGAAGCACAACCCTAATGAGTGGACACCAGATGAGTCTACCCATGGGACTTTACAACCCGGCCTCTGACTGTCCCATAGGTTTACTCAAAAAAAACTTCTCATGACATAACAGCACCCCAATTTATTTAGCAAAGGCTATTCTAATAGTATGCTTGCTATTAGCAACGAACTGCACACATTTCAAAAAGAAAACAGTAATAACTTAGGGATAAAGCCAAAAAAATCTCAGTCCAGTCATAGTCACAAGAGAATACAAGATATAAACAGAAGCAGAGAACTGGCAGGACGCCAAGAAATTCAGTGTACTAAAATAATAAACATGACCAGATGACATTTAACACGACTCCCCATTTTTAGTCAACGTTATACCAGCAGTAACTTTTCCCATCTAAAAGGGAACTGCAGCCAGTTTAAAATGGTTTCGAATTTGCAATGCAAATCTTTGCAAAGCAGAGTCAAAATAATGCAGATGCTAGAAATCTGAAATAAAAACAGTAAGTGTTGGAAATACGCAGAAGGTCTGGCAGCATACACAGAGAAATGAGTGTTAATGGACAGAATTCTACCCTACTTGGTATGACATGCACAATGGTGAAAGCCCTAAGAAAACACATTGAAAATGAAAAAAGATCAGAATGTCAGTGTTGAGAAAAACATTCTTGCTTCCCTTTAAGCTTGAAATAGTGGCCTCAGAATTTCATTATTGACTGGCAACCCCGTTATTTCCATTCATGTGCAGCTCCTCACTAGCTCCACTCACCTTATTTCCACTTCTAACTCTGTCCTTCTCTGAGGAACTAGTCCATGCAAATTCTTGATTAGTAAGGCAGAGTGGTTACCTGGTGGCTGCAGTTTACTGATCGCTTGGCCTGGACTTTTGTTACTATTTATTCTCAACACTATCCCCTCATAGCAGTGGACTGATAGCTCTGAGACTAGGGTTCTTCACAAATCTTGGTGACTGGCGAGTGCGTTGGAGAATGTTTGGCAATTTGCACAGTCATGGACTCGGGGGGTAAAGTGGGGGAAAGGGGCAAAACTTAGAGTTCACTCGCATGAATACATGGGAGTGGATGGAAACTCAACTGCACAAAAAGTGAACAAAACAACAGGCACTGTATGCAGAGTGGGTTCTTGTTTTCTTCTTCCAGAGTAAAAAGTTTTGGATTTGAATTCCTGCGAGGGGCAATTGCAATTATAATCATTACAATGATTCAATAATGCCACCCATCTGACTTCAATTTGCATTTAATTGACAGGAATGTACATTAAGAATTGTGGCCTCAAAACAATCCTGGTCTTCGCATCATGCACACTAATTGTCCCTTTGTTATGTCATTTAACCAAATGTGATCTGACGAATAAAAGTGTCACCAAACTTGACCCAGCAGAAACACATTGAAAAGTTAGGACTGAAAGACAATGCTTCTCAGCTGTCATATTCCCAAACTGAACTACAACTAATCAAGGCTGCTTTATCTTTGTGGGTGTGAGTGCAATCGTGATTGCTTTCTGGGAAAGTTCTACACCCTGGTGTAGCAAGAAAACTTTGGTTGTGCGACATACATTTAGATAAAGCTGCACATATCAGGGCTGTTTATGGAGGCAGGGTATTGGCCTCCATGTAATAATGTGAAGGCATAATATGAAGCTTTACTGTAATAAATGTGAGCATTCAGGAGTTTGTTTGATAAAAATGCATTTTCTTTCAGGCCTTCCCCACAAATGATCTACTCAAGCATCAGATATGAACATCACGGTGACCAGAATTCTTGTGACCTTGGTTCAAATGTGAAGACAGCACAGGAAATAACAATTACAACGTCAGCAATAACATCAACAATCCCAGCAAGAAAAGTAACCTCCAAGGATTGCCACACAATTTCCAGATGAAGAAACATAAGTGAAGATCCACCATGAAGGTGGAATAGATGGGGGAATCATCTTCTGGATCATTTTCTTTAACTCTCTGAAAGACAAGTGCAACTGTCAACCAAACATGTCTGAGGCCATTATCATCCTCTGGGGCAGAATGTGCACTCAGAGGGACTGCGTGGTCATCCCACTTCAATGATCACCAAGGTCACTGCAGTGACCTGTTTCAAGGAACAACTGGGAACTCAGTGTACCCAAGCCTTAACTCACTACCACATGTGGCTGTCAATTATAGTATTTCTTCCAGATCACAACTGTTCATATCCTTGTCCCATGATGAAAGGAGTTAAGCAGCTTAGACAGTGAGATTCTCCAAGATCACTTGCCTCCCTCAGATGCAGGGCATTATCAATTGTACAAGAGTTGCTTTGAGATTGCCCCATCACCAAACTGCAGTTATCAACAGAAAAGACTTTCACTCCATCTGTGTTCAAATTATATGTCTCCAAGGAGCTTCCATTGCTCTTGCATACTATAGAACATATAGATTTCTGCATCTGCCCAAGGTCCTCAGGCAATACACCGAAAATTTGCAGCAAATCTCAGTCCACTATTTTTCATCAACCCACTTGATGCTATCATTTCTTCCTCCAGTACATTCTGGCCACAATTTACTAGTTTTTCATAACTTTCCAGAGAACACTGCAAAACAAGCTTTTGCTTAATACATCCTTCTGAATGTGCAAGTCAACTAATAAAATTGCTGTTATCTGGAAACATCTTACATTCAATTTTCACCTGTGTAGCTGTTAATTATTCATTTTTGAAAAGGCTTTCACACATCACCAAACTCCCAATTTCAGCCATACAACATGACAGTAACCCTGAGAGAGAACAGACCAGGACTCGTGTGCATGCTTCCTTGTAACCAACTGAGAAAAGTATCGAGAGAAACCTAGGACCAAGTCTGCTGTCTGTTCCACTAGCCAGTGCCAGGAGATATTCAACAGCTAGTTCACAGATGACATTATACCACAAATACAGAACAATCACAAGTACCTGTCCAGTGCAATGCCTTATGTAAATACCAATCTGTTAATTTTAGAAGCATCAACTCTCCACTAATGTAAAAATATCTAATAACTGCCTGCAGAACTTTAAAAAAATTTGGGTTCACATTAAGCTAAACTATATTGCATCTCCTTTATGTTGCAAGCATTGGACTAACAAGTTTTCTTGGCTTCATATATCTGACGCAAGATTTATCTGTCTTAGTGATTAAGAATAACTACGAAAAGCAAAGATAGGGATAAAAATGAATGGAATGTACTGTCAAGAAAGAAAAAAAGAACATCTAAACATTAAATTAAATCAGAACATGATCTGCAAAATTAAGATTATCATAGAAACATAATCTGTCTTATCAAACATTCCATGCAGGTTGTCTGAAACTCTAAAAAGATCTGTCACCATGACTTACTGCATCAGCAGAGGGTGTATTTAACATGCTCAATAATGTCTTTGCAAGCTCAGTCCCACATTTGTTCAACATCAACCCCATTTCAACTTAAGTCATTCTGGCAAAAGCTGCTTGCTAAACAAACAAAAAGTTCAAGGATTCTAACAAGGCCATAAAAGAAACAAAATTAGTTGCTAAATAATGGGAGTGAATCCAAAGGGTGTCTTTAGCCACGAGTTGATTTCTGGCGCTAA
The DNA here is from genome assembly GCF_004010195.1 of Chiloscyllium plagiosum. Classification (NCBI taxonomy): domain Eukaryota; kingdom Metazoa; phylum Chordata; class Chondrichthyes; order Orectolobiformes; family Hemiscylliidae; genus Chiloscyllium; species Chiloscyllium plagiosum. The sequence goes on from NC_057731.1 coordinate 19,417,055, forward strand.
ACATTTCAAAATCTTGACAGAAACTTTACTGTTTCCAACACCCCCACAACAGGTCTGAAAATAAGATCAAAATGTACTGTCAGGGAGCTACTGTGCAAAAGAATGACAGCTAAATCTTCCTGTCAATAGAATGCAGCATTTGAAACCTACACTGTTACTAATGTACAAATCAGTCAGGAAATTCAAAGAAGCAAAGGTTATGATGTAAATTGTGAATCATCAGCACTTGTCAATTTGTATTGTTCTGCCCTTTGCTTCACTCTAACAACATATCAACATAACTTAGTCTCCCTGTTCTTTTTAATAACTTGCCATATTTTTGCATTAATTTCACATGAAACCAAGTGCAGGAATTTAAAGCTCACAATTAACAGTGAGATTTCAATTTCACCAACACGATCATTGTTATTGCAATGCCCAGAAACAGAACAAATTAAATTATTGGCTCTCATCTCTTTTTGAACAGATAATATACACAGTACAGAAACAGGTCATTCAACCTAATCTGTACTGGTGTTTATACTCCACTTCAGACCCATCTGATTCTAACCTTCTCATCCCAGGCATCTCTTCCTATTCCCCTTTTTTCTTATATACTCATCTAATTTTCTCTTAGAAGTGTCTAAGCTATTTATTGTAACCATTTCCTGTAATAACTGCTCTCTGAATGAAGTTCTCTATTTTCCTATTGGATGTATAAGTAGCTTTATACATTATATCCCTTTCCCCTTGTTGGAGAGTTCAAAATTTTCTTTCCACATCTATCCTGATGACTGGTACAGGAAGCAAGGATTTAAATTCTTGGATCACTGGGGTATGTTTTGTGGTAAGCATAAATTATACAAGAGAGACGGTTTGCACCTTAATAGGTTAGGGACCAGCATTCTGGCAGGCAGGTTTGCTACTGCACACAGCTACGTTTAAACTAAGTCGCGGGGGGAGGGGAAAAACTGGATGTTTAAGAAGGAAATTGAAGGGAATGTTAGAACAAGGGAAGTCAAGAAAGACAACTGTATCAATGAGGCAGAAAACTCAAAAAGGGATCATGCTGTAAGGTTGAGTGAAATAGGAGTTGATGGGAAGGGCAAGGGCAGTAACAAATTAAAAATACTATATATGAATGCATGAAGCATTAGAAATAAGACGGAGGAGCTTGAGGCTCTTTTGGAAATTGGCAGATACGA